>NW_024412412.1:2809233-2930870 GCF_014898765.1 Herpailurus yagouaroundi
AAACAAAACAAAACAAAACAAAACAAAACAAAACAAAACAAAACAAAACGACTAACAGGGGCGCCTGGGGGGCTCAGTCGGTCGAGCGTCCGACTTCGGCTCAGGTCACGATCTCATGGTTCGTGAGTTCGAGCCCCACGTCGGGCTCTGTGCTGACCGCTCGGAGCCCGGAGCCCGCTAAGGATTTTGTCCCTCTGGGCCCCCTGCCCCCGCTTGTGCTCTCTCAAAAATTAAAATTAAAAATTGAAAAAAAAAATAAGCAAACCGAAAGAATGGAACTTTTTCCTTCTTCTGTCAGTAGCACGACACTACGACCAACACTACGATGCTCTGAGCAGCATCTCTGACCGTGGGACAGCTCATTATCCGTAAACAGGCCGCACCAAACTCCAACCCTCAGATGACCGTAAGTAAGCGGCGCACTCGTTTCAAGTAGATTCCCGACTGGTTCACGTCCCTGCAGCAGGGCGCTGCAGCCAGATCAGTGGGCACTCGCTGGGCAGTCCAAACGAGCAGCAAGAGCACACAACGGCGGCAGGGATCCGAGCCGAGACGTCCCGCCGTTCTCCGACACACTGCAAGCCCCCCGACGTGTCAGCTACGCGTGCCACGCTCCGTGGCGCTCGCAGCCTTTTCCCAAGCTTGGCTCCTTCAAGAGCCACGGTGACATCGCCAGCGGGTGAAAGCAGACCTGCTCCTGGAGGCAGGAGCCGAGGGCGACGCGTCCCTCGGGACGGAGGGGCGCGTTGGGGGCTTCTGTCTTCCAGGCTGCAGCCGCTCGGGCAGAGGAAAGAAGGGCAACCGGTTACCCCACGGCAGGCCTTCCCCTGCCCTCCCTGCAAGTCCAGGTCCCCTGCCTGCAGCGACGCCTCCTGCTCCACATCCTCTCTGCCCGAAGACTTCCTGTACAGAAATCCTTAGGCCGGAGGGCCGCCAGGAAGAACCACCCACGCCGGCTTCTGTCACACAGCTGCCTTTTCATGTAGTTAGTGGTCTGACTGGGGCCTCAGGGGCCCTCCACAAGTCAGCGTCTGCAAAGCATCTTCGCAGGTTCACACAGACAGGTCCAAACGTACGGCAAATGCACGTGTACGACGAGTTCCAAGGTGAATGTAGCCAAAGGAACTGCAGCACTGATCAACTGATATTCAACCCCAAGCATATAATAATCTTTTTTATTGCATGAAAAGCTTTTCAATCTTTACTTATTTTTGAGGGAGAGAGAGCGCCAGCGGGGGAGGGGCACGGAGAGAGGGAGACACAGAATGCGAAGCAGGCTCCAGGCTCCGAGTTGTCAGCACAGAGCCCATTGTGGGGCTGGAACTCACGCGAGATCATGACCTGAGCTGAAGTCGGTCACTTAACCGACTGAGCCACCCAGCCATCCCGATACTTAATTTATGATGAATTGAGAGATCATCATGTTCTTATAAACCTATTATTACATTTTATGTTCTTTCAAATTTTAATAACAAAATTTTAATAAATTACATCTACTAGTAATATCATGGGAATATACATATTATCTGCTAAGTGAGTAGACCTTTAACACATATATTTAGGTTAAAAATATGCCTATATCCATAAATAATGGATATCGAAAGTCGGTATGCAATAATGCAGAAGCAAATTCGCACAAGATGTACAAACATGCAATAAACACCTGTAGCTTTCAGCACTAAACTGTATACACCCTCCTTCCTTCGGTTGTGTTTTCCACTGGTAACTAGGAGCCCCATGAAATGCTGCATCAAATATGCTGCAAACTGTTACCAACTTCCTTTTGGTAATCCAGTAGTAAATCCAGCCAGTGACATTGACAGCCTCCAGAAATGGATGACGGATGTTCAGATATGTGACATGGTATCATACGAAGAGTT
Source organism: Herpailurus yagouaroundi (assembly GCF_014898765.1). Lineage (NCBI taxonomy): Eukaryota > Metazoa > Chordata > Mammalia > Carnivora > Felidae > Herpailurus > Herpailurus yagouaroundi. The sequence continues at coordinate 2,811,114 of NW_024412412.1, forward strand.
CATTAGCAAAAGCTTTATAATTATTAGAAATGGGGAAACTAGCTGATTTGAATCCCCAATATTCCTTGAAATGTTAATGGGAGAAAGTCTCAAGGAACATGCTTTGGACAAACAGAACATGCTGTGTTTCCTAAAAACATATCTGTGTTCTCTATATCCCGGTCACCAGTCAGACATCAGATGTTGTCATACATGTCCTATTTGAGTATTTTAGCAATAATGTGGAAGTCAGAGATTATAAACCAGATTATTAACATTCAACTTTTACAGCGCCTAGCCCACAGAAAAAGGCTTTAAAATACAGTGACTTATTCAGCAAACTAATTAAAATCTCACAAGGGACTTGGGTGGCTCAGTTGGTTAAGTGTCAGACTTCAGCTCAGGTCATGGTCTCCCAGTCCCTGCATTCGAGCCCCACAAAGGTCTCTCTGCTGTCAGTGCAGAACCTGATTTGGATTCTCTGTCCCCACCCCGCCCCCCGCCTCTGCCCCTTCCTGCTTGCATTTTCTCTCTCTCAAAATAAATACACATTTAAAAAATAAAATCTCACAAAATATTTAAAATACATAAGTCCAAATTACATACCTACCATTTTTTCCATCAAAGTTCCAGGATAAGAAATGTACATGAAATAGCTATTTTCACTGTCCTTAGCCTGCTGACATTACTAATGTGGAAAGACAAATTATTATCAGAAATATGTGAGGGCATTACATATAATAAATCAAACTTTTCTTAGTTTTTCAAAAATTCCTTGATTTCATTCACTGAACACACCAAATTAAGGGGTTCTGCAGGTTGAGTTCAGCCATGGTTAAATGGTCTTGATTAGGAATAATGCTGCCTGGGGCTGAGAGGTGCTGGGGACACGGTGGGGACACGGTGGGAGGGGCAAAGATGAGTATGTCTTTGACGTTGATGAGATACAAATTAATCCCTAAATGCAAAGGAACACCACATGCAGAGTATGAATGCAGCCTGGGTGATCTGGTGGCAGGAAAATGATGGAGTCCAATGACATCCGCTCATATGTTTTCAACAGACGGTTAGGGTGAGGTCAGCAGTAGAATATAAGCAAACGTTGAATGTAAAGTCTAAGGATGCTTAAAATATCAATATTCTGCAAAACTGTTTTCAGAAGTGGAAAATCAAAGCAAGGGAAGACAAAGGACTTATTTTGCAATAATTAGGGAAAGATTTAGAACTCCCATTGGGAACTCCTGAGTCTTAAATTGGTGATTTTTAGATTTTATTTCCACATTCATATACAAATAGAGGAAGATAAGAGTAGAGGCCACAAAATACAACTCCATTTTCAGACGTAGCTTTTAACCTTCCTTACAAAATACTCATTTTTAAAGTATTTCTTTGAAATTTTTGGCCAACTGTCATTCTGTTTTGTTTTGTTTTGTTTTCCAATCCCGATCTGAAATGATTTAATACGCTACAGATGTAGCAATTATTTCCTATATGACCAGTTCAAGTCTCTGGTAATTACACATTGCCCCAAACTCAACACCAAAAAACACAAATAGTCTAATTAAAAATGGGCAGAGGCCCTGAACAGACATTTTTCCAAAGAAGACATCCAGAGGGGCCAAAAGACACATGAAAAGATGCTCACCATTACTAACCAGAAGGGAAATGCAAATCAAAGCCACAATAAGATATCACCTCACACCTCCCAGAATGGATAGAATCGAAAGACAAGAAATGACAAGTGTTGGGAAAGATGTAGAGTAAAAGGAACCTTCGTCCACTGTTGGTGTAAATGAAAATTGGTGCAGCCACTGTGGAAAACTGTACGGAGGTTCAGTGAAAAACTAAAAGCAGAACTACCATATGATTCAGTAGTTCCACTAGTGGGTACTTAACCCTCAAAAACCCCACTAATTTGAAAAGATTTAACGCACCTCTATGTTTACGGCAGCTTTGTTTACAACAGGCAAACTAACAGAAGCAACCCAAGTGTCCACTGAGAGGTGGATGGATCAAGAAGTGGCATATACATACAACAGAGTATCATGTGGCCAAAAAAGGATGAGATCTTGCCATCTGCAACAAGGGGGATGAAGCTAGAGTGTATTAAGCCAAGCGAGATAAGTCAGAGAAAGCCGGATACCGTATGATTGTACTTAACATGTGGAATTTAAGAAACAAGGCAACAAAAAGCAAATCACAAAACCAACAAACCAACAAAAGCAGTAACGGACTCACGAACACGTAGAACGAACTGATGGTTCCCAGAGGACACGAGGTGGGGTGACAGGGAAAACGGGTGAAGGGGAGGGGAAGACGCAGGCTTCGGTTATGGGATGGATGGGTCACGGGATGGAAGGGACAGCACGAGAATGCAGTCAGTGGTGCCGTAAGAGTGACGTACGGGCGGACGGCAGAGCACTTGCGAGCACAGCACGTAGACTAGCAGAGTCACTACGCTGTGCACCTGAGACTAGTGTAACGCTGGGTGTAGACTCCACTTCAATTAAAAAAGACAACAACCCCGTGACAAATTCTCTGTGCAATGACTTGGAATCTACTGGAGGACGCAGCACACCAGTGTAGGATGGGGCAGAGACAGGCTATCATCAGGCTGTGGACGGTGGGGAAGCTCTGACCGGGGCGGTCAGGGAACATCTTCTGGAGGTGCTGACACCTGTCTGCTGAAGAAACCCCAACGGTGGCTCCCAGAACACGCCCAGGAGCGCCTCAGAGGGGTGGCCACTTGCCCGCCGCCTGAGTTCACCGCAAATTCCACGGCCACTTACACCTCACCGCTTCTCAGTTTGTGCAAAACTGATTTGTTCATTTCATAATCATTTTTTAGTAGACATTCAACTCAAGTGTTTTACCAAAATCTCGCTGGCCGTTGCCTTCACGTAAGAGCAAGGAGCCAAAAACACAGAAGTAATCGTGGTTGAACTAAGTGTAGACCAAATTAGAATTGCTTCTCAGTATTGTCGTTTTTAGGGAACAAAGTTGTTACTTTTTCAAAGAAAGGTTAAGAAAAACAGCTTGATTAACTTTAAATAGGAGAAATAATGTGGTAAATTGGGCATATTATTTTAGAAAAATGTGTAAAACAGAAAAATGAATTTAGCTTTTTAATTGTGATTGAGTATAAATTGCAGAAGTCTTGGTACTTAGAAATGTTACACTGTCAAAAGAAGTTTTTAAATCTTGTTAATACACTCTTTAGAAATTTTCAAAATAGAGAAAAGAAAAGAATGCAATGATAGAGCAGTAAGACTGATGTAACACTGACTCTGTAAGTGCTCATTAAAAAAATGAAATGTGGGGCGCCTGGGTGGCGCAGTCGGTTAAGCGTCCGACTTCAGCCAGGTCACGATCTCACGGTCCGGGAGTTCGAGCCCCGCATCAGGCTCTGGGCTGATGGCTCGGAGCCTGGAGCCTGTTTCCGATTCTGTGTCTCCCTCTCTCTCTGCCCCTCCCCCGTTCATGCTCTGTCTCTCTCTGTCCCAAAAATAAATAAAAACGTTGAAAAAAAAAATTTAAAAATAAATAAATAAATAAATAAATAAATAAATAAATAAATAAATGAAATGTTCTGAAAAATACAAAGAAGGTGCTGCAGACAGTCACAGTAGGAAGAAACAAAGGCGGTCGAGGGGCCATTCCAATAAGGAGCACGTCCCACTTGATTCAGTGAAGCCTACGGAATCCAAATGTATCAATAATTTCCTCCCCTTGCACACACACATGCACACCGAACACACCACACACCAGACACATACGTACCACACATACCGCCCCCCCATACACCGGGTTTCCTGATTGAAAAAAAAAAACCCTTCACTTTTTATTGGCCCTAAGTTGTTTTGACGTTTAAACTATATTTGTTTTTTTTCTGAATACCTTGTTTATGCCAGAAATCATGATGATAGGAAGAGATATACAACAAGAAAACATTTTTACAATTTTCCGAGATGCAAAACTCACAGCACAAGATGAATAGGCAAAAAACTCTTACATTTTGGAAGAGGATAATTTATAAATGCCTTAATCACTGTAGATTTGAAGTCAAGAGGAGAGGAAATGAGAATTTAGGACACAAAGGTAGGAACTCCAGCAAAAAGAAGGCATGCTATATCTGATTCACCAACTGTATTTATCGGAAGAAAGATTTTTCAAACTGAATTTCCTCCTAGAGTACATGGTAACACATCTATACCTGGAAATTATTAACGTGACTGTCAAAAGCAATTTATTACATATCCTAAAGGAAAGTTCACACTTTCTTACTAAACAAAAATTGTCAAATACTTTTTTATAAATTTTAAGCATTTTAGCCTGAAGTTCTTAGGACCAACCATATAATTAATGACAGAGCGACACCTTGCCTAAATGTACGTACCATAGACCCTAGATAAATATACATCTAAACTTCCCACCAAAAAGTACAAGTAGGCTTTGATATCTGCAAATAATGTGTACAAGCTTTGTTTGGTTCCAACCGAGAAAGAAAAGTAGCTGAAAGGCACAACCCAGGAGAAAGACATTATTTCCAGGGCACACTTGCTTTATATCCCGCCTCGCACACAAACAACTAAAATCCTCTAAGAGCTACAATTCAGCGTGCTGTTAATAAGAAGAGGGTATGTAATATTATTTCAAGAGTAAGTGTGTTATTATTATCCTGTGCCATCACGAGTCCATTTATCCAGTGACTCAGGAGAAGATCAACCCCCCCAATATGTGTAAGTGTATGTACTTTCTCCATCGGCAGCGGTTTGGTGTTACCATCGGGACACAAGACGTGAGGAGCTGGGAATCCCAACCCTGAAATCCCCCAGAGGGTTCTCCAGAGTGGGGAGCGTCCCTGATCTCCACCCTGGGGGCTCTGCCCAGTCCCTCCTCTCAGCACTAAATAGAACATGCATTCTCTCTACGGCACCTGCACACATCCTTCATCCCCGGCTTCAAGGCTCCCAAGGACTAGGAGTGTTCCCGGGGGGGGGGGGGGGGTGCCCACGGAGAGAACCCAGCGCTGCTGCTCCCTGAACCCCTCCCCCCCACTGCCAGCTTCCTCACTGAGGGCCACGGGGAAGCTGCCCAACCTCCCCCATGTCCTCATCCGCAAAACCAGAGTGGTGCTCATTTCCACACAGGGTTTCCAGGGTAAACAGCACGGTGCAGGCCAAGGGGGTACATCTAGCACGTGTCCAGCAGGGATTCGGTTAGCGGCGGTTGTGACCTCCCCATGCCTACCAGGCCCCATTCTGCCACCAATCTGATGGATTCTGTTATTCCAAACCTCATGAGCCTTTACAACCAAAATGTCTGTCCTCCTTCTGGGGTAGGAATTCCTAAGTCCTGATTTTATCCAGAAGTGAGTCCTTTATCCTTTGATTTCTAGAGAACAATTTCCAACTACACACTTCCTTCTTTATTTCATAGCAACGCGCTTCTCTTAAGAAAAGTTGTCTTGGCAAAACACAAAACACGAAGGTGTGAGTCCTGTGGATTCTCCAGGAGGAAAGAGAAATCCATAAAACTTTAAGAAAGAAGCAAGCTGGGGGGGGGGGGGAGGGGTTGTGTGAACATGACCGAGATGAACATTAAAAATGAAATCCCTTGGGGCGCCTGGGTGGCGCAGTCGGTTGAGCGTCCGACTTCAGCCAGGTCACGATCTCGCGGTCCGTGAGTTCGAGCCCCGCGTCACGCTCTGGGCTGATGGCTCAGAGCCTGGAGCCTGTTTCCGATTCTGTGTCTCCCTCTCTCTCTGCCCCTCCCCCGTTCATGCTCTGTCTCTGTCGCAAAAATAAAAAACGTTGAAAAAAAAATTAAAAAAAAAAAATGAAATCCCTCAAGTAAAAATCATCAAGATGCCAACAAAAGTGTCCAAGATACAGAATACTCATTGTACAACAACAAAGATTATCCAGACCACCAGGGGAAAGAGGCAACTCAAAGCCATGATGGAGGAACATTAAAAGTGGCTTGTGGTGTCAAATGAGAGCAAACCAGCGAGAGCTCCAAAAGAATTTTAGTAATCCCTGAAATGAAGCAAGTAAAGAATCAGAAGCATTATTTAGAAAATTATTGAAATATATTCTTAGAGGGAGGAAAGAGGATAGCAGTTTATTAAAAAGAGAGAGAGTGAGAAACTGGGAGTTTAAGAACAATATAATAACTACCATCACAGAACAAATCAGGGCATGATTAGATGTGGTGAAATGCAGAACACTGAAATCTATCAACCGAAGGTACGTGCAATAAATGAGTTGGAGCTTTGAAGGTCTAGAAGATGAAAGAATTGCCAGAGAAAATTATAGATCCATAGATAAAAGCAGAAGATATTAAGTTTGCCAAGAAGTAACTGGAACAAAGGGTTCTAGTCAATAATTAAAAAAAAAAAGTAGAAGGCACATTTTTTGCAGCTGATAAAAGCACTGAGAATAGATTTGAAAAACGGTTACGGCCCCACTTAAAGCAAAGTAACAAGAAAAATGTAGGAATACATCTCACAGAACTGTTAAAGACAACCAGAAAAATTTCATACACAAACCCAGAAGAAAACGTGGTATATATTTGAAGAAATGCAAATTAAAGTTAGCTTTGTTTTGTTTATTAATACAATATAAAACTCTAACAGTGAAAGGGGCACCTGAGTGGCTCAGTCGGTTAAGTGTCTGACTTTGGCTCAGGTCATAATCTCAGGGTTCATGGGTTTGAGCCCCATGTCAGGCTCTGTTATGACAGCTCAGAGTCTGGAGCCTGCTTCGGATTCTGTCTCTCTCTCTCTGCCCCTCCCTGGCTCATGCTGTGTCTTCTCTCTCTCAAAAAAAAATACATACATACATACATACATACATACATAAATAATTTGTTTTAAATAATAAAAAAAAACAGAAAAAAGAAAAAATAACCCAATGCTACTGGGAAAAAAAATGAGAAAATCTTCTCAGAAAAAAATTTGGTGATGTTGGCTTCCTGAGACATGGAATGTCCGTGGAATGTCTGTGTTTGGGGCAAATAATTGAACTATTTTCCACCTCACTTTCCTTCTACTTGGAACGAAAACATATCGAAGGGAAACTACCTTCATAAATTTGGGAAGTGCCGAATTAGTATCTAGAGGGATGGCCCCGAATGGAGCGGAAGCGGTGGATGCCTGGCTGTCTCCAGGCGCACAGCTGTGAGCTTTCCGAGAACTGACACGCCGGTCCATAGGACGAGGTCGACCACAGAACCTAAGGGTCTACCGGCCGTCTCACCTCCTGGGTGGGCACTGTTGTATCAGCCGCCCAGGCAGGTGCAAGAGTGCCCGGTCAGGGAAGCAGCGATCACGTCCGACCCACGCCCGAGGCCATGGCAACCGCAAGCCCGATGCCCCAGCAAAGCGCTAAGCGCACGGCACTCCGACGTGCAAACCGTTCCTTTTTAGTGTGTGAAATGGAAATACAAACCCATCTTTCTAATTAACACATACAAGTCATGTGTCTATTTCCCCTCTAAATTATTTAAATACCAGTGAGGGGTAAGAAAATGAATTAATTAGAAGAGAGTGCATTTTCCCACCTGAAAGAGAGGACTGGCTGACAAGGAGGACTTCTGCTCATATTTGTTTTTCTGAAGGCGAAGGCAAGCCGCGTGTGCTCTGCTGGTGGGGTGTTATCAAGGAGTTCAAGTGGAGCAGGGGCCGGCCGCTGCCTTCTGTGTCTCCATCCCCTACCTGAAGCCCTGGGTCCTTACTCACTTCTCCTCCCCCACCCCTTCCCATTTCCCAGTCACAGAAAAGAGAAATACACAGGAGACCGTGAGAGAACAGGACAATAAACCGGAAATTCATCTTTGAAGCCAGACTCACTTTTTGCATCCAGAATCTATTACTTTTTGGTGGGATGTGGGCCCCGTGCCCTCAACCATCAACTCGATATCCTAGAGGGTCTTTGAAAAGATTAAGGGAAGTAACATTTATCAGGTGCTTAGCACTTGCCAAACACAAAATGATGCCTCAAGAAATGCCAGTTACCCTATGGAAGGAGAGTGACACAGATTAAAAAGACTTCACAAGTTAGATTGCCTGAGATGCTAAGACAGGGTAAAGCATTCTGTGACTGCCATGGAGAAGCTCGTGATCCTCTAGAAACTATCCTCAGAGGCAGTAGTGATGGGCTGCTCCAAATCAGTAGGCAAGTGAAAAAGCCAGGACTTAACGAGGGATTTCCTGACTCAGAAAATAGTCCTCTTGTAATACAAAATAATAAAATAAATAAATAAGCAATCCCATTTCCAAATAGGAAAATGAATGGGGATCTTTAAGTTAAATTAAAGCTGGGAGATTAGCATTTCCCCCAAAAGTTTGTCTGAGTAAAATCTATGAATTCTTATTGAAGCCATAAAGACATCATCTATGTAATCTATCTATCCATCTGTCTATATCTTGTGTATTCACTCAAAGGATGAAATACACTGCTCTCCATTACTGGAGTCACCTGTGCTACGACCTAAGTTTATCTACATTAGAAGTTTAAAATTCTGCAATTTCAGATATATTTTCAAATGGTCATTTCAGACCTGCTAATGTTTAAGGAGAATGCTTGCATCATGGCCACTATTGGCGCCCTCTACTGGTAGGCAGCTGGTGTGTGTGTGTGTGTGTGTGTGTGTGTGTGTGTGTGTGTGTGTCTTGCCTCCTTAAGAAGAGGAAAGTTCTGGACAGGGTTCATTACTCATGCTGCTTTATCACTGACCAGGTTCATTAAATGGTACCCCAATCATGGCACTTTTGCATATCCAGTATCTTACACTGAAGGAAGTTTAAAAAATGGCAGAACAATGGGGGCACCCGGTTGGCCCAGGTAGTTAAGTGTCCAACTCTTGTTGTCAGCTCAGGTCATGATCTCATGGTTCATGAGTTCCAGCTCTGCATCGGGCTCTGTGTGGAAACTGCTTGGGATTCTCTCTCTCTCTCTGCCCCTACCATTCTTGCTCTCTCTCAAAATTAATAAACTTTAAAAAATGGCAGAAACATGGAGGTCACTCTGTCCTCCCCTGCCCAGTCCTCTTCCCTGAAACAGGTCATAAACCTCACCTATGAGAGGTGGCCTCCCGGGACCAGGAGGAAGGAAGGCATCGGGAGCCCCAGGGATGGGAATTTGGGGGACGAAAAAGCTGTAAACCAGTCTTGTTAAGCTCACCATATCTTCCCAGTTTCATCCCCACCACTCACCACCCTTAGACCAGACCGCTGTGTTTTATCAGATCTCTCCACATTTATTTATTTTGTCTGGAAGGTATGCAAGCTTTCTGCTCTGGCCACTTCTACGGGTCTTCATTCTCTCATGAAGGCTCTCATGCGCACAACAATTCAACAAAGTTCTCCTTTTCTCCTGTGAATCTGTCTTTGTCAGTTTAATTTGCAGACCCGACCAGGGACCCTAAGAAGGTTGAAGACAACTTCCCTCCTTTACATTAGCCACCCGCGGACACAGCACATTCTTTCATTCTTTCAACGTACACTTAGAGTCCTCAGGCTTTACCAGCACTTGGCTGGGGAAAACAGATGTGCAAGTCGAACTCCATGCACTGAGAGCACTCAGTCCACAGGGAGACACGGAGCCGTGTGTGTGACATTCCATCTGCAGAGACGGGCAGGGAGCACAGAGGCGATGGTGCTTCCTCAAGAAGGCTTCGCTCAGCGCCTGAAGATGGCAAAGAAGCCTGGTTTCGCAGACAAAGTGTGGTGGTGATGTGGGCAGACACGTTAGCATGGGAGCAGACGCTAAGAAGTTCTGTGGGGGACACGCTGCGAAGAAGCAGATGAGGCTGGACAAGATATACCTACAGGTGGCATCACCAGTGTGATTTGTAGCCAGAGAAATGAGAGTCACTTCACAGAGCCATAAACAGGCAGCGATCACATGACGGAATGCTCCACAGGCACGACCTGAATCCACGTAAGATACACAAGCTCCTAATTCTCAGCCATGACGTTGTAAAACTGTACACGGTGGGGGGAGGGGTATCAAAAAAGGCTGGTATAGAAAATAGCCTAAGTTTTCAAAGTTTGACTTTCCAACAAAACCATGAATTCTGTGAAGATAAATGACTCATCACATTTATTTTTAATCAAGTAGAGGGGGAAATCTTGGGGTATGTCCTCAGGTGCTTTGCTAGTAAAATTGATGTGGGGAAGAGTTTTATTTGGGCACTGGAAGGCTGAATCAGGAAACAGGAAAAGATTTTTTTATTGTCTTTTGTTTACTTGTCTGTTTGTTTTCCAGTAAGTTTCACATGGGGGCGCGAAGTCCAATGTGGGGCTTGAACTCGTGACGCTGAGATCAAGACCTGTGCTGAGATGAAGAGTCACATCCTCCCAGGAAAGGAAGTGTCTTAGTGTTGATGAGGAGACCGTAGGGAAGAGACTCACCCTTGAAAGCCCTGCCTTCATAAGCATCCATGTTAACCAAATAAAACATTGAGGGAATTTGCTCAGAAGTCGGGGTGCGTTGCTGCGGGCAGGGTAACTCCCCTGGTCACTGACTTAGCTAACTGCACTTCCTTTCACTCCTGACATCGGATCTTGGACTTGTGAGGACGCTGGGGCACCTCTGATGCTCCAGAAGAAAACAGGGTTAGTCTCCCTAAGCGACTGCCTAGCCAGCCCCAGATGCGGGGTGGGCTCAGCAGTGTTCTCGCTGACCATATACACTGTCCTAGAGAACGTGAGGTCACGGGCACCGCTCAGCCCCCGGCACCGAAGACAGTCTACCTGTCAGGGTGTCTCCATGCCCCCACAGACAGATGCTGGGGTGCACAGGTCAACTGCTTACACGCTTCATGTACTGGCTCTCCTCACAGATCAGCTGGGGAACACATTTCACTGAGCACAGGAGGTCTAGAGGGTGCAGCACTTCAGTTACAGGAATAAACATCCCAGATTTAGAGAGACGATTCTGGGATATAAAAAGATAGGAAAATACACAAAGTATTCAGTACAACTCTACAATAATTCAATTCGGGGCGGGGGGAAAGGAGATAGTGAGAGAGCAAGAGAAACGATATTAATAACAAAGTGGATGAGGGAACAGGGTCTGAACCATGCCTTCCTTTTAAGGATAGAAAAGTCGTTTTCTGGAGGCAATACACATGCTTTCCAGACAGCTCTGTGATCTGTATTCCTGGAGATAATCACTCCATCCTCCTCTCTTTACAGGATGCAAGGCCCATCTCGATCCCCTCAGATCCCTCCTGAGGCTGTTCTGTCACTGAAGGACCCTAAGCAGGAATGGCATTCTCACATTCTCTTTCCTTCCCTTAGGAAGCCGTTATTAAATGGAGCACACGGTAGAGACATTCTCAGCACACCGCTGCTAACAGACATTTTTGCCACATGTCTGACCTCTCTCATGCTCTTGTGACTCTTTACACACCACACACCAGCTGATGAACTGTAGTCTCTTTAGGGGATCTAGGATGTCTTGCAAATATCGTGCCCATCTAGCATTAAACTGTCAACTCATACATAGTCCCCACTGAATAATCCTTACTGATGTGCCAAACATTACCAACGAGGAAGGGAGTAGAGACGGTATTTGAAGGGGCTTCTCATTATATCCTGAGCCTCATTCTTTAATGTATAGTCATCATATATAAATGACTTTGGGGCGCCTGGGTGGCTCAGTCGGTTAAGAATCTGACTCCTGGTTTCGGCTCTGCTCATGATCTTACGGTTCATGGGCTCGAGTCCTGCATCGAGCTCGGCACTGACGGTGCACAGCTGCCTTGGATCCCATGTCTCCCTCCCTCTCTGCCCCCCTGTCACGTGCTCTCTTTCTCTCTCTCTCTCTCTCTCTCTCTCTCTCTCTCTCTCTCTCTCACACACACACACACACACACACACACACACACACACACAAATAAATAAACATTAAAAATGACTCTGAGAGAATGCATACTGAACTAGCGGTTTCATTAACCTACATTGGAAATTGAAGAATTTAGATTTCCATTATGGTCACCATAATCAACATGGGGGAACAAGAGTAATTGCTTCCAACTATCTGTGCTCCAGTGCCAGAAATGCCAGAACTGCCGTCATAAACAACTGTTCCTGCACATGGCAAACTCAGCCATGTAATTTGAAGTTAGGTGCCAGCACAATATAAAATCATGTGAAAAAACACTTCATCCCGGCCAAATAGCAGAGAAGGACAGGAATGAATCAACTCAAGAAATCTGTGCACCATGTACAGCATAATCTTAGCATGGAACGCCATGAGGAGAATTGTTACCTAAGTGTAGCTAAATTTAACTGAAATTCAACATGATCGCATCTTAATTATGTCACAGTTAATACCTTCCTGTAACACTTTTTATCATGAAAATATTAAAATCTGTAATACTGCAGGACAGACTTGTAAGTGTCAGCCTATCAGAGACTTAGCTTAGTGGTAAGGTTCTAACACTTGGAGACACACAATTCCTCCTCTGTTAGAGTTTCCTTGGACATTCTTACTGGGCAAAACCATTCAGCAGCTGATAAATCCGGACCCACTCTCATTTGGATAGGCTAAACTGAAGAATACTATAGAAGAGAATGAAACTAGCCTACTTCCCTATGAAAATACTAAACTTTCAGGGGTGTGAATATTTAAGCCATGGAATTTGGTCAACCCTACAAATCAGCCTGTCTCCTGGCACACCACTGGGCAACACACACCCTAAAATTTCTGGGGATGACTAGATATTTATTAAATAAACTTAGGAAGAATACGTAAAGAATCATAGATACCTCTAAATCTCTGGTCCTACTTGTTTCCAGAGCCATGATTAGAACCTGAAATTTCTGTGTTCTAGAAAATGTGAACGTCATAATACTGAAAGTATCTTCTTAGCTTTCATTGCATCACCTCTCTAATCTACAAAAAACTGTCTTCCACCATCTATCAATCTATCAGTTATTTCTTAACCTGCATAGGTTGCAAACTTCGTGAATATTACAATTGTAATATAACTGAAAGGGGCAATATATATTCAAATAAAGAGCTGAATTGCTTTTGAAACTAACACGTCTTAAATAACAATCTTCTAAAAAGTGATGTTTCTTGAATAAATTGGATGGCATAGTTGAAGAGGAAATCTCCAAATTCCGTTTAAGGTGTATGTGCTCACAGGATTCACTACTTTCTTTATGAGTTGTCAAAGATGTCTCAGCTAGCTTTCATATAACTTATTTTCTTATATTTGCAGTTCTTTTTTATTAATGTCATCTAGAAGTTGAATACAGTACATTTTCAAGTTAGAACAATGGCCTTCTTTTAATATATGTCACCACCCAATCCTTTTCCCATTAAATTGTAACTTACACTAGGAATGTGTATTATCAAGGACATATTAATGACACTTGAAAAAAAAAAATAAGAGAAACATAGTATGAGGGTTTATGATTTATCATTATGATTATTTACGCATTTATTTATTTATTACATTAACCAACCACATTTATCTAAATTGAGATATATATATATATATTGAATATATAAAAATACTCTTTAAAAATAAAATTTTATCCTAAAATTGATATGTAAGATTTAGTCTGATTTCCAATATGCCAATTACATTCAACATCTATCTATTATTTTGATAATAGTATAGTTAATAAAGGTTTTTCACATTAAAAAAATTTTTTTAATCTTTTTATTTATTTTTGAAGGAGAGACAGACAGAGTATGAGCGGGGAGGAGCAGAGAGAGAGGGAGACATAGAATCTAAAGCAGGCTCCAGGCTCTAAGCTGTCAGCACAGAGCCCATTGCGGGGCTCAAACTCATGAACTGTGAGATCATGACCTGAGCTGAAGTCAGATACTTAACCGACTGAGCCACCCAGGCGACTGAGCCACCCAGGCATAACAATGTTTTTCACATTTTTTTTTTAATTTTTTTTTCAACGTTTATTTATTTTTAGGACAGAGAGAGACAGAGCATGAACGGGCGAGGGGCAGAGAGAGAGGGAGACACAGAATCAGAAACAGGCTCCAGGCTCTGAGCCATCAGCCCAGAGCCCGACGCGGGGCTCGAACTCACGGACCGCGAGATCGTGACCTGGCTGAAGTCGGACGCTTAACCGACTGCGCCACCCAGGCGCCCCTGTTTTTCACATTTTTAAAGTCAATGCCATCAATATTACTTTCCTTTTGAATAGATGTGAAGAATCTAGAAGGAGTTGGGAAGATCTTATTTATGTAATCTTAAACATTTGGGGAAATTAAATGTCAAGTGCATTTGACAATCTTATGTGTCCTTGATATGGACAAGAGGGCTGTATCTGGATTTTTCTGGAATAAGTGGCGTAAATAATGAAACGTGGGAGGATGCTGGCACTGTGTTCAATACACTGAGGCAGGTACAGATCACCTCTGAATAATACTCAAGTCACAAAAACTCTTTATGACTTCTGTAATCTTGTTGTTTGGAACTTCGCATGTATTAGCTAGACAGACTGCATAGAAACTTTGAGGAGAGAAATATGCACACTTATTCTTTGCTCAGAAGTATCATTTAAAAAGAGGGAAAGGGAGGCACAATATAACAGGAGGGGGAGAAAGCAAGACTCTGGTCTTCCGTGGCCAGCTCCACGCATTTAGAATGTTCCCAATCTTACCCTACTCCAGGGGCATGTGGACCCCGTGGTGACATTAGGGACTAGAGATATGGAACAAAGTAATAAGCAACTATTCTGTGAGAAGATGAGAATTTTATCCAGTGGCCATTCATGTGTCTGCCTATGTGGATGCCTTCTCCCCTAGTTCATTTAACAGCTGATTTTTGAACACACACACACAATGTCTGTCCTTCACCATGCTCAGCACTGCAGTGACCTATTGTGTGCAGGGACACAAAAGAAGGTTAATTGTGGGGAAGGTTAATACCTCGGGGCACAATTTGAAATGACAAGTGTTTGGTAATGAAGGAGGAACAAAACTCTAATACTAAACAGTAGTAAGCCATTGAATAATGCTTATAGGATGTCAATCGCTGTTTTACATGTTTACAATTAGTCATTTATCCCATCTTCTCAAAACTCTGTGGAAAAGATCCGAGCAGAACCCCCCCCCCTTCGAGGGTGAATAAGGTACAGTATAAAGAGTTCATTTACTTGAAAAAAGCTCTCACAGCAAGCAAAGCTTTGAATCTAGGCATTCTGACCTCAAGTCCATTTTCTTAACCACAAATACCGCCCCCAAATTTAATACTGCCTCCAATAACTCTTCCAGAAAGGAACGTTCAGCAACATTTGCAAAGCGGAAGACTTATTCACCATTCTATTTATTGAGTTCAAGCTAAATGCCAGGCACTAGGATTACAAATAATTTGAAGAATGTCAACACATCAGATCGATAGTTTTTTGTTTTTGTTTTGTTTTGTTTTGTTTCAAGTTACAAGACAGTGTGGTATGATGGAGAGAGTCTAACATAATGGAGAAAAAACCAGAAGCCCTGGATCTCACACTAATTTTCAAACCAATGAAGTCACCTTTGGCTGAATGAGTCAGGTACCTTCTTGGAGCAGCTGTGAAAATATTATTCTATTTCATTCATCACATCACGGAGAGAATCAAACTCAAATAGGGCATTTCTGCACAAATATCATTCAGTAGCCACAGAGACCCATTCAAGGTCGGAGAGGATGTTTCTGTAAGGATGGGGGTAAAAACACTGACCACAGGACATTGGGAACAGGTCCTTGGGGAGAACAGAAGCAGGTGTGACAAGTCAAGCAGATACTGGAATTGGGGTATCTGGAAATTGAACCACCTCTGCTACCCCAGCAGAAAGGGAGTAAAATCTGTGATTAGATAGAAAACTTGAAAAGACACCGAGTTGTAAATGATAAGAAAAAAGAGGGAAAGAACAGGGTAGATATGATGGGCAGCAAACAGAGACTCTAAGTAAAATATAATGAATAAAGCAGAACAATACATTATTTAAAAATATATTTTTGGGGGAGGGCATCTGTGTGGCTCAGTTGGTTAAACATCTGACTCTTGATTTCGGCTCAGGTTATGATCTCAGGGTTTGTGTGTTTGAGCCCCACAATAAGCTCTGTGCTGGCAGCAGGGAGCTTGATTGGAATTCTCTCTCTCCCTCTCTCTCTCTGTCCCTCACCTGCTTGAGCTCTTTGTCTCTCTCAAAAATAAATTTTAAAAAACACATTTAAAAAAATAAAAAAATTGTTTTTTATTAAACTGATAGATCTCAATATCCAAACCAGCAGAGTTTTTTATGTTACAATCCACCCATTTATTTAACATCACTAGTGAGCTTTGTGACTTAGGATAGTTTGATGCAAAGTATATAGTCTCCAGTGTCAATGTTCCATGAGTACTTGAGTGGGAGGGAAAAGACTCAGCATTGCTGCTCTCTGCAGTACTTAGCACAGACTAAGAAAGTAGCATTACATGGATGTTTTTAGGAAAAAGATTTTCTGAAAGATTTTTAAAACTAGCCGAGGGATGAGGGCAGGAGGACGGGGGGATGGGCTAGATGAGTGATGGGCACTGGGTGTTGTATGGAAGTGATGAATCACTGGGCTCTACTCCTGAAGTCCAGATTACACTGTATGTTAACTAACTTGAAGGATGAATGAATGAATGAATGAATGAATAAATAAAGGCATTCTCTTCTACGCAAAGGTTCAAGGAAAAAAATATAATAATTTTTAAAATACCACATAAAAGTTTTGATGATGTAATTCACAGAGTTGAAAAACTAATCAAGATTAAGAATTCAAGAGGGTAAATTTGTTTTATATATTTATACATATAGAAGATGTGATTATAACACATGACCAAGATAACTATGTATTAGAACTATATAACATTATTAAGTTAATTATTTCTAGGGGAGAAAAAGGTGGAAATACGCCACACACTGCAAGGTTATCAGGGGATTATGCACCAATGATTGACTCTTCTTTTTCTACTTTTTTGTACTCTCAATTTTTGATGATGAATGTATATTTTTTTAACTAATATAAGATCATATAAAATGAAATGTATTTAGTTCAGCCAACAACTGAGGATGACTGCATTTTCCTCCTGAGCTTAAAATGTGGGCCTGCACATCAACACCATCTAGGAAATGACTATTTAATTGTAGACCATTAAATGGGAGACACACTAATATTTTTCACGAGAACATGCAGAAACAATATTGCTTTTGCTAAATGTCATTTATAGACTCAAGAAAGAAGTCTGAAAAATGACTAAACAGTAAGCATCAATGATCTCCATAAAATAAAATGTGATATTCCATGTAAGAATAAATTAGAATGTGACAGTACAGTGCATATTTCAAAATAATTCAGAATTTGGAGTTAATGTGGGATATGAAAAATGAAAGAAGAAACGAATGAGGCAAATGAGAAATGACTAATCATGCCCCAAAGAATAATTTAAATAAATTGTTGGTGTGCTTCTCCTGTGAGGGCTGCAGACCTGAAAACTTCATTACATGTTCTGTTCGTGAGAATTAATTATTAGATGGAACAAGGCACCATGCAAACTTCAGATAAATCAACCTAGTAATAAACGCTGCTTATATCTACAGTCATTCCAGCTACAATATGGTTCTAACATTTATGATGAATCATAAAACGCTTATCCTGACAGCTACTGAATTCCTTCATATTGACCCTTATTTAGTTTCAAGTAAGAATGTAACATTTTTCAAATAGATAGATGAAGTTTCTGTTTTTAAAGAATCTGCATGCCAACTTCTGTTTCTATTGCGACATTTAAAAAACCCTTTTTGAACCAACGTTAAAGAATTCAACTTCTGTGCCTTATTGTCCCCTGTGGAAATATTTGGGTAACTTACAAATTAAAAAGAAAATATACATGTTTAAGAAGCTAAATATCCCTTATTTTTAAACACAATGATTAATTATATCTACTGGGCAAAATTGTCAACTCTTTTTCTCCCCCTGCATATGGAAATTATGTTTACTAGTAATGGGTTCTTCCAAAAAATAGCTGCGTCTTTGCATTCAATGGTAGCTTCTACTGCTTGCTCCCTATTACTTCTCAGGACTGCTGGAAAGAAGAACTGGAAATAATTACCTCCAATGGTAAGTATGTTATTTTCCGGCTTATTTCACCTCTCTGGAAATATACTCAAAAATACGCTCAGATCACTCCCAAACCTTCTGAACTTTTCCAAACCATGGACACCATCACCCATTTTCATTTCCAGTAAGACAACCAACCTTGGCCGACTTCTTTGCCTCCACTTAGACCGTCTGTGTACTTTTTCTGTCTGTTAATTCCCTTCTGTCTCTAAAATTATCTAGGACTCATTTCCTTCACTTTCAAATATGTTTACATCCAAGCGGGATGAGGTGGCAACAAGAGAAAGTGGAGAATATTCAGGACAACTTCTGTGATAATTCACTAGCTAGAAGAGGAGCAAGATACAAAAGCATTTGAAAGTAGCAGCCCAGGGAAGGTAAGCCAAATTCATTACTCGACAAGGAAACATGACTTATAGCTCCTTTTTGGTATGTATATTTATTTCTTGACCACACACCCTACACAAGCTACCAACCTTAGTCATCTTTTCTTTTCTTCACCAATACTGTCACAATTTTTCTCTGCTTGGGCATCACTGGTGGACTTCCAGATGCTGGTCACTGGCCCTAGGGTCCACGTGCATATGGCCGATGGCACACCAGGGACTCTGTGTAATCCACACGGCACTCGAAGCAGCCATGCCCTTTCTGCGGCCAGATCCCTGTCCTCACTTGGGTTCCCCACATTGCTTCCTGCTTACTGTACTCTTCTTTCTTCCTTGTCCTTTTCATTTTTCTTTTTTTCCTCGGAGTATCTTACCCAGTCCAAAATTATTTCTCCATTTTCCAAGTCATAGTGTGTCTTCATCACTTTGTAGATTCCCAATTGTGCACGAATAGTGATAAGGCATATAAATTCTTGTTAGATAAATGAATGACTTTTTGTTGCCAAAGACAGAAACACACAGTAATGTGTTAGAAAGCTGTCCTTGGCCTTCAATTTGTGAAGCAAGGGTAAGGACTTAGGAGGGAGACGTGTTACTAGTTTTCAGATAAAATCATGGACCTGTTGTTCGGTTACTGTGTATCAAGAAAAGCTGTCATGATATTCATTCGCAATATTCATCCTGTCAGATGGATTCTTAAAGTTCTAACACCCACACAATTGTTTGAAAACCGCAGATACCTGGTATGTCCATTTTTCAACTGGAGAAGTATGGTTTTTGTGTCTGCCAAATAACTATGGTACTACCCTCCTCCTTGCATTAACAACAAAAATATCTGCTGAAAAAAATATACTGACAGCATGTCTAAAGGCTACGCCTATCAACTGAACAGTCTAGCTGTTGTATGAGGATTCACGAAGCTTTCTGATCACAGAAGAGCAAAAGACTAATGATGACACTGAATTCCACCTCCAGCCAGCCTGTGTGGTAAATGGAACAGTTTCAGGAGGCTCGTTTCTACAGTCAATGGCCAAAGGGCAGGTTAGTGGAGAGGGCAGTAAAGTCTGAAGAGGGGTGGTATAATGTACCACCCACACTTACCCGTGCATGAGCACAAGGCCATTTTACAAGGCAAAACGCAGGACCACAACTTCTTTAGCTTAAGGAGCGAAGCAACTTTCCCTCTACAAAATCAGGTTGTCTTGTGTGTGATACATGTAAAGGTAGCAAGTTGGCTGAATACAGCAGATCTCATCTTAATTTTTAAATAAATTCACTTCCAACTTTATAATATTTCATACCACATTGTCTAGACCACCACTCAGCAGCTAGCATAGCAATTATCATACTCCTGTCACACTTATGATAGACGCCTACAATACCTCACCTTTTATAAACTCAAAGCAAGTAGCTGTCCTAGGAGATAGGTGGACTTTTTGTAACTTCTCTTGTTTTATACATGTAATGGGCCCCAAGAAAATAATGGTAAAACTGTATGTTTCAAGTTTCTTAGATTAAAGATGATTTCTAAGAATCTTTATAGGAAAGGAGAAGTAATTTTTGAGAACTAATGTTATGAAAGCAGAACAGGTTAAAAAGGAATTTCATTTAAATCATGATTATTTTAATAATGATGCTATGCCAAAAAATGGAAAGAAATAGGAAAGCTAATATAGGAAGCTAATAGGAAGAAATATTACATGGATTATTAAGATCCAACCTGTCCTCCTGAAAATGATGATGAACCGATTCCAATATCACCCACATCAACAGCAGGACTTCAGAGCATTAAGATTTAGGATCCTTGGGGCACCTGGGTGGCCCAGTCAGTAAAGTGTCCAACTTCGGCTCAGCTCATGATCTCACAGTTCATGAGTTTGAGTCTTGAGTCGGGGACTCTGCCCCGACAATGTGGAGCCTGCTTGGGGTTCTCTCTCTCCCCCTCCCCCTCTGCCCCTCCACCACTCGTGTGTGTGCTCTCGTTCTCTCTCTCTCTCTGTCTCTGCAAATAAATTAATAAACATTTAAAAAAAAGAACTACAATCCTTAAAAACCAGTACTTTAATTGTGAAAAAGATATCATCAAAGAACATCTAAGAAACACCTTAAAGATGAAAAACAAAAGAACTTAAAATACCAAGTTACTCTCGTTAGATTATAACCAAGAAAATATAGTGTGTTATCTTGACGATTCCACAGCAAATTTCCGTTGTGCTGTCTAATCTCGCCAGCTCTAGACTACGTGTACATTTCACACTTACAGCTAGTAACAGGCCACCCACTGCTGGCTCACTCGTGACCTGCTCCTGGTTCCCTTGCAACCCCAGATCTAGTCTCTGTTTGTTTTCACACCCTCTCTTTTACGTCCTGCATGTTCCTTGTCGTCTGGTTTTTTCCTCCGACCACCCTTGCTGCCCATCAGTCCATTCCCTGAGCATCGATCTGCAATCCCCAACAGAACAACTTTAGCACCTCACGCTCAACTTCTGACACAAGGAACCACTCTAGGCCTCTGTCACTATTTTTTATCACATCACTACCTCTTGGTCACTGAGCTTCAAAACCTGAAGGTCATCTCTGCTTCCTCCTTCCCTCTGTGCTCCATGAAAACTCACTTATCATCTCCTTCTGCTCTCCTACCCGTCCCGCCCATGACTTTGAGTGTCTGGCTACCCACACCTGTAACGCCAGTGACTACTGTCTCCTAACAGTCTCGTCACCTTCAGCCACTCACCACTCCCATGCACCTTAGACATGGACAATAAATTACAACACATTAATTCATTAAAACCGATCAATTATCTCATGGCTGCCCACCATCCTTGCTTCAGCAACTTCAGTGGTTTCTCATGGCCTCCGGTCTCCTTGCCGACTTGTCCAGCCTGCCTTTCCAGTCATTTCACGATTCCTTCCGTGCTCCGTGCAGTCAACGCCATGCTCGTTTTTCCACATTTCTCTTTCTTTTAGTTTTCCAGCTTTATTGAGATACGACCGACACACCAGCACTTAACTTCTACTAACACGATGCCTGTCGTTGAAAACACTGCTCTGTATGGCACAAGTTACACATAACTGTGGCTCTCTCTCACACACGTTCCTGCACATCAGTGTCTCTGTGTTCCCACATTCAAATCCTAGCAAACCTTCAGCACCAGCGACTCCGTGAAGTCTTCCTTGACTGAGGAAGAAAGCCACCTTCCTTGAGATTCCATGGTCTCCAGCCTCATTCCCACTCTGGCACTGCTTGTCCCTGGTGTTAAAATTACCTGCACGGGCATCGAGTCTCACCAACTCGAACACAAGGTAATTTTTAGGTGAATCTGTAATTTGTTGTGTTTGGTCTCTTCCAATATTTAGTAAAATTCCCGGGCACAGAATGATGTGTACTGGCGAGCAGATCAATGAATAAATGTTATAACTGGAAGAACATTACGTATCATCCACATCAACCATAAGTTTTCTTAGTGAGGACACGAAGCCTTAAGCGAATCCTCATTTATTGCATTCCTAGTACATATAAAGAACAAAATTATTTCATTAGCAAATAATAGATGCTGCTTTATTAAAAATCCCTCATTTAAAAATGTATATTATCATATATATCTACTTCCGTATCAGGAAATAGTTTGATGTCATATTCTGTGTTGTTAATAGAGGCTGAGGCAAATCCAATTAAATCCTTATTCACTGCATATATTAAAGTATAAAAAACTGTAGTTACCAAAACATTCATTTCTGCAAACTGTGAACAAGCACTTATTTGCATTATCTTTTATCTCAATTACATGAGAGTGTTGCCTCGTGATTCTTTTTTTTCTCCCTATAGATATGTGGGACGTTTATCTAAATTGCATTATCATTTTCCCCCTCAATTCTCTATCTTTGAAACTACCTCTCTGATTGCAAAGTTCAATCATTTAGACGGAGTGTTCAGCAGTGTGAAAAATAGTTCTAAGACTATTAATTTTAATGTTTTATTATTTCTATTGTATGTACAGCGTACATATTATTTTGAAAACATGAATTTCCACTAAGAAACAGCTTTTTATTGGAAATCAGGGAGTAAGGAGAAAAGAAAAGTAAAAGTTCTGAAGGATTTTTGAGCTAATATTTAAGGTATGCATATCGGGGACAAGTGTAAAAATGCATATAGTTTCCACCCTATGGGTCAATACCATTTGAATTTTGTATCAATCTGTTGACCGTAATTCCTTTAGATAGCAAGACAGCAAAATTTATTTTAAAATGACAGGTACCATATGTTTTCACTCTTATGTGGATCCTCAGAAACTTAACAGAAGACCATGGGGGAGGAGAAGGAAAAAAAGGAAGTCAGAGAGGGAGAGAGCCAAACCATAAGAGACTCTTAAAAACTGAGAACAATCTGAGGGTTGATGGGGGGTGGGAGGGAGGAGAAGGTGGGTGATGGGCAGTGAGGAGGGCACCTGTTGGGATGAGCACTGGGTGTTGTATGGAGACCAATTTGACAATAAATTTCATATTAAAAAAAATAAACAAAATAAATAACTAAATAAAATGGCATAACAATTTAGAAAATATGTGAGAGTTTGCTGGAGCTCTGGCAGACCCCTGAGTTCTGCGTACTTTATCTTCGAGGATGGAGGAAGGAACAAGGAAGCCATTCGTGCATCAGAGACAGCTCAGAGTCCAGAAAGGGAAGGTTCAGCGTATGTGTTACCGGAGCAGACAGAACAAAGGGTTGTGGGAGTCGGGTGGAAAGAACTTTCTTTGGGGTGGAAAGAATACTTTACAGAAGGGATAAGTCTAAGAACGAAAGCCGATTACACAGAGGAAAAGGCACGGGCATCGCAATCTCCAGGAGATGGGCCGTGCGTCCAACAGGGGGGGGCCGCGGTGGTGTTTGAGTACAGATGTGGTGGTGCCTGTTTGCAGTGAGGACTACACCTGCCACTCCCCAGCCGGTGACGCTCCACTTCTCCCTCCCAACACTGCTTCCAGACCCCCCCCCCCCCCGTGTGGCCTTCAGATGGTGTCAAGAGGCCCCACCCACCACAAGACCCCCGGAAGCAAACAAATGTGCACAGTCACTGAGGCATGTAAAGGACCCAAATTCATCACCTCCGTGTTGGCTGTGCCACTTTGAGCATGCTTACATAACTCCTCTTTGGTGTGGGACCCTTGTTCATAGGGTGGGCCCGTTCTGTTGCCCTCCCAGGACTGGGAGGTAAGGACCAAAAGTAATGCCGTACGAAGTTCTTGGCCCATGTGCTAAGAAAGAATCACCTTAAACCTCTTCTCTTCTCACCCTATTTAAAGTTCTCATTTCCTCAGTATTTTCCGAAATTGTCTAATTTAATTTGTACCAAGCTATTTAAAAAGCTGGTAGATTTAATTGTCCAGCATAATACAGATTTTAGAAGACAAGCTTTTTTATAGCACATGGACACCATTCTGGGCTACACGTCAGAAGCCTGGGGTTCTCCTTCATCTCTGACATTGAAGGGTAACTTAAACTTTCTGGGACAGTTTTCTATCTTATGGGGCGAGAAGTTACACAGGAGGAAAATCTCCAATGAGCACATCCTTAAAGTGATTGTTGGCGGGGGGTGGGGTGGGGGTGGGGTGTTTGCTGTAATTCTCTGATTTAAGGAGTGCAGAAAAGTACACAATAGTGCCTTTCCTTAAGGTCATATTTTGTGGTGAGAGGTGTCAGATAAAGTGAGAAGTAATGAAGACTGAAATGTGGGAGAAGACGATGAGGCATACAGAGTAAGGGCAAAGGATAGAGTGTTTTAGAATGTTCCTTCCCTCGGGGCACCTGGGTGGCTTAGCTGGTTGAGCATCTGACTTTTGATTCCAGCTCCGGTCATGATCTCATGGTCATGAGATGGGAGCCCTGTGTCGGGCTCTGCACTGGCATGGAGGCTGCTTGGGATTTTCTCTCTCCCTCCCTCTTCCCCTTCCCTACCTCATGCATGTATGTGCGTGCACTCTCTCGGAATATATAAATGTTTATAAAAAAAAAAAATAGAATGTTCCTTCTGCTGGCAACAATTTCATAGTTTCCACCTCATCCCAGGAGGTGTTTTCACGGGATCAGAACCTGACTAGATTCTGCCGGCATGAAACTACATGATCGCAAAAGACAATCTCAGATTTGTGACTTTCATCAATTGTAATTTTGACCAGTGAAGCACGAGGAAGTTGGCCGGTATTTATCTGGTTTTAGCCTATGGAGATCTGAGCTTTACCCCAACGGGCTCATCAAAAGGGTCAACAACTTACCAGTGATTGTCAGCCTACCAAATCTGAGTCCAGTGCTTCCTGAATCTGTATTCTCACAATATGCTACAATTCTACCTTTTTATGCGTATGTTACAGTTGCGCTGAGCTAGAAGGAAATCTGAAAGTGCTCTGAACTTCGAGTTCCTCATCTGAAAGATGTTCTAGAGTTCCTACAAAGAAGTGTGGAAATGTGAGGAAGATGTGTGACACACAACAGGTGAGGGCAAGTTGCATCTCTCTGCAACACGTGTAGAGTCTAGCTGTTGCCAAGTACAGCACTGCCCTAAACTGTTTTAATTCTTGCCCTAAGAAGATCTTATCTTCCTATATAAGACCTAAATAAGACCACATATTAATTGTGTCTATATCACTGGTACCACAGGAATTTGTAGCAATTAGTACAACGTCCTTCTAATTAATTGAAATGTAAAGCCGACAGTCCTGCGAACATAGATTGAAAGAGAAAGTCAAAATGATGTAGGCAAACTCAGTCTTAAATCCCCAAGTTTTCATACACTGTAACAAAAATTATGGAAAAAGAAGTTGGAAAACTAGAATTTAATGTTCTAATGATATTCTATCATATCCAAGTCATGTGAATACCCTTCAAAGATTGCTGCCTATATCCTCAGCAATGATAGGAAAAGTAAGGGCTCTTCAAAGAAAACAGAAAACAAAAAACTATATATATTAGAAATTTAAATTTAAATGCAGGATTCCTTAAATGTCTGGGTTGAGTAAGTCTCTGAGTTTTATGGTATAGGTAAGTCTGTAGATGGACACAAAAATTATCTTTATTTCAATCAGAACCTATATCTAGTCAAAGACATAGATGCCCTGGTTAGTTTTTAAATGGTAAAGTCAATAATACACACATACATGTAACCAAATATTAGCAGCATAGTACATGAGGAATGACCTCCCGTCTCAAGTAAATAATGAGCACGAATGCTTTCAAATATTTAAACTAACTCAGTAGTGGGTTTGTTGTTGTTGTTGTCATTGTTCCTTTATTTTCAGAGTGTCTTTTAAGAAATTAATTACACGTCTTAAAGGAAGACATTCAGACATCTAAACATATTTTGTATTTTGGACATTGGTATTCAGGAGTACTGCATATTCAATAATGCAACATTTATCTTACTAAACGTATTCATACATAACTCTCGGTCTAGAGAGCAGCCACAGTGAGTTAACATCTCTCCAGAAAATTCCATAGTTCTGGCAGAACCACCATCATAATAAGATAGGCAAAAAGTCTGTCGTAGTGAATACTCGATGTTTTCATTACATTAAACACCTATACACAGGCCTCTCAAGAGCATGTCAATACTTAATATGCGTTACAACTCCTTGAGTCAGGTAGTCTCTGATCTTAGTACTAAGAAAGAAAGATTGAAGTCAGGTCTCTGACTCTACATGCAATATTACAGTCAGCTCTGTAAATTTTTTTCTAAACAGGCAGAGAATTATCTTCCTCGGCTTGACCACAAGGCAGAGTAATGAGCCACTTATGAGTTAATATCACTGCGTCTGCAATTATTCTGCATAGGATAGATTTAGGAAGTCTCTACATATCAGTCACACAATGTTTAAAATAAATCCTAGGGGCGCCTGGGTGGCGCAGTCGGTTGGGCGTCCGGCTTCAGCCAGGTCACAATCTCGCGGTCCGTGAGTTCGAGCCCCGCGTCGGGCTCTGGGCTGATGGCTCAGAGCCTGGAGCCTGTTTCTGATTCTGTGTCTCCCTCTCTCTCTGCCCCTCCCCTGTTCATGCTCTGTCTCTCTCTGTCCCAAAAATAAATAAACGTTGAAAAAAAAAAATTAAAAAAAAAAAAATAAAAAAATAAAATAAATCCTAGTTACTAGTAACCTATTCCTGTAATTACTTTTGTTTTACCAAAATTATTTTGTTCTACTGTGGCACTGCATTCTCTCCTAGAGACGACATGAGATACAAAGAGAGATGAAAGAGATGGAAGGGACACTTTTGATTAGAAACGCACATGCTGGGGCGCCTGGGTGGCTCAGTCGGTTAAGCGTCCGACTTCGGCTCAGGTCAGGATCTCACGGTCCGTGAGTTCGAGCCCCGCGTCGGGCTCTGTGCTGACAGCTCAGAGCCTGGAGCCTGTTTTGGACTCTGTGTCTCCCTCTCTCTCTGCCCCTCCCCTGTTCATGCTCTGTCTCTCTCGGTCTCAAAAATAAAATAAAAACGTTAAAAAAAAAAAAAAAAAGAAACGCACATGCTTATATCCTATAGAAAAAAAGTCCCAGAAAGACTAAGCCACTTGTAGTCCAAATCACACAGCTGTGAAAGGGAAGGGCAGTCTAACACACACACACACACACACACACACACACACACACACACACGCTGAATCACATGTCAATAAGTACTATTGTTTTATTGTTTTATTTCATCTTTAGTACATTTTTATTTTAACATCACGGTGCATGAATCAATTTTGATAGAATTAAAAATAAGAAATTTGGTGTCATATGATATAAAAATATATTCCTGAAAAGGACACAGCTATGCACTCATTTGCTGCCCTAGGGAAAGGACAGTGTGCAATTTTCAACATGGCCTTTATTTCTGCTCTAATCCTGGATGTATCCATGCTGAATGGAACTCTAACTAAAAAGCTAACTGAAGTGAATATCTCATTTTTTTTTTGTTCTCTAATAAGACTTTATTTGTAGGTAATGAAATTTGATTTTCATACAATGTTCATGGGTTAAGGAATAGTCTCCTTTTTATTTATTATTTTTAAGACTACCATGTTTAGAGCAGTTTTAGGTTCATAGCTAAGCGCCAAGAACTACCACTTAGCCCTCTCCACGCGCACAGCCTCCCATCATAGGGTACATTTGTTACAGTTGAAGACACAGCATAATTATCCAAGGCGCACCTTAGGGTGCATTGTTGGTGCTGTGCGTTCTATAGATTAAAAAAAAAAAAACATGCATACTGGCATGTAACCATCATTACAGTGTCATGCAGAGTAATTTCACTGCCCAAAGAATCCTCTGTGCTACACCCGTTCAACCTTGCCTATCCCGAACCCCTGACAACCACTGATCTCTTTACTATGTCTGTGGTTTTGACTTCTCCGAAGGTCATTTAGTCGGAAGCACACAGTATGTAGACTTTGCAGACTGGCTTCTTTCTCTTAATAATATTCACTTAAGTTTGTTTCCTTTGTTTCTTTTCATGACTATAGAGCTCATTTGTTTTGAGTACTGTATAGTTGTCTGCATGATCACAATTTATCCATTTACCTGCTGAAACATCTGAATTTTGGTAATTCTCAATAAAACTGCTATAAACATCCATGTGCAGGTGTTTGTGTAAAAATAAGTATTTTTTTAACTCATGAAACTTGTTCTGATGAGTTTTCCACTCACCCAGCACAGCTGCTGAATCACACAGTGTATTTAGTTCTGTGAGAAACCACCAAACTCTCTCCCAAAGTGGCTGCGCCATTCTGCATTCCCACCAGCAACGAATGAAAGTCCCTGTGGGGCCACATCCTCACCAGTGTCTGCTGTGGTCAGAGTTCTGGATTTTGGTCACGGTGACAGGGATGCAGTGGCATCTCACTGTTTTCGAACATCTCCTTTCAACCCCAATGTACTCCACTGCATGCATGGATCACAGGCCGTACACAGTGAGTCCTGCATTAGTGGAGTTTTCTAGGCTGCCTGGGACTCCACCAGTCAGAAACCATTAAGGACTTGACCTTTCTTAGCTAAGATGGCATATCTGTATGCTGAGGGCCCTTAAAAGTACTCAGAAACTTTCAAAGCAGTAGGCCAGGTTAAAAGGGAATTAGCATTTTTAGTGAGAAGGGCAGTATTTCAAAAGCACTCTGGGGGGCAGGATAAGGATCAAGATTCTACAGTGGATTTAATTTCAAGGTAATCATAGTAATACTCCTGGCACTGAGTTCACCAAAATTTACAAGCCGAGCTATATTATAACTGACAGCGGGACAGAGAATTATCCTCCGTGATAAGAAATGCTGTATCATGCCATTGATTTTGCTCTGAAAATACCAGTGGAAGCTATTGCCTTCCTTGACAGTTCGAGCAGCAGAGGAATAAGCCTGCCACTGGGGTGTCCACTGTATCTCCGAAGCCTCTTCGCAGACATTCTATCAATCTCATCTTGTCAGCAATCAATGGAATTAAATGCTGCTCTATTTACTCAGCTTCCCGTGACCCATCCGGATTTTAACGTCTAGATGTCAGAAAGCCCTTTTAGAGAAAAAGAGTGGGAACAATGCTTTGCAAGAATTATAACAGCGATACTCAGCTATTACACTGACTTCACACAGGAATTAACCAATAGTGCCCTGGGTCACCAGAACCTCCATAGGAAAGTGCTCATCAACTTGGTTTCCACCGTAGAAGGTGGAATGGGCATGTACCACGGACTAGTCATTTCACATACGTTGTGTCCAACTTTATAATGACTTCAATGCTGGAGGAATCAGCCCCTCTCTATAGATGTGCGGACACATCATAGAGCTTCAATAACTTACCCCAAATCAAACAGTTGGTAACCTGGGTACATGGCGCTTCAAAGGGCCATCAAAATGCTGAGTCATTAATTCAGGTTAAAAAGAAATTTTTCTTCTCATTTTAGAAACTGAAAGCCGTGTTTTGGTATTTAACCTATATTTATAGACAGTGGTGATGTGTAGTATTTGACACTTCTCCAATCAAAAAAATACAGTTTTCCTAAATTCTCTATGGAATATATAGCTTGTCTTAAAATATAAAGTTATCACAGTAAAAGCAAATATAGAGAGGCATATTCTTCCAAATAGGAGAAAATGTCTGAAGTATAATTTTTGTGTAAATGGACTCCAAATGCCTTTTGTGTGAGTCATGAGAAATTAAGCCTTCTCCAATGTAAGTATATTTTAAATTATAAGTGGCTAAAATTTCTGCAAAGTTTAAGTAAAGCAAATATATTACTACAGACTGGTTATTCTGTAAAATTGGCTCTCTAGACCCAGTGTCAGACATAAAACACTCAAACTAGACCCCTATGAACAATAATGGCCCCAGAGTGCCATCAGTGAATCACTATCTTGTGTTCTTTCTAAGGCAATATGTTATCCTATAGGTATGAGTACTTAATTCTCCTAAACTGCCTTCACTGTCAAAGTTTTACGTGTTTTGCTCAGATGCAAGCAGAATCAGTGTTTCTAGAAGCTTCTGCATCGAAGGACACCAGACATTATTCTCTAGTCAGTATTCTTGGAGTACCTAGTACGTCCAGGCCACCTTCACCCAAAAGGAAAAAGCACAGAGGGAAATTATTCTGTCCCTGAGTAGTGAGTTATGTGTCCATATGTTTCACCTCACCTATGCTGATCCTGAAGATCAATATGTATTTTCTACGCCTCCAGCATTCTCTTATGCTTTACAAGAATGAGATTCCCCCAGAAACCCTCCAACAAGATTGTTCTCCTGGCCTGTAGGCAGGTGCTGTGCTGGGTACTTCCATGTTTTCACTTGGCTGGTCCACAGGATGCCCACATATTTGACCGAACATTATTTCTGGGTGTCTGTAAAGGTGTTTCCAGAAAAGATTAGCATTTGAGTCAGTAGACTCCGGAAAGAAAACTGCCTTCCTCAGTGTGGGTGGACATCACCCAATCTGTTGAAGGCGTGAAGAGAACAAAAAGGCAGAGGAAGGGAGAGTTCTCTTTCTCTACTGACCTCTTGAGATGGCATGTTGGTCTCCTGACCTTGGCCTGGTACTTGCACCACTAATGTTCCTGCATCTTCAGTTTGTACAAGACAGACAGTGTGACTTCTCAGCCCCATAATCACATGAGCCGATTCCTCCTAACACACACACACACACACACACACGAGTGCATGTCAAAACTGGTGAGATTGGTAGATGGTATGATCGACCAGCCTGGTGCTGCTGTCATAGAAAGGGCATGTGACTTGTTATCATTGAGTGATCTGGGTAATGGGTACACAGGATCTTTCTGTACTTTTTTTTCAACTTCCTGTGGAATTTACAATTGTTTCAGAATAAAAAGGTACACATTGTGCTATCTGATAACACTTGATACGCATACTTGACTGAGGATGGTGCTCCCCGAAGTGAGCACAACTGACCTTCGGGGCCATCGTGTGCAGTGCGGCACCTGGCACGCGGCAGCCTGTCTGGCTTTGACCCCCTGGATTCTCGAGCCACTCCTCCCCCAGTCTGTGACAACCCAAACATGTCTCCAGACCTTGGCCTACATGCCCGGGAGGGCAAAACCACCCTTTTTCGGGGACTGCTGATTTTGAGGAGAGTTAAGAATAACGAAAGATGACTCTTCCTTTTACAAAAGATACTGATGTAGAATTCTTTCACATGGTTAAATCCTCCAGTGGAATCAGAACCTGATTTGTTGCACCAATGTTCAAATTAAGCACTGAATTCTGAACTATCTCTTGTGAGAAGTGATGCAAATGCATTTTCAATCACCTGGGTTATTGAGGTGTTCTGCTAAAGCTGAGGGACGAAAGGCTTCCTCCCCCCGAATTTTCTCAGGATGAAAGGGGAGAATGGCAAGAGACCATAGAAAGTGTCTGAGAACAGTGGGCGCATGGAGCTTAGGGGACAGACAGGGCTCTGTGCCGTTTCGATGGCACTTTCTCTGACCTCTGAAGCCTGTGGAACAGGCACTCCCTAAGGCACCTTGTGGGCCTCCCTTCCTTACAACATCAGTTCCATTCCCATAAAACTGATCAGAGCGATGGTTCAGGAAACTGTATAAAACATGCAATTTGCATTTCGAAATACAAATTTGTATCATTTAGTTAAATTTCTTCTAGGTCAAAGTAGCTGTACTTGTGACCAAAAGATTTGTGACCAAAAGATCGACGTGGTTTGGAAACTTGAGAGGCTGTAATACTTGATGTAAAATTATTTAGACTATTTCTTCCCCCACAACTGAAAGTTGATAGAAAACTCCTGGATAGAATCATCGCTAGATATAGTGATCTATTTAAATGTAATGATGTACCTAATTAAAATTTTCATACTATTTATGTATTAAAAATGTGCATTTGGTTTGCATTTGTCTATAAAATATGATAAATAATATAAAACTTACATAATGTTGTGTCAGGGAAAAGTTTGACAATTATGTACAGCCATACTGACATGCATTCACATTCCCCAAACATTGTAATTCCCAATAAAACTTTTGAAAAGTGCTCACCTTAATAAAAGCTATAGACATTTCCAATAGAATGCACTGATTTCTTTAAAAAAAAAACTAGACTTATTATTTCACTGAAACATTAAACAATACAACTGAGGTGATACATATAACGTTGACTCAGATTTTCTCATCTGAATCAAGAGTTGTGTTACTAAATTGCAAAGGGCCACTAACTCCTGTTTCCATGCAGGTTTTTTTTTTTTTTCATAGTTTCCGGCACTAATTAAAAGAATGCAAACTAAGCAGTTTTCATTTTCATGGGACTTCACTTGGAAGACCATCTAATTGCACCAGATTAATTCAAGAAAGAATAGTTCACTCTTAAAGTGAAACTGTATTTTTATATTGAAGGGGGAGTAACTGAAGAACCCGTAAAGGATTCTCCTAAGACACAACCACAGACTTGGGCTAGAGGAAGACAAGGGTTAGGTGAGCCAGACAGACTCGCATTCTGTGTATGGGGACTTTTAGGCTCAGATAATTGAATTGTGTTTTCCAAGAACCTCGTGATGTAAGAGCACAACCCAGGCAAGGACAAACATCGCTCTGAATTTTTGTTCATGAGTTGTCAAAAACATAGTGCTTGAGTTGAGGAAAAAAATGCCAATTTCTCAGAGTTCACGAACCCATTTGCATTTGTAAATATATCTGAGGGGATACTGTTGAGGATATCTCATTCACACAAAAATTGAAATGAACACTGCCCTGTGCATACACATACTTTCTTTACCTTCCAAACAACCCTGTCCTGGAATTTCCTTCTCTGTCATCTGTCGCTGTCTGTTTCCATAGACAGCAAATTGGCCGTAGGATGCGGGGAAGCAGGGCATGCTGCTCGTGAAAAATCCGTGCCTCCCTAGTCAGGGAGATGATGTTTATAAGGATATGCATGATTCATGTGCACACGTAAAAATGAAGTGCCCTACGTCTTTTTTGTTGTTGTTCTAGTTTTTAATGTTTATTTATTTTTGAGAGAGACAGAGACAGAGACAGAGTGAGGGCAGCGGAGGGGCAGAGAGAGGGAGAGAGAATCCAAAGCAGGCTCCAGGCTCTGAGCTGTCTGCACAGAGCCCGAGGTGGGGCACAAACCCACGGACCATGAGATCATGACCTGAGCCCGAGTCAGACACTTAACTGACTGAGCCACCCAGGAGCCCCCCGCCCCCCAGAGTTGTTGTTCTTTTTGTTGGGACATTTTATCAACGGGAATAAGAAGAGTGGAGCACAATCATGCATTTGGATCGTTTCGTTCCAAAACCAGTGATTCTTATATTCCATCTCACTAGATGTCAATGTTGTTGATCTGAGTTTGAAGAATCAACTCTTAGTTACATTGATTTGCTCTATTCTTTTCTTGTTTCTCTGCTGTGTGTGTGTGTGTGTTGTGCGTACATATACATACATACACTATATACAGCAATTTATTTATTTAAATTCAAGTCAGTTCGCATGCAGTGTAGCCCTGGCTTCAGGAGTAGAACCCAAGTGATTCATCATCACATACAACACCCAGCGCTCGTTCTGAAAGTGCCCTCCTGATGGCCCGTCACCCATCTGGCCCATCCCCCCAACCACCTCCCCTCCAGCAGCCCTCAGTTTGTTCTCTGGATTTAAGGGTCTCCTATGGTTTGCCTCCCTCTCTGTTTGTATCTAATTTTTCCTTCCCTTCCCATGTTCATCTGTTGTGCTTCTTTAGTGCCACATATGAGTGACATCATAGGATATTTGTCTTTCTGTTCTTGATTTTATTTATCTCTAATCTGTATTTAACCACTTCTTTCTTGCAGCTTTGGATTTAGTTGGTTCTTTTTTTTTTTATTTCCTTAAGACGTAAAGTCAGGCTGTTGATTCGAACTCTTGTTTGCGGCTGTGAATGTCCCTCTTGGCACCACTTGTGCGGTTCCCCGTAAGCTTTGGTGCGTCATGTTCTCATCGCAATTTTCTCAAGTTATTTTCTCCTTTCCTTTCTGATTTCTTTCGACTCAGCGGTTCTCTGAAGCGTGTTAAATTTCCAAGTATTTATGAAATTTCACGTTTTTATTCTGCTGTCGGTTTCCAGTTTTACTTCATTGTGAATGGAAAAGATCCTTTGTGTGACCTCGGATGTTTAAGATTCATTAAGCATTTTGTCCTGTGGCGCGACGCAGGGTCTGCTCTGGAGCACCTCCCACGTGCACTTCAGAAGACAGGTGTAGTTTGCTGTTGTTGGGAGAAGTGTCAAACAAATATATTTAAAAGAACTTTTGGAAAGATGGCAGAGCCACAGGGTTGTACTGTGAGGACAAGCGTCCCACAAAGATGGGGCTGCGCAGGGTGGGGAGCAGGGCAGCCAGAGTGAGTGAGCCTGGCTTGCCAAAGGCAGACCTACATAATTAAATATTCCGGGGGGGTAGTCTATTTTTTGGGGGGATTTGGTATTCGCCAAATGTCAGCAATATAGGAGGATGATAGATAAATGATAGATGATGCATACACAGCTGATAGACTGATAATGGACAGATAGATAATAGATAGATACACAGATGGAGACAGAGATATTTATAAATCTCATTTAACCAGCCCTGGAAGGAAGGATTTTACAGATGATAAAATAGGCTCATGGAGCCACTCCCTTACCTTTAACTACATGGCTGATAAAAGACCGATTTCATAGTGGATCTTAACCCCTTTCCATGGCACGGACTTTGCTTTCTTTTCTTTCTTTCTTTTTTTTTTACTTGTGATTTCTTGCAATTCACCTAACTTGAAAGAATGCCAAATAACTTCTCGGGTTCTTCTCATCTCCAATAGCCTGTATTTATCACGAATACTATTTCGCTGTTCATTGTATCCAGGCCTTAGCAGAGACACAGCACCACCAGTAGAGAACTCTCGCTCAGCGCTTCTCCCAAGTTCGGGTTTGAGTTCTCTGCAAACGTTTTTTTCTCTGTAGTTGTGGTCTTCGGTCAAGTTGTAGGCAGAATCCCATGATAGCCTCTAGGATGCAAGCTCCCTGTGACACCCCTGTGTCCTCTCCTCTTCTGAGTGTGGCGAGGGTCTGTGCATGGGGGCAATCTCTCACTCGATCAGGTTCCTCCATAGGGGCTGGTGGCTCCCATGATTACCCTACGATAGATATATATGCCTTCACTTTAGCTGTCTGGAGAAGCATTCTCCCGCTGGTCTTGAAGAACTTGCTGCCATAGTATGAGGTAGCCACCTGGCTTGGCCTGAAGGTGTCCCCATACAGCTCAGCCACAGCCAACAAGAAAATGACCGAGGATTTTAGTCCCACAGCTGCAAAGGGCTGAATTTTGCAAAGAGCCAGAATGAGTCCCCAAGAGGCCACCCAGATCCAGATGAGAAATCAAGGCCAACACCTTCCTTTTAGACGTACAAGAACCCGAGCAGAGGACCCAGCCTCGCCATGCCAGACTTCTACACTTCGACCGGCACAGAGTGTGAGATGGTGAGGGTGGTGTTTTAAGCTGCCAAGTGTGTGGTCATTGGTTACACAGCAGACAATGGACACTGGTCCGTGTCAATCGGGGCCTCTCCTCACGGTCCCTCTCCTCACAGTGTTTTATAAAGTCAATCCTTCAACAAGCACAGTCTAACTTCCCTGAAGATTTTAAGGACATTCGGGAAGACACCTGTACCCTTCCCACCATCTCCCCACCTGTCTATCTACAGGGCCAACCAAATCTTTATTCCTTGAGGGCAGACCGGTTTCTCCCCCTATGCTGAAATTTTGCTGACGTTCTGCAAACAAGAGTTTCGGTGTCTAACACAAAGGGCTTGAAGAAGTATTATTCCAAACAA
Organism: Herpailurus yagouaroundi; assembly: GCF_014898765.1. Classification (NCBI taxonomy): domain Eukaryota; kingdom Metazoa; phylum Chordata; class Mammalia; order Carnivora; family Felidae; genus Herpailurus; species Herpailurus yagouaroundi. The sequence continues at coordinate 2,846,911 of NW_024412412.1, forward strand.
ATACAGCGCTCATTCCAAGAAATATTCTACAAGATTGATTTTTCCAGGGTAAAATTCATAAAAATAACAGTGATAAACATACCAATGTGAGCACCTCGTAGGTACCGTATGCTGTGCTAGGTGATTTACGTGCTATTTGCAACTGTTACAACGGCACCTCAAGGTGGACTCACTATTGGCATCCTTCTTGGAACTAAAGAGAGGTGGGGGGACCCTGATCAGAAGCAGAAAGTAGTTGCTGCTGGGACTGGAACCCAGACTCCCCTGGCTGTGAAGCCCAAGACAGTAATTATTCTGCACGTCCCCTCGTGAGAACAACCGTGCAGGTTTTGCTCCAAATCTACTATCCTTGGGTAGAAGGGAAGTTTGGTTTTGGCACTCCGTCTCTGCGACCAGTAACGACCCTGATCCCCCCAACAAGCATGAGAATTCGTGGCGGTCTGCTGTGTGCAACAGCCAGGGTGCCAAGTGCAGGGCTTTAGATACGCCCGCGCAGATCTGGGTCCCAACCGCTTCCTTACGGTGTGTCTGAGATCCTGACAGACTTACCGAGTCTCTCTACATCCCACCTCTGCTCTGTGTAAAAGGGTACTGCCGGGGTTCATACCTGTTAGGGGTCCCGCAAGGACTCACAGAGGTTACACACATCCACACGGGACGTCCGGCACGTGGGAAGCCTTCGGTGGATGTCCCATACGACTGTGGCCATTACTGCTGCGCCCAGCTCTGGCCTGGAGGGCCCGAGACCCCCAGCAGACGCACAGAGAGGATGGCAGCGTGTTTCCCACGTGGGGAAGCAGCACTACGAACTCCAAGCAAGGTGAGTTCACCAGCTTGTGCACTTATTTTATTCTTTACATTGTATTTGTAAATCGAGTAAGGCACGGCTTCCGGCCTTACTCCGTGTAAACACGTCAGGGGGTTTGGGATCCCATCACTCAGGAGTCTGCGAAGTGTGACCAAAAGGCTGGGCACGGGGACAGAACACAAGGCCACCTGTGTGCTGTGGGACGCTGAGCAGAAGTCTCCGATTTGATGGACTGGGGCTACGTTACTTCCTCTACGGGAGACGTATCCACATGAGGGATGGGTTTGGCTCGTAGTAGAGACTCAATAAATGGTGGTTATGATCTTCATGCGCCTAGTACGGATGAGAGCTGCAACGTGGAAGTGTGAACTGTCACTACCATCTAGTGGCAGTGGTCAGAAATGTAGTCACTGAGGAACGCGAGAAAAAAAAAAAGTTCACCCTCAGAGCCTGTTCTCTTCCAGACCCTCCTGCGAGACCAGCCCTGACGCCCCAAGGTGCCCGGTACCTCACAGATGAGCTGCCCTCTTCAGCAGCTGCTTCTAGCTAAGTGCCATCCACGGGGGAGCTGGGAACAGGCATCCAAACACTGTCTCCTGTAGTTCGGATGAGAAATCCGAGAAAATGAAATCTGACCTGGCAGGAGTCCGGATTTACTGAGAGCCCTCGCCCGCAGCACTGTGGAACAGCGAATTGAATCCTTTCTTTCTTATACGGCTTATATCCCTGTGATGCCCGTGTGATATGTTACTGTTGAGGGTGCTTGTTTTAAACAAGCTAAGGTATCAGGCAACGAGACCACATACTACACCCGCTGCATTCCAGAAACTGGCCAGGCACAGGACGTCAGCTCACTGCAAGGTGGCAAAAGGTATTTAAAATAAGTCCCTCAGGAATTTAAGACAACGGTTCATAAACGTGTGCACAAACTCCTATATATCAATCTTTTTTTTTTCAAAGAACTAATATTTACGCGTCGATTTGGATGGCTGCGCTCTTACGATGAAATCATGGGCTCTGCATTTCCTTTCATGACATTTTCGGAGCATCTTTTATTTCACACAGATTCCAGGCTGATTTACAACACGCTATGTGTGCCCGAAGCAGGTATCACCTCACACATTATCAAGAATCAAAACACTTTTAACTACTTGGTGGGAGCTGGAAATTCTAGGGCAAGAAATCAGGAACACTTAAACAACCGAAGAAATCCCGTCCATTAGCACTTGGCACACACTCGGTTAGGTATTATAGATTCAATAAACACTTTTTAATTAATTCAACATCCCTGTCTCCCATATTTCAACAGCGATGTTCCTTTTATTTTTCTTGAATATAGAATAATGAGCATTTCTTCCATTAAAGCTGTTTATTTAGGAAGGGTAATGATGTAGTCTGACATTTATCATATTCTCGTTACAGAAAAGTTCATGAGACTCTGTGATGAGCGATTTTTATGCTTAGGATGCAAAACCGGTGGCCATATGGCTCAGTGCTACCTGCGTGGTTAAAAGAGCAGAATGTTTTGGTTTCTGGAACAAGACTTGAAAATGAGGATTGCATGTGAAATCCCAGATTTACAACTGCCCTTGGAAAATCAGGAGATGGGCTGGGCAGAGCCGATGCACCATTTGCACATGGCAACCGCCAACCGGAACCGAACGTGACAGCTCAGCTGGGGGGCACAGGCACTCACTCTGCCTCTTTCTCCATCACCCAGCAAAGGGACCCAGCTCCACTAGTGTGGTCAGCCTGGCCTCATCCCCTCTAGCTACCCATCAAAGCCTGAAGTCCTGTACTGCTCTCCCATCACACCAGCCACTTCCTCAACGGCCCTGCAAGCCCTCCGTCCACGCCGTCCACGGAGCCACCACGCCACCCCACCTGCACGGGGACCCGCTTGTCGCCCCCGGAATGCCACGATGGCTTCCACTCCTGCCTCGCCCACAAATGGTTCTGCACACAGCAGTCACAGAAACCCTCTTCAGTTTCCAAACCAATCAAAGTACACACCTTCCAGAAGCTTCTCTCCTTGCAGTGAGGGTGAAGTCCAAACACATTCATAGAGCCTGAGAGGCAGTTATCCCTTCCGCCCTGAGTGAGCGGCTTCTCAGACAAATCCTACCCCCACCAGTCACCCCAAACCCATAGATAACCATGTTTCTCTCCCCACAATGTGCCCACCTCCTCAGGTTCAGGGCTTTGGCACTTGCTGAGGGCTCTGCCTGCAGGGATCCCCCCTAGGCCACCTGTGGTCCATCACTAGTCCTTCCTCCCCCCAGGCCACCTCTGGTCCATCACTAGTCCTTCCTCCCCCCAGGCCACCTCTGGTCCATCACTAGTCCTTCCTCCCTCTCTCAGAAGACCACCAGGGCTACCACGGATGAAAGGGCACGGCTTCTTCCCTGAAGGCCTCACTCAACCCGTCCCGGGTTTCATCATATGTTACTTGTGTTCAGGCTTATGTCTTCATCCACTGGATTAGAAGCTTTGGTGACAGCGGCTATTTGTGTGTGTGTGAAGATCTCTATTTCCAGGGCCTGAATTGGTGCAGAGCAGAGAGGAAGGTGACGCACGGACACCTGCAGAGACGCTCGCTTTGTGCCTGGCAGTGAAAGTGAGGCTCTCGGGTTATGCAACGCACCCAAGCAGCTCCCCCTCGCCCCAAACCTTCAAAACTGCTCCCGTCACTACCTCACTGTTGGGCTGTCCCGTCACACACCTGTGGAACCAAGTGTGGGGCTGTGACATAAAATTAAAGACACAGAACACCCAAAGCTTAGAGTCTCTGGCCGCCTCTTTATTACAAAGGGAAACGGAGAAAACACCTGTGGAAAAGGACAGAAAAGTGAAGTGTGCCGAGCCACCTTGAGATTCCGGTGGATAATGTTCCTGAACCAGACAGAGTTAGAAAACGATCTCCTTTAAATCAGCCGCAATCACATCAGGCACAGATGGGAAGTCTTCTGTTCCACGTACCTCGTTTCCAGACTGAGAAACAGTCTTTTAAACCCTTCTTACGTACGCATCTGAAACAAACCACGCAGGGCCGCACTGTGGTGAGCACGGTGTGCTCTTCGAAGTGGACGTTTCTCTGGTGTGAGTTGTTCGTAAGCTTGTCTGCCACAGAGTTTTCACGCATGGAAATTAAGCGGGTGGTGTTACACACAATGACAGCTTAGTCTTGGATAAAAACGCCTTCCCCCCATGCCTCCGGCTTATTAAACTCTGAATTTTAACCAACGCCTCCTGATTTACCTTACGCACAAAGCAAACTTCTCATCTGGCAACACAGCAGAGGGAGTTAATTAAATTCAGTGCTAACAGTTTCTGTTACAAATACCCAGAGCTTTTGCACCACATCTGTGCATCCACTGAATGTCCTTAAAAACAAAAGGCTTTATTTTTAGATACAGCTTAACACCATTTTTAAAGTTGAAATTTCTTCCTAATCGTCTACTTTGGCATTTGTGAACACATTATATTTATCTTACTTTGCCCCACATCCTTTTAAGAAAATTAACCAGAGGGGCGCCTGCGGGGGTCAGTTAGCTTAAACATCTGATTCTCTGATTTTGGCTCAGGTCACGATCTCATGGTTCATGTGTTCCAGGCCCACAGTGGGCTCCTCGCTGACAGCATGGAGCTTGCATGGGATTCTCTGGCTCCTCCCTCTGTGCCCCTCCCCCTGCTCATACTCTTGTGCTCTCTCTCTCGCTCTCTCTCTCAAAATAAACGAGTATTTTTAAAAATACAAAGAAAATCAACCAGACTCTTTTGTTTCCTATGGAAATTCCGTTCGAGTTATGTTATGATGAAACACTTGAACCCTAAGGGTTCTGACCTTAACATCCATACTTAGCATCTATTAATCAACTAATATTTGTCAGGTACTGTCCTAAGTTCTTCAGCATTATGCTTTCTTCTTTCTTCAGCTTTATTGAGATATAACTGGCGCACAAAACCCACACATAATTAATGCATGCAATTTAATGAGCTTAGTCACATGCATACACTCATGCCACCATCACTACAAGGAAGGTAGTAAACATTTTCTTCACCTCCAAAAGAATCCTTGTGCACCCTCTTTTTTGTAGGAAAAACAGTTAACATGAGATCTATCCTCTCAATAAATTTTTATTTTTATTTATTTTTTTTTTTAATTTTTTTTTTCAACGTTTATTTATTTTGGGGACAGAGAGAGACAGAGCATGAACAGGGGAGGGGCAGAGAGAGAGGGAGACTCAGAATCAGAAACAGGCTCCAGGCTCTGAGCCATCAGCCCAGAGCCTGACGCGGGGCTCGAACTCACGGACCGCGAGATCGTGACCTGGCTGAAGTCGGACGCTTAACTGACTGCGCCACCCAGGCGCCCCTCAATAAATGTTTAATTGCCCAACATCTTATTTTTAACTCTAGGAACGATGTTGTGCAGCAGATTAGATCTCTGAAACACACTCGTCTTGGAGAGCTGTGATTTTACGCCCATTAAACAAGAACCGTCCACACGGTCCTCCCCCAGCCCGTGATAATCACCACCCTAATGTCTACTTCTAAACCTTCAGCTATTTTAGATGCCTCATGGAAGCGGGGCCGTGCGTTATTCACAGTAGCCAAGATATGGAAGCAACCCAAAGGTACACGGACAGATGAATGAGAAAAGAAAAGAGTCTATGCATGCAATGAAATATTATTCAGCCTTAAAACAGAAGCAAATCCTGCCATTGGCGACAGCATGGATGGGCCTGGAAGACATTATGTAAAATACATCATTCGCTCGAGCCCCTCAGCATTATTTTCCCCCCACAGCTCTGAAGGTAAGAATTCCATTATGTCGTCATTCCACAATACTTTTGATCATTTGCCATTTTCCAAGTAAAGTTCTAGGATTGCCAATACAGTGGTGAATGGAACAGACGTGGCCTCTGCCCTTACTTGCCCTCTAGGGCGGTGTCAGAGGCAACAGACGCATCATTGACTATTTGCGTGTCCCACGGTGGCAGTACCAGGGAGAAGCAGCGAGCAGGGAGACGGATGTGGAAGGCAGGGAGGGGTTTGCTCCCAGGCCGCACAGAGATCTATAGCACGTGGCACATCAGTCGGCACATATCCAAGAGGAGATCGTGTCGGACAGAGAAGACGGAAGCCCTGAGACACAGAGTGCTCGATGTGTTTGACAAACCACGAGGACGCTGATGAGCTGGGGCAGTGTGGGGCTGGAGCAGGACACAGGACCGAGGGGCCATGCGGGGAGGCTTATGGGGAGCCTTGAAGAACATCATTAGGACTTCTGATTTTCTACAGAGACAGGCAACAGGTCGCCGGAGAGTTTTGAGCGTAGGAGTGATACACAGCAACTTTTAAAAGAATCACTTTGGTTACTGTGTTGAGGGGCAAAAACAGAAATAAGGGCATCAGTCAGGAGAGAGTTGCGAAAATCTAGGTGAGACACGATGGCTGCCGAGACCTCTGTGTGATTAACGGAAGTGGGGGAGGGCTGGATACTGGCTCTGGGGCGTAGAGTATTTGTAGGGGTTTGCGGAGAGAGGCAGGGTATGAGAGATGGAGTTGGAAATCACTATGGAGTTTATTTTGTAACCTACGTAACTGACAGAGAAACGGCCATTGTCCGAGAAGAGGATGGTAGGAACAGGTTTTGGAGAGAAAATCTAGGTCTGTTCTGGACGAGCTATGCTTGAAATGCCTACTGGACATATAAATGCAGGAGCTGAGTAGACAACCGGATGCATGTAGAGTTCAGAGTAGGGAATCTGTCTAGAGAAATCTTTGGAAGAGGGCAACCTATAGACTACAGTATTTCTAGCTACAGGATGGAGCGAGTGTCAACAGGAAAAAGAGCCGAGCCCGCGATGTGCCATATTCAAGGGGGAGGGGCACTGAGTGGCATCAGCAAGGGCACTGAGGGGCCACATACAGTTTCACATCAAGCTTTGTGTTTGGCTAGCAGCACACATACTAACACTGGAACAATAAAGACAAGACTAGCATGGCTCTTGAGCAAGGATGACACACACATGGATGAAATGTTCCATGTTTTCTGCATGAACAAAACAAGAAGCTTGATGAGAAACCAGAAGAAAGTAGCAATCATCAAAACAAAACAAAACAAAACAGGGTCTCCTGGGTGGCTTAGTCAGTTAAGCGCCTCACTTCAGCTCGGATCATGATCTCAATGTTCTTGGGTTCAAGCCCCGCATTGGGCTCTGTGCTGACAGCTCAGGGCCTGGAGCCTGCTTCGGATTCTGTCTCCCTCTCTTTCTGCCCCTCCTCTGCTCACACCCTGTCTCTCTCTCCAAAATAAATAAACATTAAAAAAATTTAAAAAAAAACACACAAAAACTAGAGTTGAAATGAACAATAATTGAACTAAAGAATTCAAAAGTTTCAGAAGTAGAGCTGAGGACATATGGAAGAAACTACTGGCAATTTGGAGGATAAGACATTGGAAATTACCCAATCAGAGGGAGAAAAGAGGGGCACCTGACTGGCTCAACTGGTTAGCATCTGACTCTTAATTACAGCTCAGGTCATGATCTCATGGTTTGTAAGTTCTAGCCCTGCTTCAGGCTCTGTGCTGACAGCACGGACCTGCTTAGGATTCTCTCGCTGTCCCTCCCCTGCTCTCTCTCTCTCAAAATAAATCAATTAACATTAAAAAAAAGAGGACACAAACATTTAAAAAGAATGAGAAAGAGTGAGGAAAACCTATGGGAATTATGAGACACAGTAAAAAGGAAGAATATTTACATGGAAATTCCAGGAGAAATGAAAGAGAATGAGCCATCAAGTATATTTAGAACAATAATGGCCCAAAGCTTCCTGAACCAGAGGAGACAAATGAACATCCAGATCCCCTAGACTCAAAGGACCCCAAATAGGTTGATCCTGCGTTGGGCTGCCCTGAGACACATTTTGATTACATTGTCAAACATCAGCAAGAGAAAGGAGGGGAGTTACGTATTAGGAAACCCCCATGAGAACAAACTCAGCCCAAATTAACACAGAAAGGAAATGATAAAGATCAGCGCAGAAATAAATGAAATAGAGAACAGGAAAAGAGTAGAAAAGACTAACCAAACTAAGAGTTGGTTCTTTGAAGAGATAAACTAAATTGACAAACCCTTACCTAGACTGACCACGGGAAAAAAAGGAAAAGAACTGAAATGAACAAAATTATAAATGATAGAGGAGAAATTACACCTGATACCACAATAGATACAAAGGATCATAAAAGTCTACTATGGACAATTATGCATTAGCAAACTGGGCAACCTAGAAGAAACAGAAAAATTCTTAGAATCCTACAGTTTATAAGACTGAATTAGGAAGAAATGGAAAATCTTAACAGGCTACTATTAATCAGGAGACTGAATCAGTAAGCCAAAATCTCCCAACAAAGAAAAGACCAGGACCATATGGCTTCATTGGCGAATTTTACCAAACATCTAAAGAAGAATTAACATTAATCTTTCTCAAAATCTTCCAAAAAAAAAAAAAAAACCCCACAAACAAAAAAACAAGGAGAGAAGACTCTTTTTTTTAATTTTTTTCAACATTTATTTATTTTTGGGACAGAGAGAGACAGAGCATGAACGGGGGAGGGGCAGAGAGAGAGGGAGACACAGAATCGGAAACAGGCTCCAGGCTCTGAGCTGTCAGCCCAGAGCCCGACGCGGGGCTCAAACTCACGGACCGCGAGATCGTGACCTGGCTGAAGTCGGACGCCTAACCGACTGCGCCACCCAGGCGCCCCAAGGAGAGAAGACTCTTAAACTCATTATTTGAGGCCAGCATTATCCTGATACCAAAACCAGAAAAGTACCCTACTAGAAAGGAAAACTAGAGGTCTTATACGTTTGGATCAATCTGTTTTCCTCATTTGATAATTTTGTTTTCTAAAGATAATATAGATATTGTCAGATTTTAGTGATTTTCAATTCAATACGTGACTATAAACTGGCCCCTAGGAAGCTGGAATTAATGGTTTCCTCCACTGTGGCTGGGTCTCTGGACTCGTCCTCACAGGCATCGGACTTCACACATGACTTCCTGGTGCACGCCAGCACCATACAGAATTCCCTCCCGGGCTTCCTGTAACGTGCCCTTGCTTCTCTTGGAAAACATATCCCCTCGCTCAAATCAGAAAAGCCCCAAGAAGCTTCAGCTCCAGTTAGCACGTCAATACTTCCCCAAACTCCCACATTTATGCCACTGATTTCTTGATGAGGAACCCAGTAGATTCAGAAACAAAAGACCGGTAGAATTCTGGAATCGGCGGCTAGAAAGTCCAATTCCAGGCAAGGGCACGGGAGCTCTGTTTCGTGGCTGCTAACATGGTAGCCCTGTGCCCAAGGAAGACGGGCAGGGGAGGCCAGGAGACACCTAGTGCTCGTCCTGCCACATACTCTTCAGAGCATCTCCTCCTCATCTTTCCACACACTCACTCACAGAACCGTCTAAAGAAAGTCCTAACTCCCACTGCAGTATCCTAGTAGCATCACCCCCGGAATAACTCTCAAATCCATACCTCCTCTGACTCTCACTTAACTCATCTGAACGACCAATACCTCCTGCTTGGAACCATTCAATGCCTGAGTTTCCTTAACTGGCAATCACAGGAGGCGGCTTTGCGTGAGACTGGTGTTTTCAACTTGACCCGCTACACGGTGCCGGTGCTCAGGGTGATGGACACTGACTGAGGGATCCGCTGGTGATTCTGTAGTGGAAGGTTCCCCAAACTAGGGCAGAGAGTGTCCTCATGGGGTGAATGCACTGCTGATTCCTGACATGAGGCTGGGAGCCGGCCGATGAATGCAGAGCCATATTGATGGTGTTCCCTTTCCTCTGAATTATCTCCCCAAACTTCCCTTAGCAGGTTGCTGAATGTCTCATAAAGGAAAGAAGCTTCACTGTCCGATAAAATATTGAGACAAGAATTTCATTGTAAAGGAGGGGTTTTTATACACCACTACCCAACTGGACTCATCACACACTGATGTTACTGTATATATTGTCAAGTGCGGACTGTGGGGATTGACAGGTGGATGAGGTTTCTATATTTTCACTATCTGCTCATTTAATTATGTGTGCCCCCCCCCGTTGTTTCATATTTTATTGCCACTTCTGTCATGTGCACGTATCTGATGGACCAAAGTGGCAATTTCTAAAGATGACGTATGAAGTAGAAGAGGAGTATCCTAGGTCTACTGACAATTCTGATAAGGTTAGTGATACAGCATTAGAACCTTTTGAATCGTTTCACTGAGCTAATGCTACATGAAACACAAAGGAACTCTGCCTTGACAACGAAAGCCGTTTGTCGTGGGTTTTACGTGGGGAATGTAAGTTGTCCCATTCACTGTGCATCGCTACTGGAAAACACCTTACAAACGCAGTACTGACTTCAGCAAAATTGAGGATGCTTAACTTCAAATCAAAGCCACTCAATGGGTAATTGCGCTGATTATTTTAAAGGCTACTGGAATCTCAAATAGAGTAAAGCTTTCGCTGAGGAACAAAAAGTCACACTGGTGGAGAGGCTCAGGAAGTCATTTAGCAGCAGAATTTATTGACCAGAAAAGGCAAAGTCAAACCGTTGGTGAAACCTTAGTAATGCAGCATGAAAAACTACAGTGACTATATAATGAGAATTCTAAAATAGGATACAAGGAGCCGAAATACTTTCTACTCTGCACTGCTCCAAAAGTCAACAGGTTGATAACATGTCCCTGATACCGAGAAAGATCTCTACGAAACAGCTCCTCTATCAAGGCAATAGTCAAAAGATCCACTAACAAAACTCGTGGTGAAATTTAAGATTTTTTTTTTTTCTGCTTTAAACAAGCAAAGACCAAGATGCATTTAATGATTTGCTCTCTTGTCCGGAAACAAGAGATCTTGGAGAAACTCGTGTCAGCATCTGTACAGACCATTCCCATCGATTGTTGACCTCATGGAAGGTTCTGCCTCTACTGCTGAAAGAAACCAACAAAAACAAACAAAAAAACCCTGATGTCCTCACCACACATTGTTTGCTTTGCAGTGGGGTACTTCCTGAAGAGCTTTTGAGCAATGCTGTAAGAAATACTTAACCGGGTAAGATAAAGACAAGTTTCAGAATGTTTCAAGACTGGACACTGAGACAAAGAATGTTACTGACAATGAAGAAGCGGAAGAAATGAGCGTTAGCAGTCCTTTCTCATCAAGTGAACCTGCTGAAGTGGCTTCCTTAGCCCCGTGGAGAAAATGATTTGGCTTGATACAATCATACAACTGAATTTAAAAGGAAATCGGAACATTGGAGAAACCATGCTGCAAAAGAAAATCCTAAAACGTTTCCAGTGATGATTGGGTCTAGAACAGGGAAGGACATCAAATACCACCTGTCGTTTTCAAACCTTCTGGAAAAACCACAGAATGGGACCAACTAGTATTTCCCCTCTCTTCACAGAAGTGGAGAGCTGGGTGAGGAACTCTCTCTCCAAATCTTCTGTTCAGCTGGAGAGCTGGACTTTGAGGGAAGAACAGGAATGTGAACTGTGGTCTGGTGTCATCACCCCTGCCCAAGCCCCTGGAGTCTGAGGAAGAGGAACATTCCGCCATATCTAAGAAAACGGGAACCCCTTGGCTGCAAGGTGAAATTTCTTACATGTGTGAGCAAGCGTCTTGTTTTCAAGCATCAGGAATGAAGACAGAAAGTCACCATTCAGTAAAAAAAAAAAAAAAAAAAAAATGAAAGTCTTGTGTGCTTAGGTCAGATTTACTGAGAAGCAAAAAATTGTGAAGCAAAAAAGCAATTTTCACATAAAAGAGATACACTTGGTTTTACGTTTGTAGTTATAAAAACCCCACTTCTTGTATGTACACAGATTTATAAGAGGGCAAGAGATCAACACTTGTGTGCACGATTTTTCTATCGTTGTGCCCGTATTTGTGCCTGGCCATATCATGCAACAAGAAAATACGTTCCAATCCTGTGTAAAACTGTAGGTTCTATTTCTATTCTTATTCATTTACTATTTACATAGTAACTTTACTACTTCACACTAATAGGCTTGAGTTTGAGAAAAATGTAAATTAACTTACATATATTTGCTACCTGTAAGTCAAAGCCACTGAGCCTACCTTTATGAAAGGAATAAATTGTTTTGTCGTAAACCAATTATTTAACAGAAATGTATGATGTTTTTCTTGTACGTGTTTAACATTTATGATAGTAATAAAAGAAAAAAAAGTGGGGCTCCTGGGTGGCTCAGTTGGTTAATTGTCCAACCTCAGCTCAGGTCATGATTTCACAGCTTGTGGGTTCAAATCCTGCATTGGGCTGTGTGCTGACAGCTCGGAGCCTGGAGCGTGGTTCAGATTCTATGTCTCCCTCTCTCTCTGTGCCCCTCTCCCCACCATCTCGTGCTCTGTCTCTGTCTCTCAAATATAAATACAAAATGTTAAAAAACTTTTTCTTAAAATTTTTTTAATGTTTTATTTATTTTTGAGACAGAGAGAGACAGAGCATGAGCAGGGGAGGAGCAGAAAGAGGGGGAGACACAGAATTGGAAGCAGGCTCCAGGCTCCGAGCTATCAGCACAGAGGCCGATGCGGGGCTGGAACTCACGAACTGCAAGATCATGACCTGAGCCCGACTGAGCAACACAGGTGCCCCTTAAATGCTCCCGTTCTTAGATTTTACTATAATTTCCCTTATTTTTGATTGGGAAGAGTTCTAGGTAAAAGGCCAGGTAAAGGAAGAAAAGGAAAAAGGAATAAAGGTATCCGGTGTGGAAACAAGGGGCCACAGTATGGCCATCCCTCCAGCTGCCCAATTCCTAAGCCTTGGAGCTGTGTATTAACCTTCTGGATCTTTTCTTCCCATACTCAATCATCAGCAAGTCTTCCGAAGCCTCTTCCTCAGGAATGTATCCAAAATCTGAGAGCCTGCCACTTCTGCCCTCACCCACTTATTCCAACCCCACTGGCCTTTCTGGTGCTTCTCATTTCGTCCAACTCACTCCTACCACAGGACATTGGCACTGCCTACACTGACCTCCCCTCCCCCATCCTCACATCTTCCAAGGCTCAGCTCAGGCGACAGCCCTGCACACAGTCTCTGGCACACGTCACACCCACACTCCATGACCTTGACCTCATCAACCTCTATCCCTTTGTTAAATTTTACCCGTTCATTGACTTGTTTGTTTGCTTTCCGTGGCACCTATCGGCACCTGGTCTGGGCACCACTGTGTTCCCAGGCCCTAGACAGATGACACGCGGACACTCCACGGACGTCGTAACTACGTGATGAGCAGACACACAAAGAGGGCACACGCAGCTCGTGGGTACGTGGTGGAGACGTCTGCTTCCTTGGTTGGAAATGGAGAACAGCGTCGCACCACTGGCCCTCTCAGCACATCCCTGCTCACATCTCAACGGGAACACAGTAACACCTGTTCTCAGGACGCGCCAGCCACCTGTCAGGACGAGCCTGTACCTACCGTAAGCACCAGTCTCCCTCCGCCTCCAGAGCTGAGGCAGCACTGGATAGTGGTGAAAGAAGTACACTTTACCTCTTCATGACTCCGTTTTCTTACCTTTAAGGCAAAAACTCTAATAACAGAGCCTGTGACATGGAGTGTTTAAGGATTCAGCACAACAGTGGATGAAATGCCTTTCTGTTTCTAAAATTGGTTGATTTCTCCAGCAATATTAGCTAATATCTTCTGGCACTTTTTCTGTATTGTAGTATCTCCCACCCACTCCCATCTTTAAGATATTTGGAAATTCCAACAAATGAATACACTTTTTATGCCAAAATACATTTTAAAATTCATGAGCCTGAAAATTCATTGGCTTTAAGCCTTTGGGTAGACACAGTGGGTAAGTGATCCAGGAGGCAGTGGATGAAACAAACTTATCTGTCTTCTGGGAACCTAGGAGAACAAAATAGATTTTACTGGATATGTGACTTCCATCACAACCAGGCTTGGTTAGCACCCTTTACTTCCCTACTCATGACTTCGGAATTGGTAAATTCCTTTCCAGATTTTTTTTAACAGACAGGGAGAGAGTGCACAAGTGGGAGAGAGAGGCAGTGGGAGGGAGAGAGAGAATCTCAAGCAGGGAGAACATGCACTCCGTGCAGAGCCCTACATGGGGCCTGATCCCACGACCCGGGGATCGTGACCTGATTCAAAATCAAGAGTTGGATACTCAACCCGACTTAGCCACCCAGGCATCCTATCTTTTCAGATTTTTTAAATCGAGGTATAAAAAGGTATTTTTTTTTTTAAATAATGGTCTTTGCTATTCATAGCTGAGGTCTGATACTCAACCACAGTGTGCTTTGTTATTCTGTGCCATACAGACGTGACTGATGGCAAGAATTATTCACTGTAGGGCATCCCATCCCCTCTGGGCTCAAGCCTGGGGCCAGCCTGGATCTGATGCTCTCTGTGGTTGTAAGCATCATGCCCACTGTGACACAGGCACCTCAGGACATCCCACTTTCCAAATTCCAGACGTGGTTTTACACACTGGAAAGTGAGGCCAGTCACTGTTGGACCCGAGGACAGATTTCCCCAATCCTGCAGGGGCATTGATACCCCAGGTCTAGAATGGGAAAGATGTTCCATGACAGAGCCTTGACTACAAGGAAGGGGATTTTGTGGACTCATGTTCTGAAGTACTGGACGGAACGGCGAGGCCATTACAGTAATCGTGCAAAAGCAGTTTTACAGTCACAGTGGAATCCTTTCACCGCTCTGAGACACAGAGGTGTGGTTCTGTGACAGAGAGCAGGGCTATCCACAGGGAAACAGCACTATTATTTGGAAGGAAGGACAGAGAATTACTGGAAAGTTGAAAAATGTCTTGATATGAAGCTTGAAAACTGATGGTTTATACCACCTATATGGTGTAAACGTTCTCCTTAAAAATCAGATCAGCACACAGACTTTGAGGTTTTACGTATTTTAAATACAGGAATCTTAAATCTCCATTACACTTTGAAATAAGTAGTATATGCCAAATTAAGGGGTTCTCAAAAATGTCTTTTTAGAGCATTTTTAGGCACTTGTAAAGGTCCTTCTGAACTGTGCTAACCTTCCTTTAGACATCAGAAAATTAAATCACCCTAAGTAGACTGCAAACATCGTCAGAACTGGGTTAGCCTGAATCAGACAAACGGAAGCGGGGAGACATGTGGATCCTGACGCAGAAGACATTTTCTTAAGTTAAGAGGATTCAAATCTGACGTGCGTTGCACAGGTCTGTTCTGACTCAGGAATGTCTGCACTGACATACTCCACTCACAGAACCCACATGTGCCCACTATAGGGTCAGGAGGTCCACATAAACTGTGTTTTACTCTAGGTCAATTCAATGCGCATAAAAAGTAACTCCACTTTGAACATCGGTATGGAAGAACAGAACTATTTTCATTAATTTTTAAATGTGAGTTTTCTTTGAAATTGATACAATTATGGAAAGTTACTTACTTTAAATCGAAATGAATGATGCTTATTTCTTGAAATTCATGGAGGCAGAAAATGTATTATGTGTTGAAGACCGCCTAGAAGAGGGTTACTATTCCAGGAGTAGTTTACCCCATATTATAGACATGCCGTTTTACTGTCCATCATGTGAGGAGATTTTAAAGTGTGACACTGGAGAACTGAATGTACTTAAGGAATAGATATACATGACTCCTAAAACCAATCAGCAAGCCAACCAACTGACCATCCAGCCAACCAACCAATTAATTACGGAAAGGAAAAAAAAAACCCACTCTGAATGCCTTTCGTCAGATAATGTAAGGTTGGGATAAATACAATAAAATTAATTTATGGATACATGAGAATATACTTAAATAGGGTCTGTACTAACATGACAGTATTTCAGATTTATAGGAGGACCACCATCACAAATTTGCTAAAGTATGAATACACTAGCCACTTTCTTTTCAGGGATTAAAAAAAATTAATGTTTATTTATTTTGTGAGAGAGAGAGAGACAGCAGGAGTGGGGGAGGGGCGGAGAGAAAGGTTTAGAGAGAATTCCAAGCAGGCTCCACACTGTTGGCACAGAGCGGGATGTGGGGCTCGAATTCACAAAGTGAGATCACGACCTGAGCCAAAATCAAATCATGGCCCGAGATCAAGACCTGAGTTGAAGAGTCAGATGCCCAACTGAGCTGCCCAGATACCCTCAGGGATTTTTTTTTATGTTTATTTATTTATTTTTGAGAGATAGAGACAGGCAGGAGGCAGAGAGAGGGAGAGAGAGAATCCCAAGAAGGCTCCACACTGTTAGCACAGAGCTTGACGCGGGGCTCGAACTCACGATCCCTGAGATCATGACCTGAGGTGATGTCGGACACTTAACCAACTGAGCTGCCCAGGCACCCCCTTAAGGGATTTCTATAATAATTTGGAGGTCATGAATTGCCTCTTCGGATAAGCCAATTTATAAAACAAAGTATGTGACACAGGTGGCTGATCCATAATCTAATCTTATATCTGCTTAGTGCCTTAGCTTCTTTACTATTATGAGAATTTGTCAGAAGACTAGATGCCTCAAAACTGACAACGCTCTAGAGGTAAGATATCCATGGCAACCGAGGCAAGAAGAACCTAATGGGGAAGGCGAGACTGTACAGGTTTTGAGTAGTCAACAACTACAGCGGGACTTTGCTGGACCCATGACAGTAACAGTGATGGCCACTGCAGCACTGCTTGTGAGAACAACATTTTGGAAACAACCAAAAAATCTATGACCTTGGAATGGCTGAACAAGTTTTAGTATAGTCATACTTAACGGACACTGAAAATATTAAAGTGAGTGAGTAGACACATAACAAATAGATCGAAAGAGATGTTCATGTTTTATTGAGTAAAAATTAAGCAAAGAATTTTATAATAATATTTGTCTTTACTTTATATATGTGTGTATACATTCCATCATATGTACGTATATATACACACACATAAATACATATACCGATACATGCATATACAAACATCCATATTTATATGGTGACAGAAAAGCAGAAAAGATTCCTATGTGGTGTGCAGAGAGTAGAACTTAATTTGTTCATATATTAAATCATAGAATTTTGATGACATTTACTTTCTCTGTGTTTTATTTTCCAAAGAGAACTGAAACATACATTAATAATTTAGAATAACAACATGTGTATGTATGTGCTCTTAAGGGTTATATTATAAATTCGTTACTACTGTATCTCATTCACATCTAGGTCAATGCTTTCCACAGAATAGACAAAATATAAAAAGAGGATAGACAAGAAGTATTCTTTATGAGAGTAGCAACTTGAGGCAGAAATGAGGATAATATTTTATTGTGTGAGAACAATGAAAGGAAAAGCTTGAAGAGAAGAAAGGGACGTGGGGTGGGGGAAACAGGGCAATATTATTCAAAGGGTACAAACTTTCATGATGCAAGATGACTAATTCTGGAGATGTAATGTATAGCGCTGTGACTAGTAACCATACTGTATTACACACTTGAAATTTGCCTTAAGAATGGATTTCAACTGCTCTCACAATTAAGGTGAACTCAATTACCTTAATTTAAAAGGAAAGGTAACTATGTGAGGTGATGAATAGGTCACTTGGCTTGATCCTGGTAGTCACTTCACAATGTTTACATATATTGAAACATCATGTTTTACACCTTAAATCTATACAATTTTGTATTTGTCAAATATACCTCAATAAAACTTGGGGGAATCTGCAGAAGTTCATACTATAACTTTGAGTAAACAAATATTAGACATATAATCTTAACCTGTTGACTTTATGATTATTGAATGTCATTGTTATGATAAATTCCTTCTTTCAGGACAATTCTGCCATGACAACTTCTGGCAATTGTATTCTAAAATAAAGCTGCTTAAGTTTTACATTTTGCAAAAGGAGGAGGAGAAGGAGGAAGAAGTGGAGAAAGAGGAGGAGGAGCCAGGAGGACATGGGTACATATCGAAAGTGGTAGGAAACACCGTGAAACCTTCTGGCTAGTTTAATACGAAGTGTGAATCGGGTACAGTCACGCCCACGGCACATTGGCAAGTGTGTGCTATAAACACAGTTGGGTCTGAGGAAGACGGCGACTGGAGGAAACCAGCCTCGGATCTGGAGGAGGGCCAGAGCTGGGGGGGCAGGGAGCTTGCTGCTACAGCAACCCACTATTGGGGTGAAGAAAGGTCCAAGAGAAGGGAAGGGCTTAGAATCAAAAATAGGCAGGACTGGACAGCCCCACAGTTGCCGCCATGATGAGATCCTGAAGCAAGACTCCCACAGTCACCTCAACATGGTGGCCAAAGGACTAACTGACCGGTCAGTAGAAATGGCCAACAGATGGTGGCATCTAGGTTTCGTTGAGTTGGTGAGGGTTTTTATCTTAGCCTGGTTATGTTAACTGGAATACCAAATGCTTCAGAACATCCACAGATGGAAAATATTGACAGAAAACAAATCCAACGAGGAGCAGAAGTCATCAGAACCATATGTCAAGAGAACCAGGGCTAGGAAAACTGAAAGTTCTACATGAGTAACCAGAAAAAAACAGGACGCCGACCAACTACTGTGATACCTTGAGCAGAACATACTCTGCACTGCCGGTGTTTTCCTAACAAGTGGTAGACAAATCAATGGCAGGAAGTGCCACTGGGGGAAGGACCCTGAGTGCCTCTGTGTGATGACAAGAGCCATGGGGCATGGCGGATGCTGAGGAAGAGTGGTCTGCAGGCTGGCAGTGCTGAGGGAGGCCCTGCGTAGAGCTGTGGACAGGATCGGGCTGCAGGGCCCACAAATAAGCCACAACAAGCATTGAGAAATGTGAGCAAAGCCCGGACAAGGCCCAGCAGAATGCAGAGAAATGTGTCTGCACAGGAGGAGGAAAATAGGGGCGCGTTAGGGAACAGTGCTGCTTAACTGGGCTGGGATGTGGTTTGGGGATCTAGAATCAAGTGAGAGAAGTTGGTAAATTTCTCAGTGCCGAGCTACGTGGAGGTTTTCACTTCATTCTCAAGACATCGGGTGCAATCAGTGAAGACCTCAGCCTAGATGTTATCCCTGAGGATTCAGCCAACTAGTCCCAAGGGCACATCCCCAAGGAAGGTATGCAGAGGCAGGCTGAGCTCGGGCAGGGCAAGAGGGCACAGGCAAAGTGTGGGCGCCCAATGATTTCAGCTGATACGTGAGCTCCACTGTGAAAATTCCGTATCTGAAAGAACTTAGTAAAAGCTTGCTTCGCTGAAGATTTTACATAACCATCACTCAGTTTCCTGAACCCTGCATCAAGAGACACTCATTTTACATATAAATTTAAAATATTTATGTATATGTATATATGCTTGCTCCTGAGGACTTTTTAATTTTTTTTTAAATATAACTTATTGTCAAATTGGTCTCCATACGACACCCAGTGCTCATCCCAACAGGTGCCCTCCGCACTGCCCATCACCCACTTTCCCCTCCCTCCCACCCCCATCCATCCTCAATTTAGTCTCAGTTTTTAAGAGTCTCTTATGGTTTGCCTCCCTCCCTCTCTGTTTGTAACTTTTGAGGACTTTTCATTCAAATGTCAGGGTTTTTTATTTCAATTATGTGCCAATCATAATTTTAATTTTCCCTTCCTTTTTCATTCATTTGATTATTTATATACATTGCTTATATACGTGTGTGTGTGTGTGTGTGTGTGTGTGTGTGTGTGTGTGTATAGCAAGATGCATATCTTTGGTGTCATACATTTCTAGATGAAATGTATATGGTTGAGTATCTTGATCATGTATCTATATAGGGCTCTGCAAATCAGTCAAATGTGGTATTAAAACTGCTTCTAGGGGTGTGTGGGTGGCTAGGTCAGTTAAGCATCCTGCTCTTGATTTCGGCTCAGGTCATGATCTCATGGTTGATGGGTTAAGAGCCCCACATCAGGGTTTCTGCTGTCAGCAAAGAGCTCATTTCAAATCCTATGCCCCTCCTCTGCTTGCTCTCTCTTTCTCTCTCTCCCTCAAAAAAAAAAAAAAAAAAAAAAAACTTTAAAAAAAAAACCTATATTATTCCATATTTGCCCCTCTTTACAGAAGACTTCTCACCAAACCCAATGACACCAGACATTGGAACTCTTCAGAATCCCAAATGTCCTAAGTGGGTTTTATAAACATGAAATATTTCATTAAGAACAGTTTTATTCACGGTGTTGAATTTAGAAGCGATCCTGTGAGATAATCTCATTGGTTCAGTCATCTGAAAAAACGTGTCATATGAAATACAAGCCTTTTTTTCAACAACAAAAAATTCCTATTGCAAATAAGTTCAAAATGACTTCACTGACTTCAATGAAGCCATATGGGGGCCAACTGCCACCTATTATGAAAATAGTAATCATCGTGTTTCTCCACTGTAATCACCTTTAAAAGGAAGGTACGATGCTACATCCCTCTTCCGCCTCACAGATTTATTCTGTTCTATGGACAGCTGTTCAGCATCTGACCGTGGAGAGATGGCCACAGGGTAAGAATCAGTGTGGCTCCCTGCTCCCCCTCCAATGCCAGGGGACAGTTATCAACACACTTCACACTTCAGTGCAAACCAGCAAAAACAATTACCAGGTCATTAACACGGTCTTTCAAATACACACATCAAGTCATCACTTAGAGGATTGTGAAGGCAAGCAGAACACAGTATCCAGACCTCTGGAATATTCTCTTTTTAAGTCTGCGCCTCGTTAGGAACCACTGGGTAATTGGCAAAAATACAGACCAGCAAGTGCAATGTAACACAATATGGGGAAGCCAACTGCTTGCAAAATATTAACCAAACTGAGCTTAATAGTGTCAAATGCACCTTTTGTGTTATATGCAATACATGTTCTGATGAAAATAATACTTTATCTGGAAGCATATTTGTACAAAATATGCAGCTGTTAAGGACACAAATAATATGTAGATTTGTAGCACTGTTGGCCTGCAAATAGTTATATGTATATATATATATATATACATTTTTACAAAGGGGTATCTGGGTGGCTCAGTCGGTTAAACGTCTGAATCTTGATTTTGGCTCAGGTCATGGTCTCCTGGTTAATAAGCTCGAGCCCCACATCGGGCTCTGTGCTGACAGTGCAGAGCCCACTTGGGACTCTTGATCTCTCTCTCTCTCTCTCTCTCTCTCTCTCTCTCTCTCTCTGCACCTCCCCTGTTCATGCTCTCCCTCTCTCTCTGTCTCTGTCTCTCTTTCTCAAAATAAACAAACAAACAAAAACTTCAATTAAGGCACGACCTTCTTTGCCTCCCCAGTGATATAAAACAGTAAATGCTTGGTCATAATTACAGCCATTTATTAAAAAATCATTTATTAGTTCTCACTACAGGCCATTCAACCGTGCAAGAGAGTGTAAATTCAAAGATGTGACAGACAGAGGCTTGCTTGCAGAAGGTAATTTAAGTAACTTATTTCATTTCATTTAAAATTCCTAAGATGTACCTTCACATTGTGTGCCGTTAATAAATAAACAAATAAAAAACATTTTAAAAAGACACATGTTTAACTGTGTAGCTTTGAGCAAGTTAGGAATTGGTCACACAACGCTATTAGTGTTTGGGGAATTTTTCCTGTATTTTGGGAGATTTGACCATTTCTCCTGCCTTCCGTTGAAATTCTGGGAGTATGGAAGTAATCCTTTTACAACTACAGAAGGGAAAATAACACACAGTTTCTTCTACTTGTGGATATTTTTCCCTTTGTCCCTTCACAGGGTGACACAGGTCCTGGTTTACTTGGATAGTTACAGTTTTTGACTGTTTCCAGATTTGTTTCCAGATTTATTATTAATACATTATCCTTTAAAAGAGTTTTGGTTCAGATAATAAAGAATATGGTCAACCCATTAATTAGTTCATCGGTTTGCAACAAAGTATAGAATTTCTGCCATGAATCTGATGATAAATATTGCTTCAATCATTCAATAACATGCATTTTCACCCCAGTACCTGGTTTTTGTTCAGGGTGTATGAACAGGTGCATGAGCTTGCAGCAGTACAATACTTTTCAAGATCCGAGAGTTTAATAGCGTGGCTGGGGACTAAGCATGCAGGAACAAGTGATAAAATGAGAGTGGAGCGATGTCAGTTGCCCTGCCGTGAAAGATCTTACGAAAAGGACTTTCTCCCATGGACCATAGAGAATTACTGAGGATATAATGCTGAAATACAACAGAGTCATATTTTACCTTTGTTCTCAATGTTGTTGAAATGCAGACATCTATACAATGCGGTGGGAGTTTCCATGAGCACACTTTTAGCACAGGGTAAGTATTTGGGCAATAAGCATCAAAATTATAAGTGTGTGTAAATTATTACTATAATTCTAACTCAAGGACTTTAACCTACTGAAATAGCGGCCAAGACAGCGAACATAAATATGTCTGTTGAAGCACTGTTCATGATGACAGAGAATGGTGCAGTCTAAAGACCTGTTTAAAGGAAGATGCTGATAGAATTAAATACTCTGCACCTATTAAAAATGGCAAATTATATATATATATGTAATTACACATACAAATTACATTAGGATGGAAATATATATATATAGATAGATAGATAGATATAGATATATATAGATATATATCCTGCATCCATTATAAATGAATTATATATGGATATATATTATATATTTGCATTATATGTGTGTATATACATATATATGTACATATATATACACATACATACATATATATATATATGCAGTGCATTATAAAGTAACAATGATCTGTAAAATTTTGGCATATCTAAAATTAGAAGATGCCATTAAGAAGAATAAGGAGGAAGGAGGAGGAAGGAAATAAAGGAAAACTATGTTCTTGCATATGTGTTTGTGATTACAAACATAGAGATAAAAGTCTTACAAAAAGTATGCACCGAAAGTCAGCACTGCTCATCTTTGGGACTGAAATACTTAGTTCCTTTGGTTTTTGTTTTCTAGTTATCTGTGTCATTTGATTTTGCAAAACAGCGATCATGTATTTATTACATGCACATTTATACACATATTTAGTTTTTAGAAAAGATATTTCCCATTTATTGTGGAAGATAAATTAGGACGTGGAGAACAGAATACGACAAACAGCTGAGCTATCTCACAGCAATACATGGTGCACGCTGACAGAAGTGGCTGACCTAGAAGAGTCACTAGTGGAAAAGGGAGAGTGTATCCAGAAGGTCTTGGCGTGAAGGAAAGATGCTCAACTAGAGGTGACAGAGGAGGAAATGAGTCTAGGATAAAGGTTGTTTTCTGGATTGCATGACAAGATGAACTCAGAGAAAGGCTCTAGGAGGGGCAACAGACTGCTGAGCAAGAGAGAACGAATCTTCTCTGTATCTCTCTACACCAAATGCTATTAGGATGCCCCAGAAATGCCCTGGGCTTTCTGGACTTGCAGTACTATGTTCAGGTAAGTTGATTACATGACTGATCACTCTCATCAGAGAAGAGAGTCCTCCAAGCAATGGAATGCAAAGAAACTCCACGTACAGAGAAGAGACTAGGAGGCGATCCTATAATTGTAGCAGTAGCATTAATAACTTAGAGGTATTCCCATATATGCACATTCATCTGACAAATGGAGAAATACCATTAGTTTGTCTACATAGTATTATCAGTATTCAGATTATGCGGCAAATGAGGCAACTGACAGAGAGACTTTATGTCTTTTTGAAACCACACAGCTAGGAAACGGGCAAAGGCTGGAACCTGGGGCTTTAAGTAACATACCTGGTTCTCCTTACACTTTTCCACTGCCCTATATGACCCCACAATCATGTGTGTGGGGAGAGACCATCCCCAAATTTTAAACATCTCTTCAAGTGATTGGGAGAAGGAAAGGAAGTAAAGAGAGGCCAGAGAAAAAGAGAAATGAGCTGGAAGGATGGTAGCAACAATTAACTAGACAGTTCTATTAGTTCTGAGTGTTCTCATGACAACAGCCACTTTCTCGCAAGGTGCGCTTTGATGGAAATCAGTGTGCCGTCATGGGTCCCGCATCCCTGCAAGGAACTGCTTGCTGTGTGCCTCCTTTATGTGACTTCACCTAGTTCATGGGTGGTTTCCCTCTCTCTTCCTTTTGCAGTGGCACGTCCATGCCAGCAGAGATTGTAGCTGCTCTGTTGACCACTCTTTACCAATTATCAAGAGTGTGTGGCTCAAAAATACACTGAATGGGTAAGTTTTGTATTGCTTTCCCTACTTGTGTAATTATTAATGTGTTTAAATAAGAAAAGCACTGAAAAGAAGAAAAATGCAAAAGGAAATGTGTTTTAATGCAGGAAATAAGTAGTTAAAACATATTAAAGGGCAAAAGGTGACGAAAAACAGTGACTACTTCTAAGACACATAAACCTAAGTGGGAGAAAAAACTATTTCTGCCTCTTTTTACAATAACACACACACGCGCACCCATACTACTCATAGAAAACAAAGCAGAAACAACAACAAAAAAAAACTTTTCCACCTTTCTGTCATGAGGATGAAGATTCATCCTTTCCAGATTCTGGACATACAATTATTAAAGTCTCCTCCACTAAAGCCACTTTTATTCAAAAAAAAAATCAGTAAATCTGTGTACTTTTCTCACAGTAGTGTTACTTGGATATTTTGTTCTTCTCCATTTCTATAAATAATCACTATCCCAGCCTAGACCATCATCACTCACACCAAGTAAAACGTTGTGGATCATCTGTCTACACCTCTGCAGTGTTTTTTGTTTGTTTTTGCTTTGTTTTACTTTTTAACTTTTTAATGTGGTCTGCACACTACTAACAGGTCAGTCTTTCTAAAAATGCTGTCTCTAAAAAAATGCTGTCTCCATCATGTGTGTATATGTATTTATACACGTGTGTGTGTGTGTGTGTGTGTGTGTGTAATTCATTTTTGACTTAAAATGCAAGCAAATCAAAAGATGGACCCCGTCTTCTATTTTATTTTGGAGAACTCAGAAGAGATGACAAAAATAACTAAATTCGGTTAACAAGGCAGTAGTTGGAGTGTGGCGGAAAAACCTGTTAGCGGCAATCGTGGAAGGCAGGCTCCCGTGTGGCAGGACAGAAAGGATGCCAGGAACGGCGCCTACACAGAGTCGAGAAGGAAAGAGCCAAACTCTGTTCCTAAACAGGATACGCTTATTAAGCAGTGCTGATGGGGACGGTGCTGGCGATAAAAGGGCTGCCGCGGAGAGATGAACATATTGGAGAGGGGACAAGGGGGGAACGACGAATCCGTATCAAGATTAATGACGATGGCCAGCAAGAACTAAGGGGGCACCTCGTGTGCCACGAAGGGAAGCTGGCACGGCACGTGACTTTCTCCACAGGAGCTCAGTGACACAGAAGACAACGGAATGGAGCCATTAAATAGAGCCCATCATGGCTCTGGGCTGGGAAGGCGTCTGTGACAGAACCGACGGGGACGCTTGGCACAGTATTACAGCGGATAATCATGTGTCTCACGGTCTCTCCACCAGTCTGGGAATCCCCGATGGGTCAATACAATCTATGGAACTGGATCCATTCAAACTCCATTTCAAAACACCACAAACTGTTAGGTGAAATATTTCGTTCTACCTTAACTTTGAAATAAATTGAATGCAAATGAATGCCTTTTCTACGTCTGTATGAATTTATTTTACATTATGTAAAAAAAACCTGAGTAATAAAACTTAATGCTCCCTCCCTGAAAAGAAGTCTAACACACGGTTGTACTTTCTTACAAGCATTAAGTTTAAAACAAGACTTCTTATTTTTTCTTTGGATAGTACGAGTTGTGCATTTAATAGAAGGTGTGATATAAATGTGTAAATCGCTGTATCTAATTACCTAGTCCCTAAATTCCTCTCAAATTCATCTCCTCTTCTCCAATCCTGACACCACTGTCCCGATGGAGGCTCATATGATCTTTCACAATTGTACCAAAACCCTGATGTCTTCTGCTTCCAATCGTGAGTCCTTCAACTGTGCCCACCTGACTCTTGACAGAGTGACCTGAGACATATACATGGCAATGCCATTCTTTTCCTCTGTATCTTGACACCCACTGTCATTAGCACAAAACTTAAACCCTTTACCTGTCCTTCAGGGTCTGATTTACAGCTCTTTAAATGTAGTCATTAATAATAGCAATGGAGAAGAAAAGGAGGATGAGGAGGAAGGCAGGGAGGAGGGAGGAGGGGGAAGAGGGAGAGGTGGGAAGATGGAGAGGAGGGAGGAGGTGGAGGAGGGAGAAGAGGGGGAGGGAGGAAGAGTAGGAGGGAGGAGGGGGAGGAGGGGAAGGAGGAGGAGGGAGGAGGGGGAGGAGGAGGAGGGGGAGGGAGGAGGGGGAGGAGGAGGGGGAGGAGGGGGAGGGAGGAGGGGGAGGAGGACGGACAGGGAGGGAGGGAGGGAGGGGGGGAGGGGAGGCACGGAGCACTGGGCAGACAGTGTTCTAGGTTCTTCACACTGATGCCATGTTCCATACAAGGGTATTCACATGTTGGCACCCAGATCTCAGACTGTCAGCTTCTGGAACTCTTTGTTTCTAAGCTACCCCATCTGCGGTATTTTGTCTTAGAAGCCTGAACAAAGTTCAAATGCTTACAATCACTGAAATCCTCAAGGAGTTCAACAGTAACAAAATGCTTTCCAAGGAGATCAACTTAAAATCAGGTACTAAAATTATGTCGCCATGAAGCACATTTGAGATATAAATCTGTGTATGTTAAGTACATGTATACATATGCATACACAGACATATGCCGCCTGTGTCCGTGCAAAGCTTCCAGGGAAAGCTGTCTGCCCTTCACCTTCCCAATGGAAACCACAGGGATGAACTTTTGAGAGCATTTGCTGGTAATTCCTCTTATCTATAACTCATCAACCATATATGACTTTCTCAAGAATTTGGTCACACAACTTGTCACAAGTTTTATCTGAGAATGCTGAGTTGTTGAATGCATATACAAGGATCTATGTTAAATAAGTATCTCCTTATTGAATTAATTTTTATTGGATTTTTACTAGATTAGTATGGCAGGAGCAGTTGTACTTGGCTGTTTAGAAATCTGCTTCTCTGCTAAACTGAATCTTGAGGAAAATTTCTTTTTAATTTCTACCTAGAACACATTACATAACAGGGTCTCCTAAAAAAAAAAATATATATATATATATATATGTATTAAACTGTTTTATAATTATTAGTTATAGTTAATATATTATTTAATATATAGTGGGTAATATGTTAATATGTTATATATTCAATAATAACGTACATCACCTTAATATAATTTAAAAATTACATATTTTTTTAAAATTTTTTAAAGTGTTTATTTATTTTTGATAGAGAGCGTGTGAGCAGGGGAAGGGTAGAGAGAGAGGGGGAGAGAGAGAGAGAATCCCAGGCAGGTTCCACACCATCAGAGCAAAGCCCGACATGGGGCTTGAACTCACGAACCATGAGATCATGACCTAAAGTTGGATGCTGAATGGACTGAGTCACTCAGGTGTCCATATATGTATGTATGTATGTGTGTGTGTGTGTGTGTGTGTGTGTGTGTGTGTGTATTTATAAATATGTTTCTCGTATTCTTTTTAAGATGATATTACACAATATGACAAATTATAATATTCATTGCTACTAGCCACTGAGCTTCCTATGATAATTATCTTGTATAAGCAATTTTATGTTAATGCCTCGCATAAATTGACACATGTCACTTGGTTATATAACAGTGAGAGCAAATATAAGACCAGGAAAGACTAAATCATTAAGAGGAGATTAATGTTTCAACAAAAGAGGAGTTTATCAACTAATCTCCAAGTGACATTAGAAACTGATTTTTGTTTTCTATTCCACCTTATTTCTCAAAGGTTTGCAAGTCACGTCAAATGTACAGATTGAGGGGCGCCTGGGTGGCGCAGTCAGTTAAGCGTCCGACTTCAGCCAGGTCATGATCTCGCGGTCCGTGAGTTCGAGCCCCGCATCAGGCTCTGGGCTGATGACTCAGAGCCTGGAGCCTGTTTCCGATTCTGTGTCTCCCTCTCTCTCTGACCCTCCCCCATTCATGCTCTGTCTCTCTCTGTCCCAAAAATAAATAAACGTTGAAAAAAAAAAATGTACAGATTGAGTACACCAACACTTCTTATCTAGGACTCTCTCTAATGCTTCTAGCAAGAGTCTGTCTGGGAATCTTTATATAACCATTCTCCTCTCTTATGCTCAGTATGTAATATACCTTCGTCACCATGTGCTTAATCGGGAAACCCCCTTATTTGGAATGTCTCCCAAGGAATCAAATTAAGCCTAATTATACTTAATGGCAATGACTGCTTCTTAATTTGGATGGTAATTCTGCTTAATTGAGATGCCTTCAGGTGTCTAAGTGGTGCTCTAGCAAGAGTATTGGTGTGCACGAGTGCATCAACCTGGAATGTCCTGTTTCTTCTGTGAACATTTCACCAAAATAAACGAAGAAAGGCAAAGAATTTACTGAAGCGATATAACACAAGATTCCTGAAATGTAATTTAACTGTTGAGTGTTTACAGTCAACCAAATTTATACAAGATCATTAGAAAAATCTATGTGAATGCACATAAAGATGAGTTGGGAAAGCAAAACCCCTAAAATGAGAGAACTATGTAAATCCAAATGGCATATGTCCGTTATTTCATTTATCATTTTGCAGTTTGGCCATGTTGAAACATCCTCAAAGAACACACCTCATGCATTTCATCAAACGTGAGCCTGCTGGAGTCTGGCAAAACAGGAAAATAATGGGATCTGAAGTGCCAGAAACAAAATAGGAACCTGATGAGAACCCAAATCTCTTTCTTCAACACTTTGCTTGTGTACATGTGGTAGACAAAACTGGTTTCCCATAATCCTCAGCCCTGCCTTCTGCCTTCCAGATGGTTCTTTCCTCAGGCTCCCTAGGAGCTAGAAGATGGGCATTCGACTCAGGTGAACTGAAGGGAAATCCACTAGGGACATTCTAGAAAATCCCTTCCATGTTTTAGAAAGACATGGCTCATTTCTTCAGCGAACATGATTACGCCACAGCCATCTTGTGACCTGAGGCAGGGCAAGCATCATTACTGCCCTGGATGGTGGAGCAGAAAAGAGGCGAGACACATAAATCCTCAACGATGTTCCTGAGCTCCTGAATTAAATCTGGACTCTCACTGGCTCTCCCCTTTTGTTAGGTGAAATAATGTTTCTTAAACACTTTTTCTCATACCTACAGCCCCAAACATCCTATTGACACACTGAATAACCTATTATTTCGTTTCCTCGTGGCACCCCTCACAGTGATAATGGAACACGGAGCTGCAGAAATAAATGAGTCTTCTAACAAAGAGAGGTAATGAAGTGCCTTCACAGTGCAGTAAGACACATGTTCCCCTCCTTCCGTAGGAGCAAAATAGCCGGGAAACCTTTAACAAGTAGTTTACATACCCCGGCTCGCGGTTTCTTGTCTGTGGGGTGAAGGGTACAGACAATAGGAAGTCTAAGCTTCCTTCTAGATAGAGATTTCAGTTATTCTAGTATGTGAGGGAAAGAAAGAAACTCAGATACATAGGTGCACCTGTAGTATAAAAAATATTCATGATTATTTATATGCAATCTGGAACTAAATGAATTTTGGAATACCGTACGGGTGCTACTCAGATTTACTGAAGATTCACCTTGCAGCCACTGCCTGACATATCACCACAGCAGGGCTCTCCTGCTCCTTCCATACAAAGGACTTCCACACTTTACAGCTCTTCGCCTGACACTCAGAACTGCAAAACTCCTCTCACTCCTTACAGCGGAGCCCCAGTCCCCCTCCCACTGACACCAGAGAAAAATACGCCATCAGCATGACTCTCTTTGTCTCTATTGGCTTCTCCACATGACATCATGCATATCCCAGATCTCGGCAGCAGAAAACGCACTTGTGAATTCCACATTTGCTGCTATCAGTCATATCCGCTTGAATGAAATACAGCAGGCACCTCGCTCTCATTATGCCCAAAACCAAACTCATTATCTCTTCCCATAAGAAAAAAAAAAAAAAACCAAAACTGGTTCCTGAGGCCCTTTCCTGATTCAAGGTGGGGAGAATTTATATATTTATATTATTCCAAACTGAACCTATCTGGAGAATAAAAGAAGGTCGTTATTAACAATGGTGCAGGAACCGCAGATGTAGGGTAGGTGCCCCTGGTGGGGCGGGGGGTGCCGGAAGGGAGGCTGGACCACACTGTCATTCTGGTAAGGGCTTCACCATGCCCCCCTAAAGCCATTCTTGATGCCAGCATATTCCATTACATTCAGAGGGACTATACTGTATCCTTGAGAGTTGCTAACAGAATAGGTCTTAAAAGTTCTTACAACTAGAAAGTAAATTGGTAACTATGTGAGATGATGAATGTTAACTGTTTTGCCAAATATACATATATCGAATGATTATATTATACACCCTAATGTTATATGTCAATTACACCACAACAAAACTGGGGCAGGGGGTGGAGAACATAGACCAACCTTCAGAACCAGGAGGAGGCAACCAAATGAGGAAAACTCCCCTTCTGTTTGAGTCCTAGACTTTTTCCCACTAACTGTGGATATATGTACTCAGGAGGCAACGTGAGCCTTTCTATTCAAACAGCAAAGTGCAAGGGCGCCCCACATTCACAGGGCTGTGGATCTTGAACACCGTCCGAGTCAGAGCACTGACAGCATCGGCGACGCCGAGGGGACGGGGGAGGCCTTACCTTGTCCGGGTCAGTTGTGGTAATGACCCACACACAGTGAGCGTTGTCTTCATACTGAACAGGGTAATTAGGGGAGGTGATGATGCCGCTGGGTCCACGCAGATTTGATCCACATGTTCTAGCTAGAAATACATAGACATGGTGTTACTTTCTTCAGCATTTTATGTGTGTGGTGAAGACAAACTAGGCACATGAAACATCAGATTAGTTATTCACTGATTATGATAAAAAGCGGTTCAAGAACTCAAGTGGGCAAGTGCAGTGTGCTCAGCCATGGGGATCCTCGTCTGACTTCGGCAATGTCCAACCCGAGCTCTTTATTAAATTTTCCAATGCGTTACCATTCACGAGTTACAAGAGTGACCTTGTCGCTGATATCGCCATGGATGATGCCAAATCAGATCAAATCAGCCCACCCAAATCCCAGTCTGACTCAGACACAGTCGTACATACCTCTGGCTGCACACGGACGCAGTAAGACAGAGGGGAAAGTGCAGTGCAGGGGGGCTCCAGAGACCCTCCCTGCCGCCCCCACCACACCCCACGCGGTATGACAACTTCGTCCTTTCCACTCTAAACGCGGATGGTACCACAGGTCATCTCCAAAGTCTCTTCCAAGCTTTAGACTCTACTCTACAATCAACTATACAAATTTCCTTACAGCACAGGGCAAGCAGGAGATTAAAATGTAGTTGACAATTTAAAGAAAGAAAATAGAAATGGTGGCTCTAGAAGGGGAAAGAAATGACCTTACGTCGAAAGACCCACCCAGCAAACTGCAGAAATGACATAACCTAACAGACATTACTGAGGTTTTAATATAAAAAACTATTTCAGGGGTTGCCTGCATGGACTCAGTTAGTGAAGCGTCTGACTCCTGATTTTGGCTCAGGTCATATCTCATAGTTTGTGAGTTTGAGCCCTGCATTGGGCTGACAGCGTGGAGCCTGCTTGGGATTCTCTCTCTCCCTCTCTCTCTGCCCCTCTTCCGTGTTCTCCTTCTCCCTCTGTCTCTACCCCAGTCCTACTCATGTTCATTCTCTCTCTCTCAAAATAAATAAACATTAAAAATTTTAAAAATATATCTATTTCAACTGACTTCCATTTTAAGAAAGGAGTTTTTAAAAAAAAAATTGGCACATAATTTTTAGAAATCAAATGTGGGCTTGAAATGCAATCCAGTCTTAACATAATAATATAGGGGCGCCTGGGTGGCGCAGTCGGTTAAGCATCCGACTTCAGCCAGGTCACGATCTTGCAGTCCGGGAGTTCGAGCCCCACGTCGGGCTCTGGGCTGATGGCTCAGAGCCTGGAGCCTGTTTCCGATTCTGTGTGTCCCTCTCTCTCTGCCCCTCCCCCGTTCATGCTCTGTCTCTCTCTGTCCCAAAAATAAATAAACGTTGAAAAAAAAAATTTAATAAAAAAAAAAACATAATAATATAAACTGGGGGGGGGGGGGGCATCGCCTGAGTGGCTCAGTCGGTTGAGCGTCCAAATTCGGCTCAGGTCACGATCTCACGTGAGTCTGAGTCCCACATCAGGCTCACTGGTACCAGCTCTGAGCCCACTTCAGATCCTCTGTTCCTCTCTCTCTTTGCCTCTACCCCCATCATCTCTTAAAAAGAAGTAAACATTAAAAAAGTAATTTAAACTGGGTTTGCAAAAAAGAGCAGAGAAACTAATTTCACAAGAAATAATGTAAGAGAAGCACGAGTTCATTTTCCTAAGGTTTCATATCACACAAACCAATTAAACTGTCACCCAATAAAAGATTAATCCTAATCATGACCCGTCTTGCCTTTGTTCTTTTTCTTGGCTGAGCACCCGCTCCAGATCCGGCATTATTCTGGGAGACATAGTCACAGAATTAACTGGGCAGGATTCTGACTTCCAAGGGCCATCTTACAGTGGACAAGTCAGGGGAAACCATGCAACTGAGCTGTTCCTAACTGCCCCCAGGGAATATATACTCCTTGTCCATTTATATGGATGTAACAATAACAAAATTCACACATATTCCCAATAATAGTTCTTTATTGTAATGATTCGTTTACAGATCTATCTGTCCTACAAGGCCGTGAATTTCTTGACCTTGGGAGGGCATCCTTCCCTTATCATCAGCACCACAGCCAGTGTCTATAGTTGCTGACATATAAAAATGTGGTGAGAGTAGACAACTCTTCAGTCGTTCAATACTTACTATGAAAATAATTAGCTAAGAATTAATCTACTGTACGGTGATTAACAAAAACACAGGGAAATCAATGTTTAAAATATTGGCATTAACTCTGAAAATGGACAAGATTTCTTAAAAAAAGATCCATAAAAAATGATCTGGTTTTCAAAATCCAGTAGGTCCTCCAATGGAGAGCTAACTGCACACAAACACACCCACCTCTATACACAACAGAATCTATTTTTAGGAACATGCTCTCAGAAAGGACCGTGAGCTTCAGATGCAAAAGTTTCCTAAAGCGCCCTGTTAGCAGTATTCATGAGAAAATCTTAGAAGAAAAGTTATCATCAATACATTTCGATTCACAGTGCCTTTGGGTTACAGGCTCATTCTTTGTTACATTTCACACTGAAAAGCTGCTATGAGCATAACGTCACATTGCACGATAAATATTTTTTGACTTACTTTTGA
This sequence comes from Herpailurus yagouaroundi, assembly GCF_014898765.1. Taxonomy (NCBI): domain Eukaryota; kingdom Metazoa; phylum Chordata; class Mammalia; order Carnivora; family Felidae; genus Herpailurus; species Herpailurus yagouaroundi. Next base: position 2,880,185 of record NW_024412412.1, read on the forward strand.
ATTAATATTGCCAAAGTGCCATTCTAAGTATATCAAACTTCAAAAAAACATCAGAAGAGTGAAGGAGTGCAGTCGGGGACTAATTGCTACATTCCCACCGACAATTTGCGCCCTTCCAGTCATTAGCCCCAGCTGTCACTCTGCTGGAAAGTTCACCAAATCTGACATTCCATCAACAGCCTTATGTCCCACGTGTCTGCTTTGAAGCTTGACCCTTAACTTGACTTATTCAAATTGCCTAGCAGCTCTCCGTGCAATTCATCTTACCCGTTGCTGGGGGAAATAGGACTTTTAGTGATTATATATTTTAAGTGAGATAACTATTAGCAAAATATTTATAGGAAAGCAGTACATTTCTCACATTTTCATGCCTATTTAGGACTGTGTTTCACATAGAGTGAGTTATGAATCCAGTCTCTTCGGAGATCTTTTTCATCAGAAATTGTCAAATTAATTCACAAAATAATTTTTTTTCTTTTTGTCACAGAAATATATCTCTATTTTTGCAATACATTTTTCTAATCCATTACTTTTAACTATTTTTTTACCCATTCTTTCAATCAAGCCATTAACATAATCAGCAGAAAAGAAATATGTGGACGATTCGGGACAGGGATTTTTCTGTTTTAACCACTATATTACTTTAATAATTAGAACAATTCCTAGCATTTGATAATTTGCCCCCCCTCCCGAATACTTGCTGTAGTTTTTAAACAAGGGTAATGACCTTAAATAATATGATCTAGTTATAATTATTTAATTATAATCCTCTCCTTTGGAAACTGTTAAAAACTTCAGTCAGGACCTCAGTCTTTGCTCTTCCAACTCTTCCCCATCCTTATCATCAGCTTCTTCACCAAGCGATGGTACCACCATCTTCACACCAATGAGGAGTCACTGGGTGCTGCTTTCTGTACCAACGTTCTTCTACGAATCCCAGATAATCCCAGACTTTCTACTGGCGACCACTCGAAGTTCAACCGTTTACGTGCAGAATCTTCACAGAATAATACTAATGTGTTCTGAGCTGCCATGATTTCTGGGTCTTATTATCCAGGCGCTTGTGGTGTTTGCCGTGCGGTCTGGATGTGATCTTCTGAATCTCCCGCAGGCAGAGTCCGTCACCTGGGGCGTTCTTTCCGTTCTGTGGTTCTGGGGCAGGCTTATAGGAAACGGCCAGATCCCTAGATTTTAAGTTTGTTTGTTTGTTCGTTTACTTATTTTGAGAGAGAGAGAGCAAGCGGGCAGGGGAGGGGCAGACAGACAGAGAGAATCCCAAACAGGCTCTGAGCTGTCAGCACAGAGCCCGACCCAGGGCCTGAACTCACAAACTGTGAGATCATGACCCGAGCCGAAACTGAGAGTCAGAGCCCCCCAGGAGCACCTAAAACCCTGAATTTTAGAGCAAAGCCTCCCCGCCAGCCATGTCACATTCCGCGTCGTCCTCCTCGTCAGCCTCGAGCATCTGAACGCGACTTTCCTTCATATCCGCCGCATCTCTAATTTCTGTTAGAAACCTAATCTTGGGAGAAGGAGAAGAGCTAAGGAACACAGGGCAGCCCGAGGGATGAGAGCGGGACCAGGACTAAGAGCTCCACTGACATGCGTCTGACGGCTGAGCATCATTCGGCACAGAGGCACCAGGGCAGTCAGTCAGTGCGTGTCTGGCCCTGGCCACCCACCCGAGGTCAGGTTCGGCAAGAGCACGCGGGGGGGGGGGGGGGGGGGCCAGCCTGCGGGGCAGGAAGGGAGAACGGGAGCCGAGGGAGCTGGCAGTGCACACAGAGCCTTCGAGAGGAACGGGTTGGCGGCACTGTGTCTGCAAAGTGCACCTGTGCTGCTTTTCCGGTGGCTTCTGTGCTATGACTGAATAGGAACTCAACCACTGCTGCAGAGATTCATAAAGCCATGCGATTATCTGACACAGAAGGCTGGAGCCCTGAAGGTCTGTCGCCTTGCCTGTCTCTTTCCACCCCGGACTCTTTGCTGGCTCCTCACTGCACCCCACGCATGGGCCGCGGACCTTCTCGGACAAGCACAAACCTGCTAGCTTAGCAAACCTGATCTAATTATGAGTAAGCAATTGCACAGTGTCCTTGGGGGGCGGGGGGGAGGAGGTCCTCCTCCAACAGCTGCTTCTGTACCGAACAGGCATTCAATTAGTCAACAAAGTATTTAATTGGCCAATGTAATTAAGTAATGACACTACAGTCATGTCAACCAGGTTTTATAGCAACATTTAAATATATTCCCATAACGGAAATGTATACGTGCGTGTTTCTATAAATCAGAGTTGAATACCCCTTCCTACTCCTGCTAAGTGCTCTCCCTTGTCAAGATCTTCCTGGAAATACAACATCCAATATAAAGTAATACACACTTAAATGATCAATAATGCTTAGTAAGTGGTCTTTGGTAATAACCGTGACCTAACGTACAGCTAGTATTACCCGTGGCAGTATTCTAAACTCGTGAGCTCAAATTTTACTTACATGTTTTATGTTTTTAAAATTAAATAAGAATTCACAAAATGGTAGTTGAAAATGTATCAAAAGGGAAAGTAGATAGGGAGAAAAAAACTGATTTTGAAAGCAAATATATGCCATTTATCTATTTAATCAATGAATATTAAGTACAAAACATATTCATTTCACATAATCTGTCTTATGTAATATGAAGTAATCATGTGTCTGTCTGTGTAAATTCAGTTCCAGGAATCTGTATTGTTCTATAGTAACTATTTAATTAATCACATTAACTGGAGAGGAATATTCTAGTTGACTACATTTAAATTAAGAGGCTACCTGGACTCACATCTGAAGAATGTTTCAAAAAATTTAATAACATGTTTGATAGTCTGTTTCTTGTACGTCTTTAGGAGAAAGCATTCTGACCCATCAAAGCTTTCGTGTTTCACCCAGATTGTCAACCAAAGTGGAAAAAAGTGTGTTGTAGAGGTTAAGAGTCACTTTTCTTAATCCAAGACTAGTTCATGCAGTGACTGGACATCGAATCTTGATTTAACTCGTTTCACACCCTCCGTTTGTTCAATGAGTATACTAACCATAACTTCATCTGTGATTGCTGTAAGGATTGAAGGAGGAGAGCAAGGAAGGCACTTAGCACGTCACAGACTATGTCTAACAGAAATACACGAAGCACGCTTATCGTGAGCTGGGCAAGGTGTTAGGCACGGATGCTTCTGCAGAGACAGAACAACATCAAGATCCTTGTCTTCCGGAGGAAATTAACACATAAACACAGGCCACCTAATCTAATGTGTGGAGGACACAGAAGCTTTCTAGAAAGGTCTGAGTAAGGGTTCGAGGTGTATCAGGAAAGGACTTCCTCGGGAAGATGGTGGTCATGGAAGGATTTTGGAAGAGATGACAGTTGAACAAAAGTGAAGGTTGGACAGCCACGTGGACACCTGGGGGAAAGTGTCCCAGGTAGAAGGACAATACATGAGAGGCAGCTACATCAGAAACGTCCGTATCATGTTCTAGGAACATGATTAGCACCAAATGAACATTAGCATTCAAGTCATTTTATGTCAACAGAATTTGAGAGTAATATAAAAATACAGTTTTATTATTTCCAATAACCTAATTAAAAAGAGAGAAAAATGTATTTTTCACCCAAGTGGTCTTCAGCTAGAAAGTTTACAACTTTGGAATTCTAGAAGCAACAGGATACATTTTTCCTAATTCACTGGAATTAAATTAAAAGTAAGAAGTCTGTTATGTCTCTTTAAATCTAGAGATCACAGCTACCTGGTATAATAATCAGTATACAAAATATAATCTTAAAATTGACTTAAAATTTAATCCGGTAGAATAAAGAGTCCTCGGTCAGGTAAGTGGCCTTTTGACTACTATTTACAAGGTCATTTCTGCATGGACAGAAAATATGGGTAATAAAGAATAAGCTATAAAAAGTTCTTGGTAAATGACAACTTAATAAGTTGAAGGTAATTCTTAGCTAACCTAATCTAGAGTCCCAAGGTAAGAGCTTTATTCAATGACCCCTGGTGGCTCTAAATGGTTCCATGTAACCACAGTTACAAATGCAAATACTACTTCACTTTCCTTTTGTGCCCTTTCAACTCAGTGAGCAACTAAAAATATTAATTCCACAGATCAGAGTGCATTAACATTAAAGGAAGTTCTCTCTACTAAGCCCCAGTAAATGTTGACAGAATGAAATGCCAGCTGAAACGTTGTACTTAAAAACTAAAATTATGTCTTCTTCCTTAGTTTGTTTGTTTGCTTACTTTAAACATCTACTGCCAAAGATACTTTACATAGTTTTAAATAGTTGGTAAGATTTTACCCTGTGAAAAATCGTAATAGTTGTTTTCATATGAAGTAAGCATGAAGTGAATGAAGTAAGCATCATTTCAAACAAAATCACTTGCATAATCACCAAGCTGTGACGACCATTTGTCTACTCAGTAATAGGAGGAAAAGGTAATGTTCCCCCATCCTCAAAGCTAATTAGCTAATGTAAGCACTGGCTAACGATACCAGTGTCCAGATGTGAAAGATCGTTTCTGACTCACTGCAATTTATCAAACACTTTCATCAGATATTCCTTCTGTAGAGAAGGCACGATAATTACTTAAGAGTTAGAGACCCTTCATGAAGATGAGAACCTTGAGAACCAGTCCTTAATTCACCGATCTGAAATCTCATAATGCGTGCAAAGCTCAGACCAGGGGCGGTTTACTGTGTTTGATAGATGGTTGAATTTAGAATATCCTGGCCGAGATGATCCACATAAGAGCTCCTTTAAAGCCTCAGAATGAGTCAGGAAAACCCAAACCATGATGTTCTCTTTTTACATATTATTTATTATGGTGATCGTGCAGATGGGAAAATGAATTCAGAAAACTGCTCTAGGCGTTTGGGACCCATCAACAGCTAAGTACCAACAGTCCGTTTTGGGTAGCGTTTGAAACACCATTAAGTTTCATGGTAACCATTCCCCCCTACATTTTAGATATCTCAAGCTATCTTTTTACAGAAATTGTCATAAAATCTCAACTTTCTTTATTATTATTTTTTTAAATCTCCACTTCATTTTTTTTTCAGCTCTTCTGCAATTGATGAACCTGTCAGGAGGAGCAGGTAGAGGCACTATTTAAAGGAAGGAATGCTAATAGACTAAAAGACTCAGGGTTCCTAAATACTTCCAACCTGAGAAACTTACAACACTTTTTAAATGTTTATTTTGAGAGAGAGAGAGTGCATGCATGTGAGAGAGAGCGTGAATCGGGGACAAGCAGACAGCAAGGGAGAGAGAATCTCAAGCAGGCTCTGCTCTGTCAGTGCAAAGCCTGACTCTCATGAACCATGTTGTGACCTGAGCCGAGATCAAAAGTCAGATGCTTAACTGACTGAGCCACCAGGCACCCCAAAACTTACCAATTAATGGAAGAAAGTATATTCTACAGCAAGGGATGCCACCTGCGACAGTGTATGCCTCTGTGAACTCATTTCTTCCCTTCACATCTATGAGGGTGTTGACTGCATCCCACAGTTGGGAGAAAAGCTAGGCCCATGGCCAAGTGAAGTATCTAGACTTGAGATGTCCACAGTGGGCACTGGCCACACGTGACTACCAAGCAGGTGAGACGCGGCTAGTCTGAGCTGAGATGTGCTAGAAGTATAAAATACACCTGAATTTCCAAGTCATGGTACAAAAAAAAAAAAAGAGAGAGAGAGAGAGAGAAAGAAGGTAAATAATCTTCTCATAATCTTTATATTGACTGTATGTTAAGATGATAATATTCGGGGCAGTTGTATTAAATAAAATGTTATTAAATTTAATTCCACCTGTTTTTCGGCTGCTTTTTTACTGGCTTTCAATCTGGCTACTAGATATCTTGAAGTACATACATGGCATATATTTCTAGTAGAGAGCACGGATAGAGAATTCCTCCAAACAACGTTCTATAGGACCAACCTAGAGATGCACTAATGTGTTTGGCCCACAGCTGTGTGAGCCACTGACCAGGTCATGCTACCTGGGGACCACTTGATGTTGTGCAAGACTGTTGTTTTCCAGACTAGAAGAATGGATGTGCCTGCTGGCTTTGAGCAAGGAGGCTTTCCTCTTGTTAGAGGGGTATGTGGTTAGGAGGGGAGTACAGGGTCAAGAAGGAACGCACAGGTTCCTTACTTCACCAGGATGCTCACAGATAAGCCGTTTCCAGTCCAGAAACTGGGATGTTCCTCTACACACAGTCCCACCTGGTTTCATCCTTATTGCTTACAGCTACAACTCGGCACTGTATGGAAATGCCAGTGGGTGTGAGAGAAGGCTGAATGACTGCCTCCTCATTTGCCCTCTCACTCACAGAAAGCTGCAGGTGACACAGAAAAGCAACATCAAAATGAAACGAAACAAAACAAAACAAGCAAACAAACACGTAAAAACCATGAACTTATGACACATATCTATTCGGTGACTCATTCTAACTCTCCCTCTTAAGGAAGAACACCCCCCTTGGCAGAGAACACAATTTCCCTGAATGTCTATTTCCCCTTTCTTCCATGGAAATACAAATTTTTGCTGCATATTTAGCTGCCTAAACTCAAAACTATGTTTCGAAGTCTCACAGCCAGGTGAGAACACTTGACTGGGATTTGGCCAATGGGACAGAGCAGGAAGAAAGGCAGGTGATGCTTCCCGGGGAACCTTCCTCAGGTTACAGCTGCTTTGCCTCCACTGCTTCCTCTAACCCCCTGGATCTGGCTACCTGGGATTTGGATAGCGCCTAGAACCGTGAGGGGGAGGGCCCGACCACAGGGCTCACAGGGTGAGTCTTGAGGACATTTTCATCCCCAAAACAGAGCTGCCATACTGGTCCCACACTGCCCGACTCCTGATGTCTTCGTGAGACAGAAACCCATTTCCGTCTGGGTGAAGCTCCCCTGGGGTCTGGATGTTTGTCACCTGATCTTTATCCCCTAATTCTAAATAGCAGATCTCAGATTCTCCTCTTTACAAGATTTCAGGCCTTTCTATTTAAATTGTTTCATGGTTTGCTACTCCAAAATATACTAGAATATAGTTTTCTTTAAAACGTAAGCTTTTTGGGATGCCTGGGTAGCTCAGTCAGTTAAGCGTCCGACTTCCGCTCAGGTCATGATCTCGCGCTCCGTGAACTCGAGCCCTGTGTCGGGCTCTGTGCTGACAGCTCAGAGCCTGGAGCCTGTTTCAGATTCTGTGTCTCCCTCTCTCCCTGCCCCTCCCCCATTCAGGCTCGGTCTCTCTCTGTCTCAAAAATAAATAAACATTAAAAAAAATTTTAAACGTTAAGCTTTAAAAATATATTATTTGTTATTGTTCCCCGGACACAATGTGTCCTAGTTAAGGTCTACAGACTTGATCTATACATCCTTCACGGAAGTGTCTTCCTAAGAATTATTTCCAGCGGAGGCTCCTGTGTGGCTCAGTTAAACATCATACTCTTATAATTCAGCTCGGGTCATGATCTCAAGATTCGTGGTATTGAGCCCGGCCAGCATGGAGCCTGCTTGAAATCCTCTCTCTCCATCTGTCCCTTCCCTGCTGGCACTCTCATGCTCTTTCTCAACATAAATAGAGAAAGATTAAGAAATGCTTAAGAATACATAATACAAAATAAAAAAGAATTACTCCCAGCGACGATAGCTCATTACTTCAGAAAGTTAAACGTAATTGGACAAGAACTACAGAATCACTCCCTGAACGAAGGGCTGTCTGGTTTAAGCCAACTGTCGGAATCACCAACTGGGGGGGAAGAGCAAGAGAGCTGGTCACCCCTTTGCTTCCGGGTATGAGAGAGGTGGGCATCAGAGGGGGAGGGGTCTCTCGCAAAGAACAACTCAGGGGAACTATGTGCCAAACAGAGGTCCTGTGCAAGAGCCCTTCCCTGGTAAAACAGCGTTCGGTGAGACACAAGAATCTGTGGGAACAGGGAGCTGGAAGGCTCCCCGTCCAATGACCTCAAAGTGTGAGCGTTCAGAGGTGGAAGATGGAGAAGGTACCGGACCCGCAGCCTGGATGACAGATGAGCACCTCAGAGGCTGTGATACAAGTCAGGTTACAAGTGGGTGTCGGGAGCCTGAGAGAGTGTTTTGAGCTTAAGATGAGATTCAGGCCCAAAAAAAAAAACAACAACAACAAAAAAAATGGATTTAATGAGTCAAGTAATGTCCTACACACATATTTCCTTAATTTACTCTAAAATATCAATTTAAAATGGATGCATCTTTCCTAGTTCTGCCTAGTTTGGGGTTTAAAATAATGACATATATTTCTGGTACAAAAGAACAAGAAAAACATGAAAGAATAAATGCATTTTTCCCCCTAAGGGAAGCTAAACTAATACCTGTGAATTAGTCCTCATTTATTACTGGGAGTGCCAGACATCACCATCACTTGCTAGGGGCAGGCTTTTGCTCTAATTCCTCGGAAAGCCTGCTGCTGTCTGTTAGGTATTAGATGTACGAAGTAGTCTGTGACAAAGAGCAGGAGGGCAGAGCGTTCGCGTGTCCTTGACCAGAGATTGGGGCTTCTCCAAGAAGTGTGCCCGACTCAGAGGAAAGAACCCCCTGAAAGCGCTGGCAGCCAGTGCACACAGGCTCTCTCTCCCAGGGTGCAGCTCGATGCCCCAGCACTCTACCGTCCACAGGCTCAAGTGCCTCGAATGGCGGCAGGCAAGGGCACAGTACAGGCCATCTTGCAAAGTTGGCGTTCTTAGATAAAGCTAGCAGCGTATTTGGTAATCACTTCACGTCACAGGATGTCACTGGTGTTGCTTAAATTTAGAAAAGAAATGATGAGTCTCTTCACCTCACAAAGGCTATAAGGAGGGATAAGATATTCTCTTGTATAAAACTTCCCTTTTTTAAAATTATTTTAATGTTTATTTAGTTGTGAGAGATAGAGACAGAGCGTGAGCAGGGGAGGGGCAGAGAGAGAGGGGCGGGACACAGAATCCGAAGCAGGCTCCAGGCTCGGAGCTGTCAGCACAGGGCCCAACATGGGGCTCGAACTGACAAACTGCGAGATCATGACATGAGCCAAAGTCAAATGCTTAACTGACTGAGCCACCCAGGCGCCCCTAAAACTTCCCTTTTTATTCCTTGGTCAACTCAGCGCTTTTTTTCCCTTCTTTAAAATGTAGCAATTTGCATACATTAGTTTATGGCCAAAATGCAAAAATCAAAACCAAAACAAAACCCTGGTTTCTCTTTGGAGTTTATTAATTTTCCATATTAAAACAACCCAAGCAGTTTTCTGCTGATTTCGCTATGGATTGTAGAATTGTGGTAAGACTGTTCACATACTTCTTAGAAGCGACAAAATCTTATTTTGACATCTTTGAAGAAGATAATGATGATGTGCAGCATTATGTTCTGCTATGGCACAGATTAGCTTAAGATAGTTCACCAGTGACAGATTAACCTGGGAGCACGCTACTAAAGTCCCTTTACCACTGATACCAGAACCCAAGGATTCAACCTCACTGCCACTGAGCAGAGAATATTTTTAGATTTGCAGGGGTGCGCATAAAACTTGCAAAAGGATCTAGTTATGTAACCTATTTTCATAATATGCAAACTGTGTGTATATATAGAGAGAGAAGTACCGGGTAACGCCGAGTACTATGCAAACTGTGTGTATATATAGATGAGTACCTGGTTACACCAAGTAATATGCAAAGTGTGTGTGTATATATAGATGAGTACTGGGTAACACTGAGTAATACGCAAACTGTGTGTATATATATGCAGACGAGTACTGGGTAACAGCAAATAATATGCAAACTGTGTGTATATATAGAGACGAATACTGGGTAACACCAAGTAATATGTAAACTGTGTGTATACAGAGAGGAGTACCAGGAAACACCAAGTAATATGCAAAGTGTGTGTATATATATGTAGACGAGTACTGGGTAACACCAAGTAATACACAAAACATGTGTATATACAGATGAGTACTGGGTACACCAAGTAATATGCAAACTGTATGTGTGTGTGTGTAGATAGATACATAGATAGATAGATAGATAGATAGATAGATAGATAGATGAGTACTGGGTAACACCGAGTAATATGCAAACTATGTGTATATATAGATGAGTACCTGGTTACACTGAGTAATATGCAAAGTGTGTGTGTATATATAAATGAGTACTGGGTAAAACGGAGTAATATGTAAACTGTGTATATATATGTAGATGAGTACCAGGTAACACCAAGTAACATGCAAACTGTGTGTGTGTGTGTGTGTGTGTGTGTGTGTGTGTGTGTGTGTGTCTGTGTGTCTGTGTGTCTGTATCTATCTATATGCCTATCTATCTACATATATAGAGGGAGGGAGGGGTGGGAGAGACAGAGAGAGAGGGAGGGAGAGAAGTATCAGGTAACACTGAGTAAGTGTGTGTGTGCGCGTTGTGTGAGGGATCAGATTTGTTTCCGTTGTTCCGGAAATTTAAAAACCGCTAATATCTTGCAAATGTTTGCCGCCTCGCAAATTCCAAATAAATATGACGCACTAGGAAAACGTGCATCACCGTCTGCCTTGTCCTGCTTTGTCTGTATTCAGTGGACACAACGCTGTTCGAGACTTCACTCGTGTTCACGAAACACACCAGCATGCGGGAAGACATCCCCGTCATGTGCTCCTTACCTCGGCAAATGGGCCGATGGTCGCTCCACGCAGCCAGTGTCTCCGTGACTCTCTGACAGGTTATACTCTTGGATCCCTGGAGCACATAATTATCCTCACAGGAGAACTGGACATTTGCACCAACCCTAAGCAGTTAAAAAAAAGAGAGAGAGAAAACAACCCAAATTATCCATGGAAGTCTTCGTCACAAAAATATCAACACAGTGTTGTTAGCGTATTATGCCCTCCAAACAATATTACACTTCAAGCAATCCCTGAGAGATCATGCTTAGATAGAACCCTGTAATTTAGCACAGGACACACAGCACAAGACCTGGGGTCAAATATCTGTTCTGCCAACTTCACAGCTAAATAAATATATGAACCTTAATTTCTCACCTCTAAAATGAACAAGAGTAACAAAGGCGACCAGACTGCATGCTGTGGTGTAGATGAGAAAATGTGTAAGAAAGAATTGTGTACTCCAAAAACAAAGTTGGAGTCATTCTTTGTGAATAAATACCCTGAAGAAACAAGGATTGGAAAAGTACAGGTTAAGAAAACGTCTCAGCGTACAGAAAGACCAATGCTACGTGGTGCCACTTACAAGGTTCTAAAAACACTCAAGGACAGGAACGATGTTACTAAGGGCTTGGGCGAGAGGAATGGGCTGCTATTAATCAACCAGCATCAAGGTTTATTTAATTAAGATGAATATACAACATTGATCATATAGTCGACAGTAATGTGTACTTATAACTGGCTAAGAGGACGGACCTCATGATGAGTGTTTTTATTACAATAAAATAAAATAAAATAATAAAAATAAAACAAAACAAAACAAAACAAAACAAAGCAAAATAAAATAAAATAAAATAAAATAAAATAAAATAAAATAAAATAAAATAAAACAAAATAAAACAAAATAAAACAAAATAAAACGAAAATTCTCCCAATGAAAGGGAGGGGGAGAAAAATGTCTCAGTAAAGAATCTATGTTACTATCACAAACATTAATTATATTCATAAAGCCAGTGATATGGTATTTCGGAAATACACCTTACAGGAAAAAGAAAACCACGTGTTTTAGAAAAAAGCAATCCATCCAGCCTAAAGTTGGACAACAAATTGTCTGGGCTTCAGAGCTGCATCTGCAAACAGGAAGTTCTAAGGTCCTAAGCGTAACAAAATGTTGCACAACAACCATTCAACAGGTGCGTAACAAAACGTGCCAGGCACACACTGAGTCTGAACACACCAATGGATTCTATCCTCTAAGCCTGCTGTCTGGAAGGGAGCTGAGAATAGTATTATTTTAGAATCCGACACGCCTCCTGCTTCAAGAGGAGTGTCTACGTATGTTTTCCACTTGACAGACTCTCAGCTTGATGTTGACAAAAATGGGAATGCGAGGGGGTCCCTGGGGAAAAAAGATGAAAGTCTCCCATGTGCACGGATACTGTTAATAACAGATGAGAGACAGAGAAGGAAAATAAACACACATTCTGTTCCTGCTCATTGAAAACTCTCATCTACAGTCTCAGAGTGCATATTACTCAACTGGTATCACACAAGCACCTCCCACACTTCTGTAAAACACTCTGGGGATGGTCACAGATACCTGCAGAAATCATCAACTCGGGGTCAAACCAACTGAAAAATTCTGGATTTAGCAAAATTTAGCATCTTTCTTTTCTAAAGAGGATTCTCAGTATGCTACAATATGCAAAAAATGTATTTTGTTTATGTAAGAGAATGTAAAGTATAAAGATCTTCAAATTTATAGATTTCCAGGAAGCCCCTTTTCACCAGTATCCATGGCAACTAAAACTCCCTGGAGTTAATTTTGAGAAACACTGTATCATAGGTACATAACTTGTATTACTTTTGAAAGTAAAAAGTGTAAAAACCAAAATATACACATAATTCTAATTTTCATGGTCAGTCATAACAGCTATACATTTAAAACGTATATGTAAACATGTTATTTAAAACAGCTATACATTTAGGAGCCATCTGTCCATAATTTCTGCTCATTGGTCTTTGTTTAAACCTCTGGAGCCACACTGAACAAACGAAATAAATCTAAAAATTTTGTTCTGTAAGCAACTATTATTTCTCTGTGTTCAGTTCCATCTTCAGTTCCTTCTGTTTACATAAATCTCATTTTTCGTGTATTTTATCATTCTTTCAATACATACTAATTGAACATCTACTATGTGCCACTCCACTCTAGGTATCAAGATGCAAAAATTACTAAGAGTTAAAAGTTGAGAAGATCCCCGTCTCATGGAAGTAACAGTCTAGTTAAGGGAAGAAAATACAAATAAGAAATTAACCCAGAAGAATATAAAAGAGTATCATAAGTGCTATGGAGAAAATCAGTCAACTGTTATGATATGACTAACACATTAGGGGGAGTTAGGATTTGAGAGTATATCAACATTTTCTTTTTTTTTTTTTTTTTTTTTTTTTTTTTTTAACAATCCTGTTAAACTAAAGAGCTAATGGCTTCTACATTATCACAGGTGTGGTCAAGCATAAAGGAAGGAAAGTGGCATTACCGCTTCCTTTGGCCACCACTATATTTCAACTACAGCAGCCAACCGGTCATTAGTTATGGCAGACGGCATCCCGCTCCATCGAAACCTGCACTGTTCACAGATGCTTTCTCAGACCTCCAATCACTGTTCCTCTAGGTAATCTTAGGAGTCTGTGTTTTGTTTGGACATCAAGAACCTTAGTTGGGGCGCCTGGGGCGCTCAGTCGGCTGGGCGTCCGACTTTGGCTCAGGTCACGATCTCACAGTCTGTGAGTTCGAGCCCCGCATGGGGCTCCGTGCTGTCAGTTGGAAGCCTGAAGCCTGCTTCTGATTCTGTCTTCCTCTTTCTCTGCCCCTCCCCCACTCACACTCTGTCTCTGTCTCTGTCTCTGTCTCTCTCTCTCTCTCTCTAGCAAAAAATGAATAAATGTTAAAAATTTTTTTAAAAAAAGAACCTCAGTAATATCAGTGATCTGGCACTATAACATATATTCATCATCCAAAATATGGGCAGAGTTGGTTTTTAGAAGCATGAAAGTGTCCAACAATAGAACCAGGGCTGACTAAATTATTTCAGATGTATATGAAAAACTCCAATGTTGCACAATAAAGGTGAGCATAAACCCATAGCGATATAGAGAAAAGCTTGACGCAAAATTGTACGGACTCCAGATAATAATAACATGTATATCAACACCTATCTATCAGGAAAAATAGGCAAAAACTAGTTTTTAGTGGTGACATCATCATCAGTACACTTCTGTTTCTATATTCCAATAATTGCATACTTTTGGTTTTAATAATCTGTAATGTAAAGCTTTAAACAATCTTTTAAAATCCTGTTAGTAAAAACCTTAGTTTGAGTGCCAGCTGGAAACCAGAGCCACCGCTGGGTGAACTTAGTCCCAAGAACTGAAATGAGGCAAACTCTCTGCCTATGATGGATCTGATTGAGACTGAAAAAAATGAAAGCAAACAACGATGACCCAATTTCCCGCCTATTTCAACCTTTTCCTTTGTTTTTATCTCGCACGTGAATCAGTTCAACTTACAATCCAGGCATACTTTCAACTGCTAATATATAATACACTAAGTTTTCATATGATTTATGATTTGATCATAATTACTATGTCTGCAATTATCTATGTAACATTAGGAAACCAGTTTGTTTTTCTGGACAAGACTTTGAGAAGAAAATTCTAAAAAATAACAGTTATTAATACCTTCCCATTGACAAGCAAATTTAAGACATTTTGATTAAATATGTTGGACAATTTTGACAATTGCTAGTAGTTGGAAACTGTAAGAAATAACAGAAAACTGGTTTTGTGTGAGATCAAGATATGTTGTATATAGATAATAAATACCTAACTGGTAAACTTTAAGTTAAATTTTATGCTACAGTTCGAGTGGCCTAAATTTTGTGTTTTAAATAGAACAGGGGAAAATAAATGTTTCCCGTCTTCGGCGACAAGCTTTTCTGAAAACCTCATCCCTTGACTTTTTGAATTCAAACAACATTCCATCTGCCACCACCTCCTTGACTTCACCTACCACAATTTAAAGAGTCTTTTGAGGTGAATGAGCTATTTCTAAATGTGGCTTAGTTTTATTTTAAGTTTATTTATTTTTGAAAGAGAGAGAACACAGGCAGTGAGGGGGGTGGGCAGAGAGAGAAGGAGACAGAATCTGAAGCAGGCCCCAGGCTCCGAGCTGTCCGCACAGAGCCCGACACGGGGCTCGAACTCAAGGACCGTGAGATCGTGACCTGAGCCGAAGTTGTACATTTAACCGACTGAGCCACCGAGGTGCCCCAAAATATGGCTTAGTTTTAACATGAACTATTGCTAAATTTCGTTTTCCTAAATAATGGCTCCTTACAGATTTACTTAAAATTGGTGACATAAGTATTTCTGATTTTTAAAAAAATCTGAAAAAAACCCCAAAACACCTGAAGTGACTTAAATATTAAACCAGAATCCAAAATAAGATATGAATTGGTTTAGCTGTGATGTCTAACTATCCATTAATTACCAGAGATATAACAGCCTGGACCATCAAGATAGAAATATCTCCAATCTTTCCTCAACACATACTCGTGGACATCTATTGAATATACGAAAAAAATCAACTTCTCCATTTAGAGTTTTCTAAATCGATATACAGATCAAAATGGATAGAAATAGAAAGATAGGTAGGTAGGCAGACAGATATCGGCCTCTTTGTTTAAAAATACATGCAGTTTAAGCATTACACTTAAAAAGTCATAAATATTTTAGGCACCAAAAGTGGGCATTAAAACATTTTGCATCTCTAGGAAAAAAAAAAAAGATAATTATATAATACTGCTTTCACTCTTAAGCAACAGAAAACACAAAAGTTACAGCAAAAAAAAAAAAAAATTTCTTTAGAACTAAGTTCAAGCTAGGATTTGACATATTTGTCCTCGTAAAATGAACCAGGGTGACACTGGGAAATTTTGCTTCACTGAACTATTTGCTTACAAAGAAGCAGCACCATGGGGCGTGACGATACGTAAAGTGATAAAGGAGGTGTGCGTGTGTTTGCCATGTGTACATGACTATGCACACCTGTGAGTTTCCTCCCACATCTTACTTACACCCCAAAGTCCTGGGTATTAACATATCACAGGTGCAGTCCAGACGTAAGTCACGAAATACGTTAAAAGGAGGTGTGATGGTGCGTTTTCCCTGCTCCTCAAACCCAACTGTAAACGATGAAAACAAAGCAAAACAGAGCTCCAAGGCGAGGCAGTGAAGGAGAATGAGGCGAGCTGTGTTGGCTGTGCACGTGGAGGGCCCTGCTCTCCCACCAGGCCTTGGGCCAGGAAGCCAGTGGGGGGTGAGAAGGTGGAGCACTACAGGACTCTTCCAGGGTTGCGTGAGGAGATCCCAGGGTGATACGGGACTTGTTCTCGTTTTCCAGCTGTGATCCCATAAAGAATTCCGTCTTATGGTACAGCCCCTCCGATTGAAACTATGGCGGCACGGCTAACTTCAGACGGAGGGTGGGGCTCCCACGATGATGCAGCAGGGGCACCCCCAAGTGCTCACACCCTCACACGCCAGATGCGGCTGACGGTCGGGGAGGCCACAGATCTGGAGGTCTTTTCTCAGCCAGGATGAGGACGTGCGCCCTGCGAGAGTCGGAGGGGTGATCATGGTGGGAAGCCGCGTGGCACAGATGAGGAGGGAAAGTCAGGTCTCTTCCCCACCATCGCCTGGACAGCCTTTCCTTAAGCCCCGGCATTTAACACCATAAAGACGGGTAGAAGGGAGGAAGTAACTGACTTTGAACCTAACAGGTTGACATATCACTGATCTTAACTTGAAGGGTGAATACATAAAATTTTCTGACTCACACACAACAGGGATGGGGGGGGGGCGGGGCAGGGAAGTAATTACAGTATAAATAAAATTACATCTCGTGCATCTGAAACCATGGGCTTGGAATTCAACCTCATAAACACGTTTTAGTTAACTTTGCAAAAAACACAATAATTCTTATCACGTGCAGGTCTCTCCTGGTTCCCCCATCTCATCTTTCATTCTGCTCTCTCTTCCTCTTTCTCCTTACTGTTTTCTTTGACCATTAAAAATAACTGTTTGCCTCCCAAAACAGAATTTGTTCTTCCAGTGCTTCCTGGAGGAAAATGCTAAAAAGTTTACTTATGTTAAAATGAATTTGAAGGTATTTTCCTACCTTTACAAAGAGATGAGAAATGATACTTGATACATGGAAAGAAATTAGAGGAAAATTGTCAGGAGCAATTCTAATGTCCTTCAACATCTGGAGGATATTTAAACTCAAGTTCCAACCCTATGCAGAAAATCTCCCCGGTGCCTTAAACAGTGCCTGACACATCGCAGGCACTCGACAAGTACATGTTGACCGACTGAATCAAGAAAAGTCATTTTCCTGAGGCTCTATATGTAAATTTATAAGTAAAACAGGACTGAGAAATAGTGCCAGCAAAGAAATGTATCTGGTCTTCACCCTTCTGGATCGGCCTTTATTATGCCTGGTTCAACAATTGCTGAGTCAACCTTTTGTGCCCAGGGCGCCATGCACGTAAGGATGTAATGATGTGCTATTGTGGGCAAGAGATACCTCATCAAACAATTATTGAGAAATGAGTTAAATAAATCTACACTACTGTGGGAAAACAACACATTTTGCCTTTAGTGGAAAGGTTACTGCCAGAAAAAGAAAGATCTACAGAATTAATTAATTAATTACTTTATTTATTTTCGAATGAGTGTACGTGTCCTAAATTGAACCCTCCGTACATTCATAGAAGGCCCTGCTGGTTTTAAAGTTGATGGTCTGTCCTGGGAATTGCAAACAGCCAGGTTTGTCCACAGTGGTATTTTCCAACTGCCATCCCAAAGGCCACGGAAGGTGCCACATTCCCTCCTGGCCCCGAATATTTCCTCCATAGACACACGAGTTTGGTTTCATGTCCTTCACCCCTTCTGCTTTCTCTTTCTTTGATAAAGAACTTAGCTCTTTCACTGCTCCCTTGTATGTTTCATTTGAGAAACATTAGCTGGAAAGCACACAAATCCAGAAGAAGTAAGGCTGGGCAATCGGGCCACCCAGAGAAGGCAGGGACCGAGAGCAGCACTTCCTGGGGGAGTGTTTTCACTAACCCTGAAATCAGACCCTAGCATGGTATATGGAGCTTATACTACCCCTGAAATAAATAGCTGTGAAATGATAGACCAGGAGACAGAGATGTGAGTTCTGATCATCTCACAGGTATCCATCAAGCCAATGCATCTGAAGGCTGTAGGGGGTCCTGCTGAGGCTTTCCTCAGCAGCATAAGGAAGAAGTCCCCCTCGGCTTCCAACTTGAAGGTACATCTTCGTGATCATTTGCCTCTATTTCAAAATAAGTTGTCTTAGATAAGCTCGTGGATTCTCCAGTAGATGAATCCTTCCTCCAGTCAGAAAGGTCCTTTCATACCTAACTGGATGCTCCCATCAACTGAAAGATGTGGCCCACATACAGGACACTGAGGGCCTACCAGGGCAACCATGTGAACTAAGCCAGCCACGTGTGCCTAAGAAGCCAGCAAAGTGCAGTTTGCACAGTGACCCAGACAATGCCATCATCAGAGAGACAAATGCACAGACGCTGTGAATATCAGAATGCCTTTTATTACCCTTTTGATTTTCACACATAATGTGTCATTTCTGGGTCATTGTTTTCTTTTTATAGAGACAGTTTTTAGACTCATCTTCTCAAACCTTAAGGCAATTTAGCACTACTAAAAATGCATTACAGAGTAGATGGATCTCTCTAGCCTGAGGAAAGAACAGAAACTAATATTTCGTATCATTTTTAGAGGCTGTATGTTAACAGCAGTGCAACAAAGACCCCTAACAACGATCAGCATAGAAGGCACTTCGAGGGGGTAAACGATAATAATGCTGTGACACAGGCTTCAAATGACCAGCAGTCTTCACACTGTGACTAGCTTTCAGAGGCACAGCATTTAGAAACACGTGTGAATTCTCCCATGAGGAAATTTAACCTAAATCTTCCGAGTATGTTGTAAGTTCGTGGGGATCTGCCATTCGCCCAACAAGAGGACTTCTCACCTGACAAAGTAGAAACATTAAATCCTCCTTTTCACCACCCACCCAGCTGTTTGCTCAGCGGCGGGAGGTCCTCTCCACTCTCACGAGCAAACGTCCTTCATTAACCCTCCTCTTGTGATCTTGGGGTAACAAGCCTGATAACACCTAGACATTCCAGGAAGCTCAGTGGTACCTGTATATTTACTTCTACACTTGCATCTGCCCCTGGTTCTTGGTTTCCATTAGCACTGGAATTCCTGCTCACAGGTCTTGCTTCTTTATTATGTTTCCCCAGAACATGATTCGATGGAGGCCACGACTGGGCAATATTTTTGCAGTGGGGAATCAAGTCGGCAACCTGACTTTTGCAGACATACAGATGTTGTTGAAGAAAAGCTACTGGGAGAGCCTCCTAATAATGAGTTTTCCTCCCACTTTTTCACACAATCTTTGTGAAAGTACAAGTCCTTTTGAGTGGTTACGCCCACATGCACCAGGTAGTCCCTTGGTTGTTGACCTTGTTAGCCCAATGAAACCACATGGGCACTTATAACAATCCTAATATTGAGGCGTCTACAGTGATCCAATTCCCAACACTGAAAGTGGTTTCCAGGACATGGGGGCAGTGGGGGATGAGAAGTTACTTGTTCGTTTTGCAAGACGGACTAGTTCTGGAGATGGACGGTGGTGATGCGTGAACGATGACGTGAATGTGCTTAACGTCACTGGACTGCACAATTAGAAATGGTTAAGACGGTGAACCATATGCTATAGGTATTTTACCACAATTAAAGAGTTAAAAGGAAATCCTAATGCCCAGGCCACATTGCTGACCAGTTGAATCGGAACCACCGGGGGCAGTTAGAGCACACCTGAGGATAGCAGCTCTCTCCCTACTGGAGATCAATGGATGCTAACTCTCCTTCCATTCTTTCCATGGAGGCATCTCTGGTGGAGGTATATTGGGCAAGGATGCGAGTGGTCGGAGATCCTGACGAGTTTTTAAAAGGAACTGGAAACACTGGAGACCAGGAGAATGGCCCCAAATAAATGCACTGGTGTAAGTACATAGCGTTCACTGCGTCAATACTGTCCTTGAACTTGGCAACTCTTTCGCGTATCGGTGCTGATGATCTCACATGCCTCCATCAGCCTTGAGGTTGTTGGTACTTCTGAGTAACACCACAGAAGTTTTGTAGAATCGCACTCTAGAAGAGACCGCGGCAAAACTAAGAGACGCAGAGCTTTGCAGCTCCAACAGACTTCGGAAATCCTCAAGTCTTCTACTGCCACACTCTCTTTTACAGATGGGGAAACCGATAAACAGAAGAAATGAACTGTATCACAGAAGGTCATTTTAGAGAGCACTAGTATTCAGATTGTCCTTAAAAAGCCGTTTCTGTTCGTCAGGATACAATGGGCTAATACATTCTTCAGCTATCTTCTGCATTTTGAAAGTAACAAATTGAGGTATGCCTAAATAACCATGATCTGTTGCCCCAGAAAACTACTTAAATGCATATTAATATTTTGATGAAAAAAAGTATTATTACAGATATTGGAAAGACTGTGGAAGAAAGAGGGAGAACGCTCCATGAGTTGTACTTGGTGGGTTCTTTATTGGAAGCAGCTTCAGCCAGATAAATGAGACCTGGAGCATTCACGGAGCACCCTTTTTCAGAGGCACATAATGGTCTCAAATAGTGTGGACAGGAAAATACGGTTGTGCTATTTCTTTAAGTAGTTTTTTAAATATGGCCAATGCTCTTTGAAAGAAGAATCATCATTGGCAAATGTCGTTCATAGACTACAGTTTCTTAGTAACAGTGAATCGTATACAGAGAGTGAGATGCCTACATTCGGCAAATAGCATAGAAATCAGTGATGTCCCTCCAGTATTTTTCAAATTTTAAAAATGCTTTGGAGCACAACAGGGGATTTTGGTGCTGCATATTCCAATACAGGATGCTGTTCACTGATACAGAGAACTAGAAGGAATACTCAGTCCCAGACTCTCTTCCTTCATTTGGTTTTCCAAGTTCAAGAGAATAGTAAAGAAATCGTTACCAGATCTAAACAATGCTCTGATAATTAAGATAATGCTCAGTTTTCAAACAATAAAAGATAATTCTATCACTGTCCCTTTAAGGACAGTGAGTACAACTGGATTATGTCATAAGGATGGGAAACTTTTTCAGCACGAAACTTAGTTTATGTTTTTATATTTTCTTTTAGCTTCCATTATAGTTTCTAAAGTTTGCTTACTGGCAAAATCCTAAACATGGATTTAATTCTAAATTAAAAAAATTTTACAGTGATTAACTTGATAATCTCAATAATAATGATTATACTTATATTTTCTTCTTGTTATTAAGATTAGCAACAGTGTACATAAACTATCCAGCAAATGCAGGCACTCAGTGTTTAACACAGACCCTAGAGGAAATAAAAATTAGCTATCTTCTTTGGAATAGTTCTATTCCTGAAAATCTACCTTTCAATCGAAATTCTGCATGCTGAATCAACATTCACCATTGCCTTAACAATGTGTAAATATGAGCATCTCTTTAGTATAAAAGGTAGACACGAAAGCTCTAACAAGTATTTCCGAGCACTTGCTGTGACCCAAAGCCTGTGCTAGGCTCTGGGAATACTACAATAATGAAAAAAGCCAAGTCCATGCTCAGAGCTTACATTCCTGGTGGGGGAGAGACAATGAACATGCATTATATGTGCTAAAAATAAATTGTAAACAGACCCGCATGTAATTGTGGGTGTTGGCCAGTGCTACGAAGTAAAAGTAAAAACCAAAGAAAGCACAGAGAGAGCAGGGGTGTGAATGAAAAGGTCCATTTCAGGGAATGTGGTCAGAAAGGGCCACAGGATTTGCGGAAAGCGTAGGCTGGGTAAGATCTGGGTCATCTATGTCCACTGTGTAATCAAGTATCTCTGAACAACGTAGAGAAGAGAGATGACACCAACCTGTCATGGAAAACATATATAGACAAACAGAATCACAGAAACAAAAAAGAGCTGACGGGGAGAACTGTCACTGCACATGACGCCAAAATACTGCTTTACACATCACTTCCACTTTAAAGTAGAATTAAATTTCCCATTATAGCAAGCGAAAGAAAAATAGGAAGCAACAGAAGAACTCCAACAAAGCAAGAAAACAGGCGACTGTACAAGATGGGGGTAACCAAAGTTCCCAGACAGCCTCCACACTATTCTGTCTGTCCACGGCAAGATGTCAATTCACTAGTACCCTTGACCACCACCACAGTAACACCTGCAGTGGCTGACAATTTGCCTGGTTTCCCCTCGTTCCTCCGTCATTTAAAAAAATGGCCTAGGGGCTGGGGCACCCGGGTGACTCGGCTGGTTGAGCATTCAACTTTGGCTCAGGGCATGATCTCACGGTTCGTGGGTTCGAGCCCCACGTTGGGCTTTGTGCTGGCAACGTGCAGCCTGCTTGGGATTCTCTGTCTCCCTCTCTCCATTGCTCCTGTACTCTCTCACAAAAATAAATAAACATTTTTTTAAATGCCCTAGGGGCACCTGGGTGGCTCAGTCACTTGAGCGTCTGACTCTTGACTTCCGCTCAGGTCATGATTTCACGGTTGTGGGATCGAGCCCCTCACAGAGCTCTGTGCTGGGCATGGAGCCTGCTTGGGATTCTCTTTCTTCCTCCCTCTGCCCCTCCCCCTACTCAAACATGATTGAAAAATGACTCAATGAAAGGACATGTATGGGGGGAGGGGGAAATAGGTGATGGGGGTTAAGGAGTGCAGTTATGATGAGCACCAGGTGATGGACGGAATGACTGAATCATCTGCCCAGGTCAAGATTTCATGGGCCATGAGTTTGAGCCCCACTTCGGGCTCCACGCTGAGTTTTCTTTTCCCCTTCTTTTCTTTCTCTCTCCCTCCCTCTCTGCCCCTCCCGTGCTTATGATCTCTCTCTCTCTCTCTCAAAATAAATATATACACTTTATATAAAAAAAGAACTGTTGAATCACTGCATTCTTGCACACCTGAAACTAATATAACACTGTATGCCAATTATACTGTAATTAAAATTAATAAAATTAATAAAAACGGAGTCCATGAGAGAACTTAATCAATAGCAATTCTTGAGGAAAAGAATGCCAAATTTGTTTCTTGGTTTATATGCTGGTCATGCAATTCTTTATATTTTCATGTAACAAAAGGCAGGTGGCTCTGATGTCACTGAAACTGACCTGCAGTGGGGAAATCCTAAAGCTTGATGCAGCAACATCCTAAAGCCATAAAGAAAACTACTAGTGGTGAGAACACCAAAAAGAGAGGAGGGAGAGCAGCTGGGTGGCTCAGTCGGTTAAGCATCCGACTTCGGCTCAGGTCACGATCTCACGGTTCGTGAGTTCGAGCCCCGCGTCGGGCTCTGTGCTGACGGCTCAGAGCCTGGAGCCTGTTTTGGACTCTGTGTCTCCCTCTCTCTCTGCCCCTCCCCCACTCATGCTCTGTCTGTCTGTCTCTCTCTCAGAAATAAACACTTAAAACATTTAAAAAACACCCTTTAAAAAAAGAGAGAATTATTGATGCGTTACAAGAAAAGGAAGAGGGGCTGAATGTGGAAGGTACTAGAAATAAACAGCAGTTTATCAAGAGACTCAGGTAATGGATTTTGTTCCGCTTCTCATCGATTATGTAATTTTCTTTTATGCACCCCGGTTTCTCCTTCCATTGGGTGGCACATAATTCCACTTGACGCCCCTTGACTCCACAGAGTGTCTAAACGTGAGATCTGTTGAGAAATGGGCGAAGACATAAGAGCAGATGCTGCTAACTTGAACGGTGCTCCATAATCACCAGCCATACAAATGAAGTGCTTACTTTTAAGTCACAACTATCACTCTTCCAACACCCAAATTCCCTTTGTGAGCACAGGTTAGGTTTTAATCAAAGTTGACAACCTTCTCTCTGACCAACGGTGGCTAATTTGGTGGGTTTGCAGGGTACGAATTAGGCTACGACTGCACACCCCTAGGGACATCTTGTTAGCATCACCTTATTCCAATTCAACATAAAAAACGTATCTCCCATATGTGGGGCACAGTAATAAATAAAATCAATAAATCCTGTGCTGTCCTCTTTCCTTTAGAGCCTCATAATCCAACATGATGGGAACATACATTTAATGTGACAGAAACATAAATATGCAACACGAAAAACTCTGCTGAAGAAGTTGAAACAACGGGTTGAAGCGAAGTGAGAGCAAAGACCCCTTATCCTACAAATAGAAGACAACTGTGCGGCTGGGCAAAGGCAGAGATGACTGAAAAATACCCTGTCCTACAAAGAATGAATCCTCGGGAGAACCATGGGGCATGTCAGTGTCCCCCAGTTCTGCATCTTCAAGCTCCTCGAGTTTCTTTATTAGCCTGCTCTAATCTGCCTGTGAGACATCACCTGAGGAAAGTTTTCATGGTGGCTTAGGTGTGGTAGCAGGGAAAACCATATTTGGTTAAGAACAGGGCTAAGAACTGCAGGGTAGCAGTGGCCATGCTGGAGAGGAGGGACTTTTAGGATGGGTACTACAGGTTGCATAAATTTAGGATCTTTATCAAATGGGTTTCTGCCACGGAGGTGAATTACAGTCACACTTACGGAAGAAAAGGAAGGAGAGCCACGGAAGAAAATGGAAGCCCATGTTTTACGGAAATCCAGGCGTCCCTACATGCAATGTCAGCATCTATTACATGCGATTAAGAATGTTATAAAGACTAGATCTGAGGGTTGGAAATAATACACACAAAGAACCTATACTATAACATGGAGCAACAATATAAAGTATAATATTTATATTTATTTTGTGTATAATGTTTATATGACTGACACAGAACGTATAACATGTGGCTATATAATATTTGCATATAATACAAAATATTTACACAATGTTTATAAAGAACCTATTAACCCAGCAGTGTGTAGCATGCGTGGTTAGTCTAAGTGGATCCTTTATGCAAAATTACAACATGACATTCACTCTTATCAGTTAGAACAAAGATTCCCTTGTGCTGAGTGTAGGGTAACCCCATGTTAAGGTGAAAGGCTTGGAATGGTGAGCTCAAGGTTAAGTGTGAACCACATCTTGACTCCTCATATGGCTAACTAGTGGTGTCCACACCCCACACACCCCTATCCGGCGGCCCTGCATGACAGGTGTGAAGATATTTAGTCAATGGGATTTTCCTCATTACAGATCTTTGGGACCAAGAGAGGCTTTGGAGTCAATAAGATCTGGTTTCCAGTCCCAGCTATGACCATGACTAGTTATAGCATCGTGGCATGTTAACATTCTGAATTTCAATAGCCATATCTGCAAAAGTTGGGATAACGGTATCTGTCTGCACCTACAGTATCTATCCTACCAGCATAGGAAATAGATGTCCGTATCCATCCACAAACTCTCCAACCCAACTCCAGCTCCATCCTTTACAAACTGATATATGAATTTTTCTATCAATCTACTCATAAATATTCCGTTCTAATGAATGCACTTTGTCTTTTAGAGAGTGGTCAAGGGTGGAAAAAAATATCAGAAAATTGTCCCCCAAATAATTTGAATTCAAATAAGGAAAGTTCAAATTTTAGGCTTCAATTATTTATAATTCTTTATATATAATACTGGAGTTAATATTTAGATTGTCTATGGAAAAAAAAGATTTCCATAGAAACAAAAATAATAGTATAAATAAAATCAGATGAGGAGTATTTTACCAACCTAATATAGTGAACATTTTTTAAACAAAAAAAGCCCCAAATTATATATAATTACAGTGGTAACTACAAAGGAATTCATCCACTCATCTTGACAATGTTGGTCATTAGATTGGATTTTATGTTAGTCATTAGTTTTGATTACATGAATTTAGAAAGAACTGAATTGCTTTTCATTAAAAACAATCTCCAAAAGAATTTAAACAATCAAGAACAGCCTCCTTCTTTTTAAAACACCAGCATTTATAGTCAGCTTATTATATGCTGAGCCTAGGACATATCACCTCACTTAATGGTCATGAGGTGTGTTTACATGGTCATGGTCTTACAGCCTGCATATGAACACACATGGATTCTACCGTCGCCTGGGTGGAGGCAGTCGATGAAATAAAGACTTGGTACATCGGATGCCAGGGTCACTACAGTCCTAAACCACCAGTAGGGATGGCAATGACTTTTAATTTAGTTACAACGCAGCAAATAACTGAATAGCATGTTTCTTTGTTCATATATCCTTTCTCCACATGACTCTAACAATTATTTTTAGGCTGAATAGACTCAACGTCCATATGCGGTGTACCTCGTTTCAAGGTGTGGCCCACAGATCCCTCAGGTGGGTAGTGAGACCTTTTCAGAGGGTATGATATTTTTATATTAGACTGTTTTTATAATAATACTAAAAGATGTATGCTTCTTCCCCATGGGTTGCTACGTCCAGTGATGGTAAAAGAGCAATGGTGAGCAAACCCAATAGTGACCTAACACAAAAGGAAGCCATAGCATCAGGCACGAGACTGAGAAGACTGAGGGGGGGGGGGGAGGAAAAGGAAGGGCCAGCATCACTTAAGAAAGTCCTTGATGAAGCAGGAAAAATGATTACTTTTGATAAATCTTGATCACTGAATACCTATGCATCTGTGGTACATACTGAAGCCTGACATGATCTTGAGGAAAAAGCTCGTTGAAATTGTTCGCATTGTGAGCTGAATCAACTGCTTTATTTTCATGAAACTTATTTGAAAAAATAATGAATAAGCTATTATTGATAGCATTTGAGTATTTCTCAAACATGTTATTTACAGCTCCTTTTTTAAAATTTAAATTCAATTTAGTTAATGTAGAGTGTAGTGCTGGTTTCAGGAGTAAAACTTAGTAATTCATCATTTACATACAATACCCAGTGCTCATCCCGACAAATGCCCTCCTTACGGCCCATCACCCATTTAGCCCATCCCCCAGATGCAAAGTGGTGCAGCCACTCTGGAAAATGGTATGAAGGTGCCTCAAAAAGTTAAAAATAGAACTATCCTTTGAACCATCAAGTGCATTACTAGGTATTTATTCAAAGGATACAAACATGCTGATTCAAAGGGGCACATGGACCCCAATGTTTACAGCAGCAGCATCAACAATAGCCAAACTACAGAGCCCAAGTGTCCATCGACTGAGAAGTGGATACAGAAGTAGTGTGTGTGTGTGTGTGTGTGTGTGTGTATACATATATACATGTACATGTACATATACATGCCCTGATAAGTGGTATTTTCTTAAATGTTGGCTGCAACTTGGAATATGGAATCATAACAATAAACATTTTATACGTCTTTATCTTAAAAGCCATTGATCTAGCTATCAGAGGGAGGGAGGGAGACACAGAATCTGAAGAGGGAAAGAGGGAGACACAGAATCCAAATCATGTATATACACGTGTCCACACACACACACACACACACACACACACACACACACACACTGGAATATTCCTCAGTGATCAAAAAGAACGAAATCTTGGTATTTGCAACTACATGGATGGAACTAGAGCATATTATGCTAAGTAAAGTAAGTCAGAGAAAGACAAATATGATTTCACTCACATGTGTATTTTAAGAAGCAAAACAGATGAACATAGGGAAATGAAAGGAAAAATAAAATAACATAAAAACAGAGAAGGAGGCTAACCCAAAAGAGACGCTTCAATATAGAGAACAAACTGAGGGCTACTGAATGAGCCTTTTATTTAAGAAAAATAATTTACAAAATTTGTCACCAATGATAAAATTCAAATGGTCTAATAGAAATTAGAAATTCTGAAAATCTGTATGTGCCATCATGACCTTGAAAGCTTCCCAATGCTTAAATATTTTTCCAATAAGATATAGAGAGATATTAAAATATGCAATGTTTTTGACATTGTATAGTGAAATGTATCAACATTCGGAAGAACTCAAAACTCAAAGAATCATGATTTGTCAAATGACCAATGCATGATGGTACAAAATCATGGATGAATAAAACATTTCAATATGATAGCTAGATCAGTGGCTTTTAAGACAAAGACGTGTAAGATGTTTATTGTTATGATTCCATATTCCAAGTTGCAGCCAACATTTAAGAAAATACCATTTATCAGGGCACGTGGGTGGCTCAGTCGTTAAGCATCTGACTTTGGTTCAGGTCATGATCTCACAGTATGTGGGTTCCAGCCCCGCGTCAGGCTCCGTGGTGACAGTTCGGACGGAGCCTGCTTGGGATTCTCTCTCTCTCTCCCTCTCTCTCTGTCCCTCCCCTGCTCACACTGTCTCTGTCTCTCTCAAAATAACTAAACTTAAAAAAAAATTTTTAAAGAAAATATCCTTTATCAATTTTTATAGTATCACCTATTATATATGTCCATGTATCTTATTGGAAAGATATTTAAGCATTGGAAAACTGTCAAACTCATGGTGGCACATACGAGAAACAGACTCTTGAATGTAGAGAACAAACTGAAGGTTACTGGACGGAAGCATGGGGGAACAGGTTATACAGGTGAAGGGGATGAAGGAGGGCACTTGTGATGAGTGCCGGGTGTTGTCTGGAAGAGATGAATTACTAATTCTACACCTGAAGCAAATATTATACCGTATGTTAACTAACTAGAACTGGAATAAAAACTTGGAGGAAAACAATAAATATTCATTTGTTATTTTTTTTAATATTTTTTAACGTTTATTTATTACTTTCAAGAGACAGAGACAGAGCGTGAGCGGGGGAGGGGCAGAGAGAGAGAGAGGGAGACACAGAATCCAAAGCAGGCTCCAGGCTCTGTGCTGTCAGCACAGAGTCTAAGGCGGGGCTCGAACCCACGAACTCTGAGATGGTGACCTCAGCTGAAGTTGGACGTTTAACCAACTGAGCCACCCAGGTGCCCCAAATATTCATTTATTTTTCAACCATATGTGAGGCAGGATTTTTAAAAATATTTTAGCTAAAACAACATAGTGGAACATATTAAATGCAGCAGCAGGTGTATGAACGCATATATAGTGTCACCGTACTCACAAATGTCAGAAGAAGGCTGGAGTGACTAGGATAGACCAAGGCAAAGTGTATTTCAGAGCAAAAAATACTATCCGAGATAAAGAGGGACACTTCCTAACATCAAAGGTATGCATTCATTAAAAAGACAACAAACACATATGTAATAAAAACACAGCTTCCAAAGACATGTAGCAAAAACTGATGAAACTATAAGAAATAGACAAGCCCACAATCATAGCAGGAGATTTCAAACTATTTCTCTCAACAACAGAACAAGTGGCCAGAAAGTCAGTGAGGATACAAAAGACTTGACCAATGCTGTCATCCAACTTGATCTAACAGACCTTCAGGGAACATTTCACCCTACTATGGCAGAACATACACTCTTTCCAGTGCACATAAAATGCTTACCAAGATGGAGCATACTCTAGGACAGAAAACAATTCTTGGTCAATTTGAAAGGATTTAAGTCATACAAAGTATGTTCTCTGACCACAAAGAACCTGGGGAAATCCCTAGATATTTGGAAACTAAATAGAACACTTTTATATAACCCATGGATTGCACAAGTAATCACAAGGGAAAATAGGAAGTATTCTGAACTGCATGAAAAGGAAAACATGCTATTTATACAAGATACAGGTAAATCCATTCTTGGAGTAGAATTTAAAGCACTGAACACCCACATTAGACAAGAAAAAGGAATCTTAAATCACAGCTTCAATCTTAAGAAACGTCACAATGAAGAGCATATACATCCCACTGTAATCAGAAGAGTGAAAATAATAAAAGACCAGAGCAGAATTCAATGGAATATGAAACAAAACCAATAGAGAAACATCAGTGACACCAAATGTAGATTTTTTTTTTGACAAGATCAATAACACTGACATATCACGAGTCAAGTGGGTCTGGTAAAATAGAAAACACAAATTACCAAGGTCAGGAATTGCAATTCTGCCACCACTACTCATTTAAAGGACAATGAGAAAATATTATGAATAACTTTATGAAAATAAATTTGACAACCTGGATAAAAATCTGAAAAATACGTTGAAAGATGCAAACTATCAAAGCTAATACTTACTCAAGCAGGGTAAGAACCTGAACAGGTTTGTATGTAGAAAAAAAGTTGTACTGTAATTTAAAAACTTTTTGTTAGAAAATTGCACCTCCAGATGGCTTCACTGATAAATCTCTCAAAAACTGAAGAAAGAAATGTTATCAACTCTACACAAATTCTTTCAGGATGTTCCAGAGCACAGAATATTCCCTAACTAATTTGATGAGACCAGCATTACTCTGATAGCAAAATCAAGAAATTACAAGAAAAGACCATAGGCTAATATCTCTCATGAGCATACATGCAAAAATCTAAAACAAAATTAGCAAATCAAAGCCAACAGTATATAAAAAGGATGATACATCATGACCAAATTAATTTATCCCAGAATGCAAGAAAAATCAGTCAATGTAATTAATCATATTAAAAACTAAACAGAAAAGATCATCTCAATAGATCTAGAAAAAGCTTTTCAGAAAATCTATATCCATTCATGATAAGAACCTACAACAAACTACAAATAGAAGGACGCTTTTTCAGCATGATAAAAATAATCTATAAAAACCCTACAGCTAGTATCACTCAATGATGAAAACCAGAATGCCTTCCACCAAAGATCAAAATAAAGCAAGAATGAGGATGCCTGGCTGGGGCAGAGCATGTGACTCTTGATCTCAAGGTCATGAGTTGGAGCCCCATGATGGGGGTAGAGATTACTAAAAATAAATAAAACATTAAAAACTGAATGAAGCAGGAAAGGCTTACCATTTGTATTCAACCTCATAAGATAGGTCCTGGCCAGTTCTTTCAGGCAAGGAAAAGAAACAAAATTCATTCACATTAGAAAGAAAAACAGAAAACTGTTTATTTGTAGTTGCGAGCATCATCTAGAGACCTAGTCCTCTGAAGTGTAGAAAAAGCTACTATAACTGGATTATCACAGTTTTTTAAATTTTTTTTAAAGTTTATTTATTTTTGAGACAGAGAGAGGCAGAGCATGAGCGGGGGAGGGGCAGAGAGACAGGGAGACACAGAATCGGAAACAGGCTCCAGGCTCTGAGCCATCAGCACAGAGCCTGACGCGGGGCTCGAACTCACGGACCGCGAGATCCTGACCTGAGCCGAAGTCGGACGCTTAACCGACTGAGCCACCCAGAGGCCCCTGGACTATCACAGTTTTGCGCGCGCGCGCGCGCACACACACACACACACACACACACACACACAAACACACACACACACGTCCACAGATGGCAAAAATATTTACATTTGTATTCAGTCCTATAGGAAATTTACTCTTTCCTATCCCTTTCTCTGCTGTTATATTACTCGATTGCCATGAACTTGGAGACATGGAAACAATATAGAGATTCCCCAGGAAACTCAGGATTTGAAAGCGTGAATGTCTCATCTGAGATACGGTAACTCCTTTCCTTCCTTCACTGGTTGTCCCCAAGACACACATAACCCCAGGGGCTAATGTTTACCCCAACGCTGAACCTCTTCTTCAGAAATAAGGCTGTTGTAAGAATGAGCAGAGTAAATACCAGCACATTCATCTACGATGCTCATAAAATGCTCCATTGCTGGGCTTGTGCTGAACCGATAACTGGCCCTGGATGTCTCTGAGCTCCTTGTCAACTTTTGGAGATTGAGAAGTTTCTCTGGGGCACCTGGGTGGCTCAGTCGGTTGAGCGTCCGACTTCGGCTCAAGTCACGATCTCACAGTTTGTGAGTTCGAGCCCCACGTCGGGCTCTGTGCTGACGGCTCAGAGCCTGGAGCCTGCTTTGGATCCTGTGTCTCCCTCTCTCTCTGCCCCTCCCCTGCTCATGTTCTGTCTCTCTCTGTCTCAAAAATAAATAAAAATTTTAAAAAAATTAAAAAAGAAAAGAAGTTTCTCTAGTTCCTTTTACCATAGCATACAATTTGAACCTGGCATTGTCAGACAGCATTTAACTCATCATGTTTTAAAACAGAGCTATTCCAAAACAGACCAAGGAAGTTCCCAGATCCCTGCAAAGATTTTCAGGGATGACAGAGTGCTGGATGGACAATCTCCCTCACACGCAAGGGGCACTTGAATAATACCGCGGGTGCCCGTGGGCCAGGCACCATTTCAGTCACTGAGGAAGGCGGAGTGAATAAAACACCATCCCTGCACTGGAGAAGCGTGAGCTGGATGGGGAAAACGGACACGTGAACAATAATGAAGAAGAATCGTGGGCGAGCGTGTACAGTTCTCTGGGAGTGAGGCAAGGAGAATATTTTTTCCAGGGTGAAATAGGGAAGGGGCAAGTGGAAGAGGTCACTTTTGAGATAAGGAAGGAATTCAAAACATAAAAAGCTCTACGGATTCCAGCAAGAATGTGTACATTTCGTGTATCTGCTTGCTTTGCAAAAGACAAAATTCCTGGTGCCTTCGGCTGACTGCTATTTTATCTGCTGGTGGAAGCCTGCACCTGTCTCTGCCAGAGAACCCACTGAGAGCGCTCACAAATACCCACAACCAAGCAGTGCTCTGGAGAACTTCCTTGAGCCAAACGAAGGAAGCCAATAATGGGCAGCCAGGGAGGGTGGGTACCGGAGGGGGAGCCAGCTGGTCGATGTGACCCGTCCCCTGAGAGTCCCTGTGGGTTCGGACTGAAGCTCCTCAGCAGTGAGAACCAGCCTGCGTCTTAGCTTTTCACTCTGCCCCCCTTGTCTCCCCCACTGCCCTTCTCCAAAGAGCGCTTTTCCAAACAAACAAACAAAAAAATCACTTGAAGAAGAATCCGGTCTCAGGCTCTGCTTCAAAGGAACTTGAACTGAAACACCAGCTCCCCTAGCTACACTTAAACTTTGTATCTTTAACCTGTAAACCACATGATCTCCCATCCACTTCAAACAAGGCGGACACCGCTAGGAAGTCAAACGCATTTTGTTATCGTGTGTATTTTCTTTGTTTCCTTTTCATGGAAAAAACAGTATATGTGTCTATAATTATACCAACTTTATTACAGCCAGCCTGTAGACAATTTTATTCTTTCTCTAACCTTTTCAAAATTACTATCGCTACTTGTCTTTTTCACTCATATGTGGAATTTAGGAAACGAAAGAAACAGAGAGACAAAAAAAGAGACTCTTAGAAACCGAGAGAGCTGTTGGTCACCAGAACGGAGGCGGGGGAGTGAGGGGTGAGACAGACAAAGGGGTCAAGAATCCACTCATCTTGAGGAGTACTGAGAAATGTGTAACATCAGTGAACTAGTATACTGCACACTTGAAACTAATACAACACTCTTGTTAACTATACATCGGTAAATAATTAAAATTAAATAAAATTTCCCCAAATGGCCATTGCTACTCCAGCTTCACTGAGGAATATTCCTTCTTCCTTCTCTAGTGGCACAACGACTCTGTTTCAGTTTCCTCTTACTGTGGTAGCCCAAGCTCTCTACATGTATCTTTATTGTTTCCCTGTCAAAAATGGTGACATTTTAAGGGAGGAAAGCACTTTTCCCAACCCCCTCTACTCTTTATTTTGAAGCTTACTCCCAGTATGTGTATCCATCTTGTAAACTGGCAAACATTTCTGGAACTAATGGAAAGGAATTCCAAAATGCAAAGAAATGATATTGTAATCATTATAAATGGCATTATAATTGTAATACACTATTACAATCACCACTACATTAATAATGTCACAACTGGAAAGTAGTCTCTAGCTCATCACGATCCTAGTAAAGTGAATCATAACATTTTCTGAAATAAATTGCATTGACTGCCACTTACATTCATTCATTATTCTAAAAATTGAATGAAATAATTATGAGGCTATAGTTAAATTTTTGCCCCATGTATTTTTTTAAACATTAACCAAAATGCATTAGAATAGGAGACGGTAATTAATGAAAAACCGGAAAAAAAAAAAAAAAACCCTTGAGACAAATTTTGATTATATTCATTTAGGGTTAAATATTTAATACTTGCTCATATAGTGAAAGGCATCAACTCTACACCACGTGGAAGTTTTAAACACAGTCTGTCTTAGATTTTTACACAGTATGCCTTACATATAGGAGCCCTGTAATAATTGAGAAGTTGTATCTTTAAATCAAAAGGACATCAGAGTTAAGGACAACAAGTTGAAATTACATATATTTTAGAAAATCACATGCTTTTCAAATAACTTCTGTATCTCTTACCTGAAGTCGGAACCTGCTCTTCTTCCATTTTCCGGAATCCCGGGATCTGGACACATGTCAGAGACCAACGCAACGCCTCCTTGACTCACTATAATAGAGAGAAACATTCTTGTAAATTTGGTTAGCTGTTGGGGAAATCCTCAGAGAATAAATTTACGTTAGGCAGGCTTGGTTCTTAGACCATCACTTTAAAAATGCGATTTATTTTAGAATTAAGACATGTTAGATATATTAAAATACATCTTTATTCTTATGTCTGAAAAATAAAGACTTCTTATCCAGTGAAAGGATGCCAACATTCTTTAGTCTGAGCCCTTCTTCTATTGACGTGGTCAAAATTTAATTTTAAGAAATACATTTTCTCCTTATGTTCAACTTTACAATAGGTCACAACTAACAGCATGATGGGACAAAAAGAACAGAATGGTAAAATGCCACAGTTTATATAGAAGAAAGCCTTCATCCACTCTCCACAGATGAAGCGAAGACACTAATTATTTGTTAATGCCCAGACGAGACATAATTTAAATAAAATTACCTATTATGTTTAAACATTGAACATGTTTATCATTGGACTAAAAAAAACGAGTATCATTCTTCTTTTACAAACATGCTGATGTATTTTCTGAATGTGTTCCATGAGGAGCCTTCCTCCTACTGGGATGCTGTACAATCACATAATAGTTTTTAAAGGACGCGCTTGCTTATTGGATAGAGTAGCTGCCACTCCAACACCCACCCCACCCTATCTAAGTTGTCTAATCCAGCCGAGGCAATTCCTTCTTTCTTTCCAGAAATTTGCTCAACAGGGGGCTTGGGACTCAATTCTGTGTAGTGAGACATGAGGGAAAGTCTGGAGCTGTGCCACTGGGAAGACATTCCAGTGAGCCAACAAAGACCATCTCTGTTTTTATTCTGGATCTTTCTGTGTCTGGATTTCGAATGCGGAATTGTTGGTGCCATATTGCTATGTTCCAAGAATGGAGGGTATATCATAAATGGAGGAGAAAATATATATACCAAGTACCTGGACCCTGGATATCATAGTTGAGACAGAAAATTTGCCAACTCAGGAACCTACCCTACCTTAACATCCTGTTGGGTAACTCGTGTTTCCTACAGCTTAAACCCATTTAAATAGATTGTTTCATTACCTATCTATATCTATAATATGTATGTTCAGATCATATTTATATATTTATAATACATATAAAATATTAACTATATATAATAGATTTATATATTTTTTTCTCCAATATATTTTAAGTGATTCCATGAGAAAAAATATATCTAGGTAGATACTGAAATTCTTAAGAATAGTATTAAAACTGTGCATAAAAAATGACAATAATCACAGCAAGACTGTTTTCATTGCTAAGTTAGAATGAAACTGGGATATGGACGTAATGCCTCTGTAAGTACAAATCTTACTAAAATATGTTAAGTAAATTTATTCTTAGGAAGCACTTCATCATTCCAAAATAATCTTCATTTCTGACAGGTTTTAATTGAGATTTTTAAATCATCTAACACTCATTTTGCAGTGGGGTGTGAGAAATGGATTCACCTCTGAAATCTTCTTTCGTATTTAAGTATTTGTTTTTCTCACTATCATTTAAAAATGATCCAGCGAGAAGGGCAGTGGCATCAGTAAGATGGTGGAACAGGAAGTTGCAGGCCCTCACCCCACCATGGAAACATCAAGCAAAAACTACAGACGACATAAAATAACTTTGTAGGAACTCTGGATACCAGTCAGAAGTCAACAGCAGTCAAGCCAACGCCCAAGGAGGAAAAGCCACATCCATGAGGGTAGGAGAATTCTTGAGGGTTTAACATGCCTTGCTTCGCACCTTCGTTCCTGACCTCATTCACGAGGGTGGAGAAGCAAAAAGAAGCTTGCTTGCAAATTCTGGCCTGTGGGCTGCATGAGAGACCGGTTTTTGTCTCGCCTGCCTTGGAGCTCATATGGGGAAAGGCAGCCAGAAGCCACGAAGGCGCTGGTGGACTGCTGCATTTGTGAAGTGCGAAGGGCTGCAGCCATGCAGGTATCTGGGGCCAAGAAGTTACAACGGAACATCTAAGATCCCGGGAAGGAGCTGGAGTGAGGCTCTTTGCGGTAGTAACATATCAGAAAGCAGCTGGATGGGGGTTTGGAAAAGCATACGCACAGACCCAGACGGCACACATTCCCAGAAGAGACCTGAGAAGACCTCAAGTCTTCGTGCCAGGCTAATCCTATGGCTCAGGGGCCCACTAATTTATTCATTTTTATTTATTTTTTAATTTTTTTAATTTTTATTTTATTTTTGACAGAGAGAGGCAGAGCATGAGCAGGGGAGGGTCAGAGACAGAGGGGGACACAGAATCTGAAGCAGGCTCCAGGCTCTGAGCTGCCAGCACAGAGCCTGACGCGGGGCTCAAACTCACGGACCGCGAGATCATGACCTGACCCAAAGTCGGACACTCAACCGACTGAGCCACCCAGGTGCCCCTAGGGGCCCACTAATTTATAAAGGTCTTCCACACCATTCTGCAAAAACTGGGAGAGGAAACTGTTTATTTCAGGTGAACATTTTTTCACAAAGATCACAAGTCATACAAAAATAGAAAGATGTGCCCAATTCAAAGGAATGAAATTAATCTCCAGAAACACTCCCTGAAGAAACACATGCATCAGGCTTACCAGATGAAGACTATAACACAACTGTCTTAAACAAGAATTTGAATAATGTCTGAATGCTTCTCACATTTGAGTAAAGATGCAAATATACAAATCCAAGGAGCTAAACACACTCCAAGTAGGATAAAGTCAATGCAACCCACAATGAGACACATACTCAAACTGTCAAGAGACAAAATAAAACAAATCTTGAAAGCAGAAAGAGAAAAGCACCCCATCACAAATAAGATCCCCAATAAAACCATCAGGCTTCTCAGGAGAAACCCCGTGGGACAAAAGACATTACGTGAAATATTTAAGGGCTGAAAGAAAAGCTCATGTTAACTGAAAATTCTCTACCCTGCAAAACCTTCCCCCACAATAAAGGGAAAATTAAGGCATAAACAGACCAAAAGAAAAGCAAACTAAAAAAGCAGAGAGAATTCATTACTAATAGATCGGCCCTATAAGAAACATTAAATGGAGTCCTTCAAATTGAAATGAAAGGGCACTAGACAATAACTCAAAACAAGATGAAAACACAAAAGTTCTCTTGTAAAAGGAATTATAGACAGAAATCTTTTTTAAAAACTCTATTATGTAATTTTGGTTTGAAACTCCATTTTAAAAATTTTCTACATGATTTAAAAGACAAAAGCAGGTTCCACATGAGAGTGAAAACATACCTAACAGAAGACCACAGGGGAGGGGAAGGGAAAAAAAAAAAAAAGAGAGGGAGGGAGGCCAACCATAAGAGACTCTTAAAGACTGAGAATAAACTGAGGGTTGATGGGAGGTAGGAGGGAGGGGAGGGTGGGTGATGGGCACTGAGGAGGGCACCTGCTGGGATGAGCACTGGGTGCTGTATGGAAACCAATTTGACAATAAATTTCATATTAAAAAAAAAACAAAAGCATAAAAATATTGCAAGTCTGTGTTAACAGATACACAATAAATAGAGATACAATCTGTGACATCAATAGCATGAAGTGGTGGTGAGGGCAGAGTGAAGGAACACAGTTTTGTAT
The DNA here is from genome assembly GCF_014898765.1 of Herpailurus yagouaroundi. NCBI lineage: Eukaryota > Metazoa > Chordata > Mammalia > Carnivora > Felidae > Herpailurus > Herpailurus yagouaroundi. The sequence goes on from NW_024412412.1 coordinate 2,918,004, forward strand.
GTGGTTGAAGTTAAGTTGGTATCATTCTAAGATTGTCATAATTTTGGGATCTTACGTGTAATCTTCATGGCAACCTCAAAGAAAGTACCTATGGAATATGCACAACAGGAACTGAGATTGGGATCCTAATAGGTCACTACCAAACATCAACTAAACCAAAGGAAGATAGTAATAGGAGAAATGAGGGACCAAAAAAAGGCTGTAAGGCATGCAGGAAACAAATAAAAACGGTCAAAATAAGCGCCTTCCAATTAGTACTTTCTTTTGTTTTTATTTTTGAGAGAGAGAGAGAGAGAACACAAGCAAAGGAGGGGCAGAGAGAGAGAGAGACAGAGAGAGAGACAGAATCCGAAGCAGGCTCCAGGCTCCAAGCTGTCATCACAGAGCCTGACCTGGGGCTCAAACTCACAAACCATGAGATCATGACCTGAGCCGAAGTCGGATGCTTAACTGACTGAGCCACCCAGGCATCCCTCAATCTGTACTTTCTTTACGTGTAATCAGCTCCATGTTTTGGCTGAATTGTGTCCCCTTAAAATTCACAAGTTGAAGCCCTACCCCCAGTCTTTAAGAATGTGGCTGCATTTGGAGAGAGGGTTTTTGAAGAGGTAAGTTACAATAAGGTCATTAGGGTGGCCCTATTACAGTATGAGTGGTGACCCCATAAGTAGAGGATTAGGACACAGACACCCACAGAGGGATGACCTTGCAAAGACACAGGGAGAACACAGCCATCTACAAGTCAAGGAAAGGACCCTCGGAAGAACCGCCCCACCACCACCTTCATCTTGAACATCTAGCCTCCAGAACGGTGAGGCAATCCATTTCTGTTGGTTTAGTCACTCAATTTGTGGTACTCTTTTACGGCAGCTCTAGCTGACTAATATATTCCCCATCAAAAGACACAGATTGGCAGAATGGATAAACCAAAACAAACCAGGATACAACTATGTGCTGTCTACGAGAGATTCACTTTACATCCAAGGACACACAGCAGCTGGGAGCGAAGAGTTGTCTAATTCACAAGGCCAGGAGGTAGAACAAGCTCCAGGAGAACGGCCTGGGGAATTTTTCTTTCACATGTACAGAGTTTCAGGAGGGAAGATGAAATTTTTCTGGAGGTCTGGTGATCTGGAGGTCATCATGGTGGTGATGGATGGACAACAAGGCGAATGTACGCAATGCCACAAAACTGTACACCTAACAATGGTTAAAATGGTAAATTTTATGTTCTGTGTATCTTACCCCTGGGTGTGTATGTGTGTGTATTCCAGCAAGTTATAAATCTTTGACCTATTAGCACATCAACTTCTATCAGTCTGACGGTTCTAGAGTAGTCCCCTTTATCCACGTTTCACTTTCTATGGTTCCAGTTACCCGGGCCAACCATGGTCCAGAAGCAGAAGATCTAAAGCCTCAAGCTATGTCACAACACCTGTGACACTCGCCTCATTTCATCTGATCAGATAGGCATTTTATCATCTTCACATCATCACAAGAACGGTAAATACAGGACAGTAAGATATTTTGGGGGAGAGAGAGAGAGACATTCACATAGCTTTTATTACAGTATATTGTTATAACTGTTCTATTTTATCGGTAGTAATTGTTGTTAGTCTATTACTGTGCCTAATTTCTAAAATTAGACTTTACCATTGCTATGTACGTTTAGGAGGTAACGTAGCATATATGGGGTTCGGCACCGATCATGATTTCAGACATTAACTGGGAGTGTGAGAATGTATCCCTTACAGAGAAGGGGGACTGACTTCACTACTTTTATCTTCAGCCCATGGCTTCAGAGTCTATATCATGTGCTAGGGCAGAGTCCCCAGGCAGTAGGCAGCGGTCTACTAATAAGTCTCTCAAAGAGACTCTAGTTTTAATAATCTCAAACTTCAGTGCAGAGTATTATTTGCACCATGTTTTTTTTTTTTTTTTCTGTCATCATCACTTAGAAACATCTTATATACCCCAGAGCACAATGGTCATTGCTGTGTCATATGAAAATAGCTCATTAAGGTAAATGGCCATCACTGTTTTTATCAGAACTGGTCTGCTTTAGTGTGGCTCTTATTTCATTATTCTAGAATAACAGACTGCTCTAAAACGTAACATAAACGCTTAAAAGAGGTCTACTTCTATCTCCTCTTTTTCTGTTTTTCTCCCGTGGAGTAGTAATAAAAAGAAATGAGAGAAATTGGAAGTACCCATCCAAGTCAGATCAAAACACTCTGGGTCTTTTTAAAGATAATGTCAAAGTCACTTATTTATTCAAGAAAGGTTACTTACTTGGAATTCTGTGAGAGCACAGAATAAATTAGACAAGCCCGAATGGTTTGCAGATGGCAGAAGATAACAGAAAAGTGATGAGGGACTAAATGTAAAATACGGCTGATTTCCCGAAACAAAGATAGGTGTTTAATGGGATAACGACAGCAAAGACATGGTGACAAACAGGTTATGTGCAAGTAAACAATAAGCTCCATAAATCCCAACTACCTGCCCATCAACATCATGGCCAATTAATTTCTCGAAAAACTGAAGCTTGAAAGCTGGAAAGAGTCATGGAGCTCAATCTGCTTCAAGCAGGTTCCCCAGTGCCTTGGAGACACATTTTCAAAAGAGAGGAATTACTTGGTTTAATATCATTTTAACTCTAATTTTGTCGAATTACATCTTTTCAAATCTCCTGGGACACATGCCACAGATATTAATAAATATATTAAACTTTAGTCAAAACCTTGGAGATAAAAATCAAAACTGGAAATATCCAATGGGTAGACTCATCACCCATCATTAACTAATACCAAAGCAAGATGTAAAATTATGCAAATGGATGAACAGACACAAATTAGGCAGTCTGTAAAAGACTTCTAATGAATTTTGATTTAAAATGTGTAAATTATATTAATGTATACATACTTAAATGCCTTTTTCAAAGTATCTCGGTTCACAATATGAAGACTCCTATGAAGTATGTTCAGTAAGAGGAAGATGCTTTACCATATTATCCTGCTCTTTGAGGACATGCCTTGTGACTGTCAATTAAAATTCAACATGAATTATTTGCAGCAAGCTATACAGCGAGACCAGTGCTATAGAGATAAAAGTAACTGATACAAAAGAAATATAAACAACTACCTCTATTATTAAAGAAAACAGAGACAAATAACTCAGTGGAGACAAGAATTACAATTACTGAAATAGAAACAAGCAGAAAGAAAACACTAAGAATAATAATGATGAGGATGATTTAAATTTAAATCTGGAATTTAATTAAATTTAAATCTGGAATTTAATTAAATTTAATAATTTAAATTTAAAGCTGGAAACTCCAGCTGTCATTTACACACACACACACATAGAGCTCGTGCGCGTGAGCAGAGGAGAGGGGCACAGTGACAGAAAGAGAGACTCTTAAACAGGCTCCACGCTGAGCATAGGCTTAAACCCAACAGGGAGCTCAGTCTCATGACCCTGGGATCATGACCTGAGCCAAAATCAAGACTAGGATGCTTCACCGACTGAGCTACCCAGGTGCCCCTACAGAGTTCTTTAGACTGAATCCATACAGCCGTTCCATGAGGTGATAATATTAAACCCATTTTATAGGAAAGAAAACCGGGGCCAGAGTTGGGACCTGATAGATTCCAGAATCCAGGTTCTTTTCCCTACACCTCCTGCAGTAAGTTACTGAGACATCGTATGTTTAAGGGCTCTGTAACTTAAACCAAGGCCTTTAAAAAATAATGTTAAAAGATTCTTCATAATAAAATTCGATTCCTAATGAAAAGATACCAAGCACCAAAAGGTGGAGTAAGAAAGGTGTTTTCATTTATACTCCCAATCTAACATACATATGTGGAGCCATAGGCTTTGGGCCATGAGGCTTTAGCTCCAAGATCATCTGGTGGCAATCTTCCTGCAGTAAAAAGACCAGACTCGCTTTCCACACGAGGCCCTAAGCCACCTCTAGAGCACGAGAGCTACGGATTGGCTTGAAGATTCAAATATTCGTGTAAGGTGCCATCTTTTGAGTTAAAATTTAGTTTGTATGCCTTTGGAATAAACAGTCCAAAATAAGAGCCACTTAAAGAAAATCCGACTTTTTAGTGACATTGCTCCTATGATCTATTATAACACATTTTTATTTTTGATACTTATTTCCATATGTTTCAGATGGATCAATTTTGAGACTAATACTAACCATTTTACACCTTCAGAGAGGGTTCCGTAACAACAAAATATGTTGTTTTACAGAACATATTCTGGTTGAAATTCCTTGGTAGCAATATTTCCCTCTGTCAATGACCTTTCGATGATACACACCCCATGCCATGCATGTGTGTTTGGGGGGTACTGTAAACTTCAGACTTTCCTGCCATAAATCAGTATGAAACAAGTCAACACTGACATTTGTTCCTCCACATTTAACAGACTCGGTATTTCTTTACTGAAATGCAAAGCAATGCCTACTTTCTAATGCATTTCCTTTTTGATTTGCAAATTTTATCTTGGCAAGAATAAAACTTATTCCTGTTGTTTCTTCCTAAAACAAAACGAAACAAAACACTAAACCACTAACTTAACTAAATGTAAACCTCCACAACATTTTGCTATTGTACTAATTTCTTTCATTTAGCTCTAACAGGATTATTCTTACTTTGTTGGGTATCACATGGGATACTTCCACATGTATACCAGAATTAAAGGTAACTTTTCTCTGTTTCTGATGAACATTTATAGTCTTTGCCAGCAGTTGGTTCGATCCCAGAACAGTACACAAATACTGACAAGTAAAACACAAATTGATGATATTTGAATGAAGAAGTCTTATTACCAGCGCAACACTAGGGTCTGAAAGGGAGGGTTGGCACAGAAGTAACTTATCAACACATCTTGCTTCAATCTGTACTTTTTGGACCTCAGATTAAATCATCAAGGAAACACCTCTTATGCAACAGAATTACAGAACATGAAGCCCCTTGTGTGAGCTATATTTGTCAAATGCTTCCTTTAATATAATGCCAGACATTTTGTCTGGACTCTCTCTCTTTTCTCACTGCATTAATTTGCCGACTTTTAAAACACTAGTAATTGAATGCCCACTATCATGACTTTTAGATCTAAGTTTGCCATGTTCTTATTTCCAGTTCTATTGCCTATTCCTAAATCAAGCTCTTAGCTTACAGCAACTTATTTTTCAAAGGGATTTTAGGGGCACCTGTGTGGCTCAGTCAGTCAAGCATCCAACTCTTGATTTTGGCTCAGGCCATGATCTTGCAGTTCATGGGATCGAGCCCTGCATCCGGGCTCTGACAGTGCTGACAGAGCAGAGCCTGACGGGGATTCTCTCCCTCCCCCTCCCCCACGCACACTCTTTCTCTCTCTCAAAATAAACAAGTAAACATTTAAAAATAAAATATAGTTTAGCTTCTTACGTAATAAAATATTATATAGTAATAAAAACATTATCAAGGAACTTTCAAAAATGTTAATGGTTCTCAACCGCACAACAAATAAGGACGATTTGGCTGTCACTAAAAACCTCCCGTCTTTCTTGTTTTTAAATTTTTTTTTTCAACGTTTATTTATTTTTGGGACAGAGAGAGACAGAGCATGAACGGGGGAGGGTCAGAGAGAGAGGGAGACAGAGAATCGGAAACAGGCTCCAGGCTCTGAGCCATCAGCCCAGAGCCCGACGCGGGGCTCGAACTCACGGACCGCGAGATCGTGACCTGGCTGAAGTCGGACGCCTAACCGACTGCGCCACCCAGGCGAACACTATCTACAGCGATCTTATGGTCCAGGTCATTTTAAACACTCCAAATTCTCTCACTATTAAGACTTATTTTTTTGTTTAACATTGCCTCTTCTAGATTGTTTTTCTGCCAGGGGAGAAAACAAGAAGTTCTTAGAAGAGCTATGACGTGAGTAATTACCCTTCCAACTGCTAAAATTACTATGGCAGCAAATGTTCAAAGTGGGAGTACTTTCCTTATGTATCTCCAAATTAAACCAAGATATTTATTCGGTACTCAAATAAAATGAAAAATAAGAATATGCTAGTATAAAACCAGTCTCAATGACCTCTGCAAAATCAGCAGCATGGAAATTTATGCCACAGCCTACAGGCCTGACTCCTCCTATCTTCCGGCACGTTCACTTGGATGTACATTGGCAGGCACCAGAGATGTCTCCGTGCACCTGTCCTGGTTCCCACAGATGCAGGGTGACCATCACTCAGGGACGAAGCAGCCTCAGCTTGAGGTCTTATAGCCTGTAACTTCTGCTTCAGTCTCCTGCAAATTCAAGGATGCTGGACTTAGGATTCTTGAAAATGTTTAGGGCTTCTCAAAGATATGTCACAGTGCACCTAATTATACATGGTCTTCTAACAGTAAAACCAACATCTGATGAGGCCAGTTTATGGTACTTTGCATAGGATGTGTGTTACTTTGCATAACCTTCAGATATGAGAAGAAAGGGGAAAAATCTCAAAGTGAGTGTATACTATAATTGATTCAGGCATATATATATATATATATACACACACACACACACACACACACACACACACACACACACATATATATATACATGAGATTATTGTAAATTTATATTACAATACACATATTTTGATACTTCATATGAAAGATAATTTATCTACATCATAAAAGTTTAGTTGTTAATTTTTACATCTCAAAATAAAAAATAGATATCTGAGTGATGAGTACCCATAGAAAACTTCTTTCTCAGATAGTTTGTAAGTGATTTCAGAAATTTATATTTAAAGGCATTCTAACACAGTAAATGTAACTTCTATAAACGTGTTTCATATACTTGACATATATATTTATCACTTACAAATGTATTCCACATGTATTCATATACAATACTAAATAACTTAAATTTTACATTAAATAGATACATTCAGATATATATTTATAATTATACATTTGCTTATATAAAATAGCTTTAAATGTATAATATTAATAAACCAGTGCTATTTAATACAAATGGTTTGTATATCACACATACTTTTATAATATACATTTATTAATATTTGTTTACAGTAATACTATATAATAAGAGACAGACTAAAAATATTTTAAGATGGCAGAAATGTTAAGTTCTCTGAGAATTTATGTGATACACATAGTTTAACATTATAATGATGTATCAATAATGTATGTATTAATGTATCAATAAATCAAATTGCTTGGTCACTCTGAAAACTCTCCTTATCTCAGCATATCCGTATGGGTAATTTCACTCTGTACATTATTCAGATGTTCTGCAAACGTGTAATCCAGAGGAATGCAATTTTTGACTATCGTAAAGTACATTTCTTACAGCATGGTGATGGTCATTTTGAAAATCCAAAGGTGTAAATACGTGGGAGAAATAATAATCCCCACTCAATGATATAGTATATGTATAATGTCTCCATTTTTCAAGTTATGAATTATTAAGTTATATGTATTTAAAGTAATAATGGCCTATCACCTCTGGTCATGAGTTCTTAGATCTTAAAAACCAGTGAAAAAACTGTAGGATACTTATAGTCTGGCTACGATTTTTTCCTTCCATGGTCTCAACTGCATATATCAATAAGTTACAGACATGTAAATATGAAAAGCGTAAGAATCTAGTATTAATATTCTAATATTATTAAATATAAATATTAATAAATAATATAATATTAATAAATGTATTCCAACAAAAATACATAAAATTTAATTTGTGTAAGGAAAGGGATCATAGCAAGGAGAGGAATCAAAGCATGTGATGTACTGTGGCAGGTACTTTTACACATTACATAATTCAATCCTCACAAAATCTCTGCAAGGAAGTTACTACATTTGACAAACAGGAAAGTGGGGTTGGGAGAGTAGTTAGTATATCCTATTTGTTCAGCTGATACATGTATCAGAATTTTTGCTTTCAAGACCTACACTGTTCTTACTACATTAATTCATTTTTTTAATATACTTGGCTAAGGAGGGTGTTTTGAGGAGATAATATTCATTTATGGACAAAGGTTTTTATTTTTTATGTTTTTTAAAAATTTGTTTAATTAAAAGAAAATTAAAAAAAAAATTTTTTTTTTTAACGTTTATTATTTTTGGGACAGAGAGAGACAGAGCATGAACGGGGGAGGGGCAGAGAGAGAGGGAGACACAGAATCGGAAACAGGCTCCAGGCTCTGAGCCATCAGCCCAGAGCCCGACGCGGGGCTCGAACTCACGGACCGCGAGATCGTGACCTGGCTGAAGTCGGACGCTTAACCGACTGCGCCACCCAGGCGCCCCTAAAAGAAAATTTTTAACGTTTTATGAGAGACAGAGCATGGGCAGGAGAGGGGCAGAGAGAAACGGAGAGACAGAGAATCTGAAGCAGGCTTCAGGCTCTGAGCTGTCAGCTCAGAGCCTGCTGTGGGGCTCGAACTCAGGAACCATGAAATCATGACCCGAGCCAAAGTTGGATGCTTAACTGACTAAACCACCCAGGTGCCCCCTTCCATCAGTGTTATATAGTTTTCAGAGTACAGGTCTTTAACCTCTTTGGGTTGGGTTTATTCCTAGATATTTTATTACTTATGGTACAATTATAAATGGGATTTTTTAAATTTCTCTTTCTGCTGTTTCATTACTGGTATACAGAAATGCAACAGATTTCCATATGTTGATTTTGTATCCTGCAACTTTACTGAATTCATTTATCAGGAAAAAATTCTTTATGTATGTATGTATTAGAGAAAGAGGGAGAGCAGGGAGGGGCATGGTGAGGGAGAGAGAGAATCCTTAGCAGGCCCCATGCTGTCAGCACAGAGCCCAATGCAGGGCTCAAACCCACAAACCATGAGATCGTGACCTGAGCTGAAGTCCCAGATGATTAAACAACTGAGCCACCCAGGTGCTCCTATGGACAAAGGTTTTTAAAAATGAACATAACTTATGTGCACTTCACAAATACTTGACCTTATAAACATTATACTTCCAGTATTAATACCCATGTAAATAACTCTAAATATCTTTAACATAAAAATCAGATCATATATACTTTATGTATTAAATATATATTCCAGTGTTTATTTATTTATTTTCAGAGAGAGAGAGAGAGAGAGAGAGAGAGAGAGAGAGAGAATCCCAAGCAGGCTCCACACTGTCAGCGCAGAGCTGGACACAGAGTCCGATCCCACAACCCTGGGATCGTGACCCGAGCTGAAACCAAGAGTCGGACACTTAGTCAACCGAGCCCCCAAGGCACCCCAAGAGCAGATCATAAAACAGAGTATGTGGTGTAGTTTTGTTTTTATGGAAACAAAACAGAAAAAAGAGTGTACGAGTTGATGGATGTACTCCCTTAATACCTAACCTTCGTTTGCTGACTTGTAAACCTCTCTAGTCATGAAATGTCTACCCTTATAACTTAATATTTTAAGTTGTACAGGTAACTTATAAATGTTGGCTGTATGTATTTATATAGTTGCATTATCATATAATGAAAATAGGTTCTTTCTTTAAAGAGAGAAAGACATGGGGTGCGTGGGTGGCTCAGTCGGCTAAGCGTCTGACTTCGGCTCTGGTCATGATCTCGCGGTTCGTGAGTTCGAGCCCCACATTGGACTCTGTGCTGACAGCTGGGAGCCTGGAGCCTGTTGCAGATTCTGTGTCTCCCTCTCTCTCTCTGGCCATTCCCCCTCTCGAGCTCTGTCTCTCTCTCTCTCTCTCTCTCTCTCTCTCTGTCTCTCAAAAATAAATAAACATTAAAACAATTTTTTAAAAAAATAAATAAAGAGAGAAAGATGCATGTAAAAATGAAGCAGAGATCTGCCTCTCCATGTCTTCTAGACCACGCACCTTTCTCTGGGGGACTCAAAGCCATGAACTTACTTGCCTTCCTTGTCAGGTAATGCTTCCACGGACACAACTCACAGATTTGAATTTAAAATAATTTATCTGGACCTATAACATTTACTTTTTTGAGAAATTTAGCTTCGATGTATAAAAGATAGGAGACAGTGATGAAGGTTCTCATTGGAAGAATGCCATTCGGTAGGCAGCATGCATTAGGTTTCATCACAAGCTCAGGTATAATAGGAGGCAGATGGGAAAAAAATATCAATACCTCAGTAATTATACATTGTCCCTTATAAGTATTTCCTACCTAAAGAGCTAGGCAGTGGTGTGTTTTTAAAAATGCAGTGTTTCAGCAGTCCTCTCCTGCCACTTTGGTGAAGCCAGAAATCCCCGGGGGTGCAGAGAAGGTCCGCTTTTGTTCAGCGGAAGCTGAGGGAGGCATCCAAATGCAGGGAGGCAGACATACACCCACTTGGTGGAGCTGAGCAGAGCAGCATTGCACCAAGAAGCCTACACGCCCTGGTACATCACATCGTAGTAGGTGAGAGCAACACCAAGAAATTAACTAGCCCCTGGAAAAGATACATGTTTCTGGCTTTCTACTTTTAGTACAAGAATATTCTTTCCCTTAAGTGTATCTGGTAACCAAAGGAATCTAAGAATTTTTTAAGTTATTAAAGACAAAGGTGGCCCAAATCCTGAACCGTGACATCGTTAAATGCTGGCAAGGCTATGGAGGAGTGGGGAGTCTCAGTACAGGTGGGAAGGCAGGATGGTAAGACCACTTTGGACGGCAGTTTGGTGGTTTCTTGCAAAACTAAACACATTCTTACCACGTGATCCAGACACCACACACCTTGGCATTTACCCCCAAAGAGTTGAAGACTTACAAAACCCTGCACATGAATGTTTACAGCAGCTTTATTGATCATTGTAAAACTCAGAAGCAACCAAGATATCCTTCCTTAGGTGAACTGATAAATTGTAGTACTTCCTTCCAGACAATGGAAAACTTTTCAGTGATAAAAAGAAGTTAAAGGGGCGCCTGGGTGGCTCAGTCGGTTAAGCGGCCGACTTCAGCTCAGGTCATGATCTCGCGGTCCGTGGGTTCGAGCCCCGTGTCGGGCTCTGTGCTGACAGCTCAGAGCCTGGAGCCTGTTTCAGATTCTGTGTCTCCCTCTCTCTGACCCTCCCCCATTCATGCTCTGTCTCTCTCTGTCTCAAAAATAAATAAACATAAAAAAAAAAAAGAAGTTAAAGTCATGAAAAGACATGGGAGAATGTCAAGTGCGTATCTCTAAGGGAAAGAAAGCAATCTGAAAAGGTGACACACTATATAATCCCAACTGTATGACTTTCTCAACAAGGCAAAACGAAGCAGTAAAAAAAATCAGTGGTCGCCAGGGACAGAGAGGGGGAAAGGTGAACAGGCAGAGCACAGAGGACTTTTAGGGCAGTGAAAATACTCCGTAGGACATCCTAGTGATAGATACATGTCCAAACCCAAAGAGTGCACACCACCAGGAGTGAACCCTAATGAAAACTGCACACTTTCGGTGATAACTGTATGCCAATGTAAGGTTCGTCAGTCGGAACAAAAACACTCTAGTGGAGATGCTGACTGTGTGTGTGTGTGTGTGTGTGTGTGTGTGTGTGTGTGTGCGCGTGCGATTAGGAAGCATGTAGGGCATCACTGTACTTCCTCTTCAATTTTGCTGTGCACCTAAAACCATTCTAAAATAGTCTTAAAAAATAAAGTAACAAAAGGGAAACAAAAGAGAGGAAGAAAATGAGGAAGAAAGGGAGAAAGGATCAGAAGGAAAAGAGGGCAGCCTGGGTGGCTCAGTCAGTTGAGCGTCCGACTTTGGCTCAGGTCATGATCTCATGGTTTGTGGGTTCGAGCCCTGCATCGGGCTCTGTGCTCATGGCTCAGAGCCTGGAGCCTGCTTCGATTCTGTGTCTCCTTCTCTCTCTGCCTCTCTCTCTCTCTGCATCTCCCCTGCTTGTGTTCCATCTCTCTCTCTCTTTCTCAAAAATAAATAAAAATGTAAGAAAAAAAAAGAAGGAAAAGAGGAAAGGGGAAAGGATGAATCGGGGGGTGAAAAGGAAAGGAAGAAAACGAGAATTCCAGCCTGTCCCTGAGGGACTTCAAGGCTCACGGTGTAGATGAACGCAGGTGCGACAAGAGGAGCCCAGGGGCTACTGGAGAAGAGGGCACCCCGGCAAGGGGACAGAGTGGGGAAAGATAGGGAAGGCAGAATGGATACGGATCATCCACACCACAGAGGAGAACTGCTTATAAAGGGGAGGTGGGAACATGGAGAACACAAGTCAGGTATCAAGGTAAAGGTCGCACCGCGAAGACGCTTTCTGAAAGAGAATCTTTTTTTTCTTTTTTCTTCAATATATGAAGTTTATTGTCAAATTGGTTTCCATACAACACCCAGTGCTCATCCCAAAAGGTGCCCTCCTCAATACCCATCACCCACCCTCTCCTCCCTCCCACCCCCCATCAACCCTCAGTTTGCTCTCAGTTCTCAACAGTCTCTTATGCTTTGGCTCTCTCCCACTCTAACCTCTTTTTTTTTTTTTCCTTCCCCTCCCCCATGGGTTCCTGTTAAGTTTCTCAGGATCCACATAAGAGTGAAACCATATGGTATCTGTCTTTCTCTGTATGGCTTATTTCACTTAGCATCACACTCTCCAGTTCCATCCACGTTGCTACAAAAGGCCATATTTCATTTTTTCTCATTGCCACGTAGTATTCCATAGTGTATATAAACCACAATTTCTTTATCCATTCATCAGTTGATGGACATTTAGGCTCTTTCCATAATTTGGCTATTGTTGAGAGTGCTGCTATGAACATTGGGGTACAAGTGCCCCTATGCATCAGTACTCCTGTGTCCCTTGGATAAATTCCTAGCAGTGCTATTGCTGGGTCATAGGGTAGGTCTATTTTTAATTTTCTGAGGAACCTCCACACTGCTTTCCAGAG
>NW_024412412.1:2931270-2932441 GCF_014898765.1 Herpailurus yagouaroundi
TGCTTTGGCTCTCTCCCACTCTAACCTCTCTTTTTTTTTTTTCCTTCTCCTTCCGCATGGGTTTCTGTTAAGTTTCTCAGGATCCACATGAGAGTGAAACTATATGGTATCTGTCTCTGAAAGAGAATCTTAATGAGAAGCAGTCTTACTTCTTTCTTACGTATTCTTTCATATATGTATCCCACGTGACATTCAGACGTGTTCTCCATTATGGAGACGTGTGTGTTTAGTGATACATGGTTGTAATGTGAAACGCAAAAGATGAACTGTGTGTAGATGTGTGTGTGTGTGTATTCAAATATATTTATTCTGAAATATCTTCTCCGAAATCTGAATTGGATTTTCACTTTTTTAAATGGCACCTACCATGGGAATACACTTAATCAACCTTTTTTTGGTTCCTTAGAAAATGAAACTTTGGTAGAAAGTGGAAAAGATACCATTTAAGGTAATTTGGCAACATCTTTCCTCCCGGAAGGACCAAATATAATGACTGATAAATGAAGGAAAGTAATAAGGTACCATAATTAGAGGATACAGATTGAAAAAACACAAGATTTGTGTTAGAAAAACCAGAGGAAAATAGTGATTAAAAATTAAATAACATAGTGCAGTTCTTCATCTTTCAGTTCTGGAGAGTGCAGAAAAGCTACCTGGCTCTCAAGGTGTCATAGTGCCAAGGATGGGATTAAGGACAGATGCTTGCAGAATGGCTGCAGGACCTTGGGCGAGCTGGCTGTTCAACCTCTAGGAGACTCCATTTCCTCATCGGAAATACCTACCGTGCAACGTCATTGTGCAAGTTTAAGGACGGTGCAGGCAGCATGCTTGGAACTGCTCAATAAAGATGATATTACTGCCAGTATTTGCTCCACTCCTCTTCCCTATAAACACCTCAGGCTACATTACTTCAGTGTGCTCTTTCAACTCTAATATTCCATGAGTCTGTCTCCATGATTCCCATCCTCAGGGAAATTTCATCCAGGGATGTGATGAAACATAAGTTTACTTATAAAAGACTGGGGGTAGAAAATACCACATGAGAGACACAGAAAGAATACAGGTACAATAATATTACACGGGAAGCAACGTGTACTTTTCATAAAGTGGAAAGACAGAAAGACGGAAGGAAGGAAGGAAGGAAGGAAGGAAGGAAGGAAGGAAGGAAGGA
>NW_024412412.1:2932451-3142996 GCF_014898765.1 Herpailurus yagouaroundi
GGAAGGAAGGAAGGAAGGAAGGAAGGAAGGAAGGAAGGAAGGAAGGAAGGAAGGTTATTTGCATAGTGGAACAAAGGCTAAGAAGTGTAACAGGAACTGCCATTCAGAAACACAGGGTTTAGCGGGGTTTAGCATCTCGGAACTCAAATAAAACTAGTTGTGTAGGAAATCATACCTTTCAACTTAGAAGTAAGTGGGTTTGGAATTTTGCTTCCATGGCATTTGCGCCTGTTTCCAGTAGTGCTATTGTGTTATATTTAAAAGCCGCAAGACATGTTAACGTATTTTTTGAAGACACGGTGCGTTTTTATTCGTAAGAAGCAAACAACTGAAATGATTATTTCTCTGATAGGTTGCAGTCATCAAAATCACCATGGAGAGGACACTTGAAAATAGAAAGAGCAAGTTAGTTGTGGCCGACGCTGTGCAGCTGCCCGCCATCCACTCAGCAGCACAGCGGCTGAACGCCCCTTATGGGAGGCTCTGTGTTAGCTTCTGGGAGGCTTAACCTCGTGAAATAAACACCAGACAATAAAAACCCAAAGCAATTTGCAGTTACAACTTGGAATCGGTGCCACGAAGGAAAGGGCGGAATACGGTTAGAGACAGAGTTAGGGGGAACAGAGGGAGCACAGGATGCGGGGTGGCATCAGGCCGGCCCCTGCAGGGCAATGGCATTTCGACGGACACTTGAGGGCTGTGTGTCCGTTAGCTGAGGGGCAGAGTGGACACTGTAACCGTCACGGCAAGTCAACAGCCAAAATCGGGCCCCCAGGGAGGAAAGATAGGGGAGCATTTGAAGAACCAAAACGAGAAGGCCACGTTGCCCCCCCACATCACTGCTGACGGAGAGGAGGTCAGAACCAGATGGGAAGCCACAAAATGGGAAGGCCTGATTTAGCGCAATCAGGTACCGGCTACTCCTAGAGGACTAGCCTGGGGAAGGTCAAACGCAGAGGCAGACTGATGGGGGAAGCTGTCCGCAGAGTCCAGACAAGAGATGGGGGAGGTTTGCACAGGCACAATGTCGTGGAGCAGGTGACAGCTTTTATTGTGTTGGAGGGGAAACGGCAAAGATTCTGTAAGTGGTTTGGTCAGAAGGATGGAAGGAAACACAGTTACCCGTTTGAAGAGCTGAACGGAAGGAGCTATCACTTCCTGTGCAGGGGAAGGGCAGTAAGAAGAGAGCAGATGAAGATCGGAATGCTGAGCCGTTGTTGATGCCTTACATTTCAGGTGTCGATAGCCAGCCCGTGCACACGTCAGCTGCACGTGCATGCGTGTGTGCGGGCTGGCAGAAGTGATCTCTTACATAAACCCAGGATTCCTTACCATAGACGGCGTATTTAAAATCACGGGAACCACTGATGTGATCCAGAATGGGGTTCTGACACTGCCCTACCCTTGAGCCATCCAAGCGTGCTTGTTGCCACGGGCTGGGCCTTCAGCCACATTTTCCCATCAGCACCTTGTTGGCACACAGAGACCCGCCCACGTCTGCCTTCCCAAGAAGCCCTCCGTGGTCATCCCGGCTAAAGTAACGGCCTGCACACGCCCCGTCTCTCTCTTGTCTGGACAGCACTTCACGCCATCACAAGTTTCATTAGTCATGCATCTGGGACCCTTTCTCCATCATGGGAGTCCCGTGGCAGCAGAGCTTTGTCTTGTTCATCACCCTACCCCCAGACTCCGTACAGGGACTAGCACACGGAGGAGAACGACACTACCGACCAGCTGATGGCTGATCTGAGGAACAGCCGAGCAGCTGAGAAGCAGCAGGTAGGGAGGCAGTAGGTAGTGTCGGGGGAACAGATTAAGAGAATTTCCAAGATGAAAAGGTTGTGAACAGTTTGCAATGAGGCTAAGAAGTCAAGTACACAGAAGATTAAAACATGTGTATTGGTTTGACAACACTAGAGATCACCGGGGATTTCAGCAAGCTTAATTCAGGTCAAATAATGAAAAACCAAAGTCTTTGTGTGGAGGGAGGGATTTAGCTGTTCCAGGAAAATGTTCCAGGTACAGCTTTCGAGTGTATATAATTTTCCCCGAGGATTGATCTTAAAGGGGATTGGGATTTTTCTGCCTTAGGTACAAGGACTTAATCTATCTTTAAAACTTGAATTTTCCTCCACACCCAAGATAATCTGGCTTATCCCTGATAGACCAACACTCTTGCAGAGCTGTCCTCCTGCCCTTCCCAACTGCAAATGAGTGGCCGTCAAGTTACAGGCTGGACAGAGAGGATACTGATTCCATGACCATGGGTGAACTCACCATGGATGTGCCACTATGGATACAACAAAGTGATTATTCTCTATTTAGATTTTCTCATTGTGGTTTTTATTATTACAAGCAGAAAATTTAGCAAGGCTTTTCTTTCAAGTTCTTGGTAGAGAAGACTAACAAAAACCCCCAAGTTTCTCACAAGATTAAAAATGCTTAGGCAATGAAGGGGGAAAAGAATCCATGATTTCTACTACTAGCTTGTCACTGTATGGTGCTAGAATCATCGTATTACAGAAAGGTCAAGTCTTAGGTCAGCCATGCTTGTGGGGGACACCCTTTTATCTTGGCGGCTGGAACCGTGTTCCGCTCCTTGGGCCTCTATTTCTAACCTCTGTTCCCCATTACCCTCATGGAGTAAGAAAAAACAAACCTAAAGACTATCCCTGGGTATTTCTATTTTAATACAATATTTTTCATTTTTATGTATTTATTCATTACTGAGAGAATTACCAAAAGCTCCTAGATGTATCTCCGTAAAACTGCGGTGGTGAAAACCTCAGATTGCGGTGGGTGTTGCTGATGGGTTAGACCAAACAGGTTGCGTTGTTTTAATGCATAAAAGAGGAGATTCTGAATTACGGGAATTTCTTTAAAAATAACTTTTTTTTTTTTTTCAACGTTTATTTATTTTGGGGACAGAGAGAGACAGAGCATGAATGGGGGAGGGGCAGAGAGAGAGGGAGACACAGAATCGGAAACAGGCCCCAGGCTCTGAGCCATCAGCCCAGAGCCCGACGCGGGGCTCGAACTCACGGACCGCGAGATCGTGACCTGGCTGAAGTCGGACGCTTAACCGACTGCGCCACCCAGGCGCCCCTAAAAATAACTAATTTAAAAGGACCATCGTTCTAATGATTCATCCCGGTAATATTTAAAACGGGAAATGACCACTTAAGTAAGAAGGTGACGGCAGCTGCTGCCATGACCTGGTGTCAGCGTACTTGTGCTGTTCTGATCAAGTCCACCTCCCATGTGCTCCCCCTCTTCAGGTGCAGGGACAGCCGGGTCTCACACCAGTGATATTTTTTACAGTCTGCACTCCGGTTTGCTATCCTGCTTCAGGAAGGAGGCTCTCAGAGAAGCGTGGGGGATGAAACGGAAGCAGCAGGCTTTAAAAAGTACAACGATCATTGTAAAAGTACAAATTCCACTTCAAGAAGAAAAAGAAAAACGCACCTGAGAGCTACCCTTCCTTAGTGACTATCCTAGTACCGGGCACCTCCAGGGTTAGCCTCTGTGCCCTGCTGGCTCCCTTCGCTAATTTATCTAATAGTTGCTGGTATCTCTTTTTCCCACCATTTTCCCCCTAATTTTCTGACTAAAGAAATTATCGACTAATAAATTCTTGAAAATAATGCCGGCACCTGGGTGGTCCAGTCGGTTAAGCGACCGACTTTGGCTCCGGTCATGATCTCACAGTTTGTGAGTTTGAGCCCTGCGTCGGGCTCTGTGCTGATGGCTCAGAGCCTGGAGCCTGCTTCTGATTCTGTGTCTCCTTCTTTCTCTGCCCCTCTCCCACTTGGGCTCTTGTCTCTCTCTGTCTCTCAAAAATAAATAAATGTAAAAAAATTTTAATTCTTGAAAATAATAGGTATCACGAACTCTCCTTTCCTCACAAAACCTAAACCAAACACAACTTAAAATGCTCACATTGAGTATAACAGGAATTACAATGACAGTGAAATAAACACCGACAAGGAAGTTTTTAATACTCAGCCTGGAGGCTCAGGAGGGGGAAAGACTCAGAGATGCGCTGTGTAAAAGGTGTTATCGGGAATGGCATGTTTTCTTTCAGACTGACAAGTTAGTAAACCAGGCGAGGTGAGACACTGAAGGAATGTTTCTGCCCCTGTATGATGCAAATAAAATCTGGCAGATGCAAATGCAAGTGTCCAATTCAGAAGTCAAAAACAAATGTTGTGGAACCAAAATGTAGTGGAGAATCAAGCTGGTTGTACATTCACACAAAAAGCATACTTCATTTCAGCCACTACAACCCGTTCTCATTTTGGCAGGTCTGTTGATACTTCCTAACTAAACAAACAAATGGTAAAGGTACACAATTTCCCACCATTGATGTATGTTGTATGTCAATCTGAAACATGTGATCATCCTTAAACCAAAAATGAAAATTCCATGCAGAACATTTACTCTCTTTCCGGGAACCGTAGATGCATTTGCTTTATAATCACCAGATATTATCTGTCACACATCCACTTGATACATAGCATGTAACCAGCTACAAACTTTAAAATATCATGAAGATCACAGAAGCAAAGTGACATGTGTATTCAAAACTATTTAAAATATACAGAATTGAATCATCCTAATTTAAGAGAATTCAGTATGAAATATGATGATGGATGTCCACGTCCCTTATTTAAAACATCTAGAAGTAGTCCTCATCTGGCATGATCACCAGGGCAGTGAACGTAGCTGAGCTGGGTTGTCCTCACCTGCATATTAAAAGATTGGTCAGTCCTTGACCTGCCCTGGGAGGTGACCTCTAAGCCTTTGGAATATCCTCCTGCCCGAGAAAAGTATCTTTGCTTACTAGAGCTTCGGGCCATGGCAGGCAGTCTGTGCCGACGATGTGATCATGTGGGAAGAAGGGCCACATGGTATCCGCGTGAACTCTGTGGTGCTCACCGACCACACGGAGCCACACGGGCGGCCACTTATGACTGTGGACGGCGAGGCTCACTGAGTGTCCCTGGTTGGCAATACAGCATGTATGTTTGTCACTTGTCATTGCCTGGAGAAGCAAGTGCTGTCTGTGCAACTCTGAAGGGACAGGACATCTGGGTATTTTCTCTTGATCTCTCCTGGACTCAGCCCTAAAAGTCCCTTCCGTTCCTTGACTTCAGTCTGTGTCTTTGCTGAAATAAGTGTAGCTGTGAGTATAATGGCTTTTCTGAGTTCTGTGAGTCCTTCCAGCAGATGACTGAACCTGAAGGTTATGTTGGGGACCTCAAACCACATCAGCCAGTAAGAAAATAACAGGTATAATAATTAATCTGCTTAACTAGACCGCCTGGTTCAAATCCTTATTTCAGGCACACGCACTCACTACTGACCACTAATAGTGATGGCTGCCTTTTTGTTTTTCCTCTTTTCTCCAAGATCTGGAAGGGGAGGATGTGTGTGAAACCTTTAGGAGTCTATCTAAGCCAATGCAAGTCATTTTATTTATGTTACCGGTTGTTCTTGAGGTATGTGCATGTGACTTAACACTGGCCATAAAATGTGAGAAAAATCTTTGGGGAAAATATTCTTTCTCTTAAAAGGAAACATGATACAGGGGCATTCCTCCTAGTCTTGGTCTCTGGTGCAAGCAGAGATCTGAAGCCTGGAGCAGCCTCCGTGCAGCCATGATGGGATCAGCGGACCCCATGATGGTTGCAGAGACAAGTACAAAGACGGTCTGCTGAATGTTGCTGGGTCCTTCGGTAACTGACCTCCAAAACAGTCTACTTCCAGACTTCTGGTCCATGTAATGGTACTTTTTTTTATTTTACTGTTTAAGCTAGTTTTTGAGTCACGCGATCCATTTTATTTTAAGCTGTACGATTTTCAGTCAGCAGCATCCTAACTGAAAACGGATTGCCCCACTTGCTACTTAGGTCTTTGGGGAAATTTCATAAACAATGAATGTCTGAGAATGTCTGTAAAGTGAGGACGGCAATTATACATGTGTTGGAAGGCTGTTGCGAGCTTTGGCATCATAAAGATCTGAATTCAAGTGTTAACTCACCTTATGAACCTGAATGAATCACACTATCCTTTTCAATCTGTTTTCAAGTCTTCAAGAAAGGTAACATAACTTGCCATAACTTCAGAATTGTTCCCTGGCCTGAATACAATACGTTATGTTGAAGCATCTAACAGGAGGAATACATTTAGTGGTTTGCTTTCTTCTGTACCAAGATAATAATTTAGTAAATTAATGTCTAATATTTGATTATTTTGTATGGACTCAGCACCATCATAAGTACCATTCAAATGTATTATTTAATCTTCCTAAAGACCCTGTGAAATCACATGCCAGAGATGTCTCTGGTGTAATGATGTAACGATGTTAAATGATTTAACTAAGGATATACAACCAATGAATCAAGGAGCGAAGACTTAAACCCACGTAGAGCAGGTCTTAATCCAACACCTTCCCGTGTAAACTGAGGCTTCACCCCCCATATTTCACCAAACTTCGAGTAACCATTGCTGCAAATATTGGTTTCTAGAACCAGGTTTTTAAGCAGCAATAGGTCAAGCCTGTTAGATAGATACATAAAATATATATTAGATAGATAGATAGATAGATAGATATAGATAAATGATAGACAAATAGATGTAATACCATAAATAATACACAAAGAATACATTATCTGTTCAAGCCACTTCTCAACCCCAGTGGTAGCTGTGGCTTGATCAGGAAAACCAGAGCAAGAGCTTCAATGTTGGTTTATGGGGAGAGGAAAGCCTTATTCTTGGCCCACCCCCCCAACCCACAAGCTGCTCTTGAAATTCTGAGACGTGACAGTAGTGACGACAGGGACTTCAGATGTATTTGGAGATCCAGGACTAGAAAAAACTGCAGAAGAAATACTTGTGGCTCCTTCTGGTGTAGCCTCTGGAAAATGTCCAGACTCTATATTATTCTCCTACCTGGTAACTTATGGAAGCAGAAGAAACATGTACACTCTGTGCCAGGGAAGAATGTATCTCTCTGCAACAGAAAGTCAACAGGTAGGAACCAGGCTTGTTCATGGTCAGAACAGAAAGAATACAGCCATGACCTGAAGTAGAAAACCCCCAGTCCACCTGCAGAGAGGACCCAATCTCAAGAAGAGGAACAGAGAAGGGGCAGGGAAGTCTTACGTTGCTAATTTCATAAACATTGTAAATGCTCTCAGTAACTAACACTTAGTATTAATCACACTTTGCTAGATTTGTCCTTCTGTGAAGGAATAAGAAAGGCAACACAATCATATGTTAACTAAACTTGGTGAAACCAATAGCATCTTTTTTAAATTCCTTATTTTCATGTACCTTCAGTGTGTGTGTGTGTGTGTGTGTGTGTGTGTGTGTGTGTGTGTGTTTGCATGCGCGTGTGTGTGTACGGGCCTTGAAAGCTGTCGTTAATCAGGCCTCTCTGGGCCCATAGGAATGCCGAAAGCAAAGTTGGATTCAAGTTATTGCAGAAGACACTCAGTTTCTCAAACAACACACATTTAACATGAAATGGGTAATCACTTCACTGGAGTAAATTGCCTCTTTCAGACTTTCCATTTGGTTTCTTGTGTGTGACTCATTAATCCCCACGCACATCCAGGGTAGTAAGTGTTAGCAACTACCAGCTCTCTTCTCCAGACGGAGAAGCAATGAGTTGCTAACAATAGAACCCAGAATCCCCAGTGGGGACATTTCATTCACCACCTCATGGAACAACTTCAAACCGAGTAGATCTTGGAAGCAGTAATAAAACTCTGGTTCTATCAAAACCCACAGATTTCCTACTTTATTATTAAGTGGCTTCTTGCGCCTTTGTTTTCGTCTGACAGGATGTGTAGACATGTGTCGTATACAGTAAAGTAAAACTGGGTCACTTGGGTAAGCGTATTTATTCCAGTACAAAAAGAGAGAAGCATGGGAAATGAAGAAAATGTATTTAAAAACCATGATTTATGCCTCAGTTATGAAATGCTTCTTATAATCTCAATAAGCCATCACAGAATCTCTGAGAGAATACTAGTATTTATGTCCATGCGTGAATTCCAAGTGCATCGTTTACTTTTAAGAAGCAGGCTCTAGGCTGAATGGAAACATCTTAGATAAGTATTTCCCTTCCTGTCACTCAGCATCCCAGCCACCCATCGCAACACAAACCGCCATCTGTGTGACATCCCAGGAACCTGTGCACACCTCTGCTGACCTCTCCTTCAGGCTGATTCTAACTTTCCTGGTCTCGGTAGGGCTAACTGCAGCCAGGTTTCGGGACATGAGCAGTATCTATCAACAGCTCACATTAAGAAACATAAACACTGAATAAATTTCATACAAAAATGAGGTGAGAGCAGGCACCCTGAGAGATAAGCAGTCCCAGAAGACAGGGACCATCCTAACAGCATCTGCAAAGCCTGGCCACCTGGAGCTTCCCTTTTGATAACTACAGTCACCAGAAATGGACAGTCTAAGCTAACCTAGATGGATGGGCAGATCGATAGATAGATGGGTACAAAAGACAGTGTATACATATTACGCATAGTATATAATATATATAGCTATACACAATATACAAATTATATATATTTATATTAAAGTATATTTATTTAAGTTTATTTCTGAGAGAGAGAGAGAGAGTGTGTGTGTGTGTGTGTGTGTGTGTGTGTGTGTGTGTGTGTGTGAGTGGGGGAGGGGCAGAGAGAGACAAAGAGACAGAATCCCAAGCAGGCTCCGCGCTGTCAGCAGAGAGCCCTATGCAGGGCTCAAACTCACGAATTGGGCTCAAACTCACGAAATGAACCATGAAATTGTGACCTGAGCCAAAATCAAGAGTCAAAAGCTTAACCAACTGAGCCACCCAGGCACCCCTATGTTCGAATATATTTGATATTCGCTATATATGTATTTATGTACTAGGTGTGTATATACAGTGAATATAAAGTATGCATGAATATAAAAATATGTATTTTATAATTATGTGTAATATGTGTATACTCATATGTTATATAATTGCATATATTATAATATATATCATATATTATCGATATTATTGATACATGAAAGTTTAGACTTTCCATCTGTGGTTGCTTCTGTGTCTGTGCCCCTTGTATATATAGATGCCACTATGGACATGAAAGTGCAAGGGCTCGAGGGACAGAGAAGGTGGTGTGTGACTTATCAGAGTCTCAGAAGATGATTTAGAAGTCAGGAAGAGGCAATACTTAAAGACATGATGTGTGAGATCCAGATCCAGGCAGCTCAGTAATAATCCACCAGGAAGAATAAAAGGAAACGGCCGTTGCTGTGGCACAGCGCAACGGCAAAGCCCAGAAGATCTTAACCGTCTCTGAAGAACGGGAGGGGTAGGGAGAGAGAGACAGGACAGAGTAGCTGGGGAAATGGACTTATAAGCTGATGATCCACAGGCCCACCCATAGGCGGTCAGCACCAGGTGCAGTAACCACCCCCTTTGGCTTTCCCAGTCAGGGCTCTCTCTTATCTGTGGGCAACAGAGAGGAAGGAAGGGATCAAATCACGGGGATCAAGTCACACGTAATCATGTGACTTATCAGCTAATTGGGTTCATGTATTAGCTGAGTTAATCGGCTTTGTTAGATTTAATGTCAGAGCCGGGGAATGGCAGGCCCTAGGGGATTTGTGGCTTTGGTTAGATGGAATGTAGTTGCAAAGGAATTCCTAACACAGAAGAAAACTGGAAACCAATATTTGAAGCCAGTGGAATCAGAGCATCCGATTTTTATCTCTACGGAGGTGCTCTAAACCAGCAGCATCGGCCTTACCTGTAAACTTGGTAGAAAGGCACATTTTCTAAATTTCAGGACCCATCCCAGACCTCCTGAACCAGAACCGCCGGGGGTGGGCCCAGCAATCCATGTTCTAATAGACTCTCCATGAGGATCCAAAGCAAGCTAACATTTGAGAACCACCGCTCTTGGGGAATTTAAAAAAACAATACCAGTATCTGTGGTCTATGATGAATTTTGCTGAAAGCATAGGTTTTGAAGCCAGCTGGCCTTGAGGCATGTGTAGGTATGTGACCTTGAGGTATGATGCATGGGGGTAAGGCCATGGACAACCGAGACCACCCCCCTGCTGCACTGTGCTCACTATAAAACGGGGGCAGTCAGAAGGAATGAGAGAAACCACGAGCGCCTTTTGCACACGAATTCTTGCCCTCTTTCACTAAGAGGATGAGGCAGAGAAGGAAGAGAGGATCCGTGGGAAGTCAGGAGGGAACACGCAAGGCTGAGGAAGGCACAGAGGTGATGAAGATGAGAGGCAGGTGGTTGGTTCCGACAGCAGCGGCATCGCCCGGTTTCCCCGGGACATTAGGTTACTGACGCCCAATCTCTAACCGTGTCTCTCACCGTCTGCGTTTCTTCGCGTCCTAACCACTCTTCATCTGACTCACAAAAGCCAACAACTGATCTACCATCTCGGATCATAAACATCTGTCTTGAAGCTCTGTATCAACCTCAATCACGAGATTGGGACCTGAGTTCACTGGTCCGGAGTCACCTTCCTTACTGCACTCAGACAGGCGCACAGGAGCTGGCGGGGCCTCTCGGACCCGCAATGCCATCAGTGCCCCAGCACTCGTCCTCAGAAGTTGCAGCCAGTGGACTCTGAGGCATTCTCCGAGAATGAGAGTCAGGCAGAGAGACCTATCCCGATCGAGGACAATGCTTCCATAAGCCAGACTGTGATGGAAGCTGAGCTCCAAGTGTCCCTGTGCCTTCTGGACTCTCAGAGAAGACACTCAGCCAGAGACAAGGGCAGACATTCCCTGACCACTGACAGAAGGGGTGGTGGTCACAGGTGGAGAAGTACGAGGTAACTTAAGAAGGTAAGTAACTTCTGCAGGCGCTTAAGCAGGAGACCCTGGGGCAGCCACAGCCTATGCAGCTGCAAGCTGAGAGTTTATTTCACTTTGCAAAAGATAAAGAGGTTCTGGCATCTGATTGTGAAGCCAAAGGTAGTTTTACTTTTTTATAATGCTTATTTATTTTTGAAAGAAAGACAGAGTACGAGTGGGGGAGGGGCAGAGAGAGAGGCAGACACAGAATCCCAAGCAGGCTCCAGGCTCTGAGCTGTCAGCACAGAGTCCAATGCAGGGCTCAAACCGACGAACTGTGAGATCACGACCTGAGCCAAAGTCGGACGCTCAACCAACTGAGCCACCCAGACGCCCCAATTTAGGTAATCTTCAGAAAAAAACTAAAAAAAAAAGAAAAAAATTAAAATACATACTGTAAAAAAGAGGTCCATTAAAATCATGTTACTTTAAGAGAGGACAAACTCCATTATTTAACGCACGTTTAAGCCACATTGGTAAATTTGGGTATGAATACTATTGTTGCAGGATTTTTTTATCATAATCCACCGGATTTGTTGTCTTACTGCTTGGAAGAATGAAGAGGTGGACACAAAATGAGCAGCAGGCAAAGAGTTCATTAGAGTATAAGATCAGAAAGGAAGATCAAAACCTCTTTGACCTCGGCCACAGCAACTTCTTACTCAACATGTCTCTGGAGGCAAGGGAAACAAAAGCAAAAATGAACTACTGGGACCTCATCAAAATAAAAGGCTTCTGCACAGCGAAGGAAACAATCAGCAAAACTAAAAGGCAACGGACGGAATGGGAGAAGATATTTGCAAATGACATAATCAGATAAAGGGTTAGTATCCAAAATCAAAAAGATGTTATCAAACTCAACACCCAAAGAACAAATAATCCAGGGAAGAAATGGGCAAAAGACATGAAGAGACACTTCTCCAAAGAAGACATCCAGATGGCCAACCAACACATGACAAAATGCTCAATACTGCTCATCATCAGGGAAATACAAATCAAAACCACTAGGAGATACCACCTGACACCTGTCAGAATGGCTAACATTAACAACTCCGGCAACAACAGATGTTGGCAAGGATGTGGAGAAAGAGGATCTCTTCTGCGTTGCTGATGAGAATGCAAACTGGTGTGGCCACTCTGGAAAACAGTATGGAGGTTCCTCAAAAGATTAAAAACAGAACTACCCTATGACCCAGCAATTGCACTACCAGGCATTTATCCAAGGGATACAGGTGTGCTGTTTCAAAGGGACACATGCACCCCCATGTTCAGAGCAGCACTATCAACAATAGCCAAAGTATGGAAAGAGCCCAAATGTCCATCAAAGGATGAATGGATAAAGAAAATGTGGTGTATATATATACAATGGAGTATTACTTGGCAATCAAAAAGAATGAAATCTTGCCATTTGCAACTAGGTGGATGGAACTGGAGGGTATTATGCTAAGCGAAATTAGTCAGAGAAAGACAAATATCATAGGACTTCACTCATATGAGAAATTTAAGATACAAAACAGATGAACATAAGAGAAGGTAAGCACAAGTAATATAAAAACTGGGAGGGGGACAAAACATAAGAGACTTTGAAATACAGAGAACAAACAGAGGGTTACAGGAGGGGTTGTGGGAGGGGGGATGGGCTAAATGGGTAAGAGCCATTAAGGAATCTACTCCTGAAATCATTGTTGCATTATATGCTAACTAACATGGATGTAAATTAAAAAAAAAAAAAAAAAAAAAAAAAAGGAAGAAAGAAATAGTAGGGACGCTCTCTTTACAAAGAGGGGGCATTCAAAAGTGAATGCAGTGAATGCCCAGGGACTACAGGCAAGGGTCCTTGTTTTATAAGGTTCTGGTCGGCCCTCCCCCTTTCCTTCCCCCTTGTTCCTTCTCAGATCCTACCCTTACTGGCTTGATAGCTCTGGGGGCTGGGTTGCCCATTCTGATTGGCTCGTTTCCATCATATGAGGGGTGGTCTATGGCCACACTCAGGTCTTTTGTCAAATTCCAGGTGGAGTCTGTTACATTCTTAAGAAGAACTTTATGCTGAGGGAGTTTGCTGTGGTCAGACACTCCCAGCATCGTTCCACAACAGGTGTTTTCCCCACCCAGGGACCTCAGGCCCTCATCTTTCCCTTTCTGCCTACTGAATCCTACCTTCTCCTATGATACTATTATCTCCAAAACATGTCTTCTTTTAACTCTTGATTTATAAATTCTACTTTTCAAAATGTATCCTAAGGAAATAATTAAGAGGACCTGTTTTAAAAATATATAGGCTAAAGTGATATTTATAACAATTTTAGTATAGTGATGTTATCAGAAGAACTGGATATATTCTAAGTTCCCAACAAAAGGAAGTAGATTAAATTAATTGTGCTGTGGCCACATAATGGAAAACTCTCCAGCCAGGAAAATGTATGTCAAAGAATGTCTATCAACATAGAAAATATTTATATTTATATTTATATTTGTATTTATATTTATTTATAATTTTAAAAATATTTATCTGAAGTGAAAACAAACAACAAAAAAGTTACTTAGTATTTTGCCATATTTGAAAGAAAAAAAGATTACATGAAAAAAGGGGGCTATATGCCCAAATGCTAACCTTATGTTTTTTGCACTGTAGAGATTTTTATTAATTCTCAAATTAAACTGTTTCTCATTTGCATCTTCCAAGTTTTCTATGCCTGCATTGCTTTGTTATAAAAAATCAAAACAAAATCTATTTTAATCTTAAAAATTAACTACCTTGTTTGAAAATAAGGGAAAATTGCATCTATTAAGACAATCATCATTTCCGTTTGAAATGTAAATACAAATCTGGCGGTTTCGTAGTTGGGATTTGGGGAGAAGAAACATTTCATAACGCATGAATCTGTTTTCCTGGTACTCAGTAGGACAGCCCAAAACAGCAGTTAGGAAACCAGTAAACCACTAAAAATGAGTAACTTTCTAGGTTCTTGCCAAAGGCAGACTCCAAGGGCCCAGATCTGCCTGTCTGCACACCTCATTAGCACTTCTTCTAAACAGAGCTTTCCACCTGGCACCTCTGTTTCCTCAGAGGCCGGGGAGAGGATGTTTTCCATGGATAACAACTCGCCATCCATCTTGTCTTTATTGATCCAGCCCTGCCATCCTCCCCTTGCCAATTCCTACCGTGGGCCTCTTTCCTCCCTGACTTAATTTGGTGTGTGCGCCCCCTGCCTCGGGCAGTGGGGTGGGTACAGGAGGTAGATAAAATGTTAGTACCTAAATCATCATACATCCTCAAAGGCCAGGCAGGAGGCAATCTGAACAGTGTTTCGGCAGCTATCTCCCCCCTACTTCTGGGGAAGTCCTGATGCCGCTGGGTAAGGCTGGCACTCTTGTGCATTGGAAGCTGAGCCCAGACCTTGTCAGAGTAACAACAACCCACAGAAGAACTTCAGACTGAAAACAGCAATCACATTAACGGCAGCTAGTGGGGAAGGATCATTCTTTGGTGATACCGGAGATGAAGAGGCACAAAAGATAGCCTGAAGTCTTCACAAACAAGCTTGCTGTGAAAGATAAAGAAAAGAGAAGGGATATTCCAGATTAAAGGGGAGTACGGTGACAAGACCATCAAAGGCAGCTTGTGAGCCTGGGACAGGCCCTTGGCCAGCAGAGAAATGCAGAAGCGAGTGCATTCCTGGGAAAATTGGCAACGTGTGTAACTTGGTCCGGTGCTACTGGATGAGAAGTGTTCAATTAAATTTCCTGAACTTGAACACTACAGTGTACTTGTAAGATATTGGTTTTGTTCTTAGGAAATGAACATCAAGGTATAGATTAGAGAAGGAGGCAGAGAGAGGGGGGAGAGGAAGACCAAGACTAACTTTGAAAGAGCAAATGTGGTAAAATATACAGTGCTGGTGAATCTGTAATCGGTGAGCCGTTTCAAAAAAAACTGTCATGCTTTGTTTCCAGAAGACACATACCTGTTCACAAAGCACTGACACCTACTGTAAACAGCAGGACGCTGCAAGGAGGCAGATAATATCCCTATCTGTTGTGCAGCCAGTCAGTGACCCAGACGTACCTGCGAGATTGTGGATGGAGGGCAAAGGTACAATTGTCCAGCTGTAGACGTCTAGTAAGCGTCTGTAGCGTCTAGTAAGAAGAGAACTCGCTACTCTATCCGGACTCGGCTCCCATAGCTGGAAGCTCTCTCTGCCCCCTCTTCCATAT
Source organism: Herpailurus yagouaroundi (assembly GCF_014898765.1). Taxonomy (NCBI): domain Eukaryota; kingdom Metazoa; phylum Chordata; class Mammalia; order Carnivora; family Felidae; genus Herpailurus; species Herpailurus yagouaroundi. The sequence continues at coordinate 2,947,555 of NW_024412412.1, forward strand.
GCCCTGTCTTCTTTCCTTCGTCGTCCATGATTTAACTGGGACATGTACACAAACAACGTGAAAGGCAAATTACATTTGCCTCTTCGACAAGTGGTTAAGGGCTCGTTTTGACTGACACTGAATAGAGATTTGGTCCAGAAATCCTGATTCTGTGGACACACCCTCTCTTGCTCCCTCAACTTGTGATGGTACACTCTACTAAATTATTCTCTTACTGTTAAAAATCTGCATGCCCTGACAGATGAGAGATGCAACATTTTTTACTTATTGTTATAAAGGCCAAGATGTTTTTGATAACATTTTGTATTTGGTTATCACACATTATAGGAAAAGCTTTCTCCAGATGGAGGAAGTTGTTCTAAAAGAAGTGAATCTATAGTTTTTCCTCCAGGTCAGATGTCTTATTGTTTCAAAGATGTCTCATAAAAAAAAATCCAAATCCAAATCCAAATCCAAAATCCAAATAAGCTTGGAACAATTTAAGGTGTTTATTTTCAGCATCATTATGAGAGATTCTCTATAAAATATATATATATATAATTTATATTTATATTTATATATTTATATTATTTATATTTATATTTATATTTATATTTATATTTATATTTATATTATTTATATATACTGGGGAAGGAATGTCCTGGCTCTAGAGGGGGGTAGAATCAACGTGACGGCAAACTTTTGGAAGGTTACGCCATGGCTCTCAGTCAGGACAAAGGAGCCCTACTGAGGACATTTGACAAAGTCTGGAAATATTTCTGCCTGTCCCAACTGGGGGCTACAACTGCCATCAGTGGGGCAGAGGCCATGATGTTGGTAAACATTCTGTAGTGCACAGGACAGCCCCCTATCCACCACCCCTGCACTTCCCAATATACTGGTCCCCACCTACAACATCACTTTCAAGGTGGAGGAAATCGATGCCAGTCTATGGGGCTGGCAAAGATGAGAAAGTCGAGATTCAGACACTACAAATAGCTGGTGTGTGCAATACAAGCCAGTAAGGGCAGAGCAAGGACTGGATGCATACTGCCTGATACAATAACTGGTTACATAAAAACGCACTGCAAAGCATTCCACAGCCTTTCCAAACTCTTTCCTGTTTTTTGAAATTCATCATTTACCATTCCATTTTCGACCTCATACTTACATAACCTCAAGTCTTCAATATAAAAGCCTGTGCACCAGCCACTGTGCCCTCATCTGTTTTGTTTTGTTTTGTTTTGTTTTGTTTTGTTTTGTTTTGTTTTAAGTAGGCTTCACCCCCAGCATGAAGCCCAACATGGGGCTTGAACTCCTGATGCCGAGATCAAGACGTGAGCTGCAATCAAGATCTGAGCTGCGATCAACAGCTGGACGCTTAACTGACGGAGCCACGCAGGTGCCCCCCATCTCTGCTAAGTTTAGTGACTACGGCTCAGTACCAATCTCTTCCTTTGCTCATCGCATGTTTCCCGAAGTTTGTTCTTTCTCTCTCCCGATTTCCCCCTTCCTCTCTCTGTCCAGGACATGCTCCAATCACACTTGAGGCTGTAAGAAGACAGCTGACTCTGTCACGGACAGGAAGTGGTACAATCAGGTAGGACTGGGAACCAATGACACACCTGCCAGGTCAGGACCAAATGACCTCCTGAATCATCCAAACGGAAGGAACCAAGTCTGGAAGCCTAGTGCAAGGGAGCCTGGTGTGTGCGTGTGGGATGTGTGTGTGTGCTCATGTGCACACACAGGTGTTCAGGTGTGTGGATGTACATGCCTGTGTGTGCATGTGCACAAGTGTGTATGATGTGCTCGCACGCAGGTGCACACGTGTGTGTGTGCGTGCATGTGTGCATTCCAGCTTGTGCCCAGGACGGGAGTTGGCTCTGCTGTTCAGCAGCCCGTCTACTGTATCCACCATCCTGAGAAAGCCTGTTTTGTTTCTCTACCTTCAGGCTAGATTAAGAAAGACCGTGTTCACGTGGATGGGCCTGCTTGCTGTAGTTCAGAACTGTGGGATGTGATCCGCCAATACGGCTAATATTCTGTGACATTCATCACAATGACTCACCATGTTTCCCATGTGACGTTAATGTCCTTTACATCACCTGAGCTTGGGAACTGCAACTGAACTTTGACTCTTGACAAATATCGATGCTTACCTCCTAATACTTCACGCCCGATGGCAATGTCCGCATGTGGAGGCTACCTAATGATGTGATACTCTCCCCTCTGAAATCTGTCATGTGGTGTTTCTTCCTTATCAGTGTCCGGCTGTGGCTCATCTCATTGGCAGCTATATGTAAGCACCTACAGGCATCAGAGGCATCCAGTATTTATAGTTTGTAATTATAATACACTAAAATGTTCTTACAGAATTGTACCAAAAGGTCATTTATTCTGAGAAAAATATAAGGTTAAACACATTAGAAGGTGAATGAATATTCTATTACTGAGGTGTGATATTTATGTAACTATTGTCACATATGCAGATATTTTTAATGTAGTGTGTTCCTTTTCAAATGCATTATGATGTACATAACAACTTACTCTTTAAGATTTTGTAAAGTGGTATTTTTTCATGACATATTTTAGAGAGTATAGATAAATTTGGGCAAACTTAATTTTCAGCATATAAAATCAGAATGTATATATTTATATTTTATACAAATATTATATTGTAAAAATTAAATATAAAAATATATATAAACACTTAGCTATGGCAGAGAAGCAATCTCCTTTTATTTTCCAATGCTTCCTTTCTCTAATGTTATATAACTGAAATTGTCCTGAAATCTTCCTTTCTGAAAGAATAATTATTGCAATGTTAACCACTATTTTGGTTATGACAGGGAATTTTTCAAACTCAGATTTTAATACCTGAATACCTGCTTCTGTTGAGGAACAGAATCGCTTTTAAAAAGTAGAGCTACTGTTGAGAGTTTGGAACTACTGAAAATGTAGCTGAAAGCTGTAAATGATTTATTTATCCTCTGGTTTCAGAATACAGAAAATTATTTTTGAACTTTGTTTTGTTTTTCCAAAAGATTTTAATGACTTTCCCCAACACCAGGTCTTCTAGATGCAAACACAAGGAACAGAGATGGACCCACCTGAGAAACACAGGGCTGCGGCAGGGACCAGAAAAGCAATCTGGGAACAGGCTGAGCAGTGACACATGTTACAGTCGGAACAGGACACATACATTTAATGTGTTGGTTGTTGTTATTGTTTGCTTTTATTTTTTATGTGGCCCCCTCTCAGAACCATAACTTCTTTGTCTTATGCGACCGCGTGATGCCATGTGGCTCCTGTCACCTGTTTCTGGCACACAGTGTTTCCATGTGTCCATCTAAATAAGCAAGTCTATTAACAGTTACAGTTTGAGAACTCTTGCTATGGGCCTGGGCCTGTGTTTGAGGTTCTTTCTATATCCGGTGATCAAAATATGTGCTACCCAAGGGCATGCAGCTAGAAAATGGAGCGATACCATGGAAAATTCAGGTGCTTTTTTTTTTTTTTTCTGGGTTACCTTCCGGACTCACTCTCACTAAATGGTTCAACAAGAATATCATAACATCCAGGCTACAACGCAACCTTTAGCCTCAAGCAAATACCTCTGGGCAAGGACATGTTCACACTGACCTTCGGTATTTTTTCCATTTTACATAATTTTTCTGCAACCTGAATCTGGATGTCAAATTTAATACTGTTCTTGGAGTAATAAAAGAAAAACAAATCTTACAAATCTACCACACTTCATTAAATGTTACGCTAAATCTAAACGTCTGCTTTTAAAACAGATATTATAATCCATCGGTGATATTAAAGCCACTAATATCAGCACATGACACACCACATGAGTTGTCATTTTTCAGAGCATCGTTCTACATGTTTTATCGATGTTGAACCTATGTATACATTTTGTCGATCGCCATTTAGCTGGATGCTTCCTCCGTGGCACAAGCAGTCTGATAGAGTATATTTTTGATTTTTTAAGAAATAATCTTAATTTAGAAGATAGGCTCGAAAGGAGAAGCAAGCCTTGAGCTGAAACAGAAAAGCACGTGTTTACTGTGCTTTCACTGAAGCCGTGACATGGCAAAGAGAGTCGATATGAAGCAGAGCTGAGAGCTCGTGGGTGAAGGCAGCCTAGCTGGTGGGGACAGAGGGCTATAAGGGCTCTGCTCTTCCCAGGCTCCTGCCTTGCCTCCGTTCTGTCCCCACAGAGTGCACACCGTCACTTATTCTAAACATACGTGATGCTCGTCGTGCAAGGGTTGAGCTGTTGACCGTGGACACCCATCTCCCAACACAGTCCACAGTGACAAAGCATCGGCAGCCTCCAGAGAAAGGGCCTCCCGGCCTCAACGTGAAGACCACAGCGTCGCTTCCAGTATGTAAACGTGAGTCATTCTAGAGCAGTATCTGGCCGGCTCTCCTGCTCGCGGCTTCAACGCCAGCCACACCACTGCCAATCCTGACCTCTCCCTTGAATGGGAAATGCTTCTATACCACTAACCACCCACATCTCCTTTTGACCATCTAACAAGCACCTAGAACTTTCAGTCTCCCCATCCCTACCTCCAAGCCAGCTCCAGCCCCCGCAAGAATCTCCAGGGAACAGCTGTACCCTTCAGTTTACTACACCAGAAACCTTTCAGTCACTCTTGCCTTATTTCCTCCTAAAGCTTACCCCACTGGAAAATCCTGTAAGTTCTACCTTCAAAATACTACGTAATATGGCCATTTCTCACCAATATGGGGCATTTTAAAAGGGCTTCTATCAGAAAACAGCACTGCATTAAGACATTCATCAGTGCCAAGCTTCACTTTTCCAGCTGTATACTTTATCAACTGAAAAACTGGAAAGTTATATATTTGAAGTTTAAAGACATATTTTCATACATTTAATCTATTTCTATAGCTTGCTTGTTTATATGTTGTCCTATGTAATTACAAAGTCATCAGGGGCACCTGGGTGTCTCAGCTGGCTAAGCATCCAACTCTTGATGTCAGCTCTGGTCATGATCTCAGGGTCGTGGGATCAAGCCCCACATTGGGTTCTGTGCTGACAGCACGGAGCCTGCTTGGGATTCTCTTTCCCTCTTTCTCATGTTCTTTCTCTCTCAAAACAAGTACATAAACTTTTGAAAAAGTTGTTAAATCAGGGATGGTTCAAAAAGAGTAAGGTAACAGTGGTTCTAGATCATTCCTCCCATGGACCACCCAGCCTGGTGAGGTCCCTCTTCTCAGTCCATGCGGCAGCAATTACGCACCCGGTTTGAAAACCAACAATTCCAGGGGAGTCCTGGCCATATCTCGGTGGTGTCCCACAAGCGTCCTGACGATGACTTATCCCTACACAGTAATACAAGACTAACGACCAACACGTACTTAGTACACTTAATTATGTATTTATCGTCCTCCTTCCCAGAAATGACAGTCTCAGTTCTGACAGCATCAGTGTTAAAAATCAGCTCTTGCTCTATCTGAAAACTGACAGTTCCATTTCACCCGTGACAGCCTACAGTTATCACATAAAATATATAATGTGAACCCAGATCACTGATGTGAACACTGGATGTCACTGCATGGAGGGGTTGGGTGAATAACATCCAGTGAGGTAGAAATGGCCATAATCACATCTCATTTGTGTCAGAATAGTGGGTATTGTCAGGAAACAATGACCCTACCCATTCCCACTCATCTTTACAATATGCACGTGCACGCGTGCCCACACACACACACACACACACACACACACACACACACATCACTGAACACAGCATCCTTTTCAATTTTAGTATCTTAGAGCGCATCGCCAGCTTCACTGGACTGTAAACTGTACTTTGTGGGTACTGGCTTAAAATGACATTTTTAGTCAAAATGTAGAGGTAACAGAAATATAAAGATTTGTGAAATTATGTCATATTTTATAATGGAGTTTGTAAAAGTAAGTGTGTATCGTAAAGTTGAAATAGTTTGACTTCTATCAAGTGCAAATGTCAGATGTGTGTGTAAAAGTAAGTATCGGTATACGTGTATGTACATGTGTAGAGAAAAACGCTACACACAATAGAGTACACAGCATTTTAGAAAATCATGAGAAAACAAAACCTTAAATCTTTGATGTTAAGAGAAATTAAATTCAAAAACAGGAATTAGTAATGATTATGTGAAGAGTTAAATTCCTGCTTTTACTGGAAACCAATACATCCTTCTCAAGGTAAGTCAGTCCTTCGTGTGTTGGGTGTGACAGATCGGGTCAGGAAAGCCCAGGCAAGAATGGCTGAGCTCCCGGTCACGGCAAACAAAGGGGTCATTGGCCATCCCGGCAGCTGATAAAAGCTTTGGATCTTGAGCAGAACAGAACACGGCACAGGGTGTGCTCAACAGGCCCCCAGTTAGCCCAGAGCCCTCCGGGTGGCCACAATCCACACAGCCCGACTCAGTGCCTCACCCCCGGCCCCTGCCCACACCCCAGACCTGGAGGAAGGACGGGCTCTCTGCTGAACGGGGAGACGTGAGCTGGTCTCCACACGGTTCAGCCACTAAGCATCACGTCTGGAATTTGCTGTCTCGTGGGTCTCTGTGCATCTCTCAAGCTGCAAATGCCACATGTAGGGGGACTGACGCAGCAAAGACTTATTTTCTTTAAAGTCATCAGTTAAGAGAGAAATTATTTTAAAAAAATAGCATGTGCTCCTTTGACCAGTTCATTTTCATTCCACACGTGAAAATGTACATTAATGTTTCAAACTTTAGTTCTAGAGAGAACTCCTTCCTTATGATTCCTGGTACACAGACAACGCAGCCTTTTACAAAAACAAAGAAAACCCAACCAAGATCTTATCAATTATCATCTAAAATATTCAGTTTTTGGTCACTCTAAGGTGAAGCAAGAATGTGAGAAGTCTGGAGGCTGAGAGCATAATCCTCCTATTTGGTTAAAAAGTTCCCCCCCCCACACACACACACAGTTGTCGGCAGTCATCTTGTCCACAGTTTATTTGGCCATAATTTGTATTTTAGCTATTTTTTATGAACACAGTAACTCTCTTTTTTAAACTCTAATATCATTGGTTTATCCATTATTTTATAAAATTAAATAGCTGTGATGGCAAATGGCACTGCCATAAATAGCTTTGGTACAAACAGCCAAGTAATTCTGGAGGGGCATGCCATATACCTGTCGGATAACCCAAGTGTGCAAGGTATTGGCTGGAGCCCCCTAGTGGTGAGAACTCCCCCTGCGGGTGCCCCAGGCAAGAAAGGCAAGAGGCACTGAAGGAGCCAATTCAATTAATCCCGCAGGTTGACTGAGAAGCGGAGGTTGTGAAGCGCGCGCGCGCGCACACACACACACACACACACACACACACACACACACACAAAACCTTCTGTACATTCACCGGTTTTAAGTCATTTGTCACTTAGCATAAGCTTGCCATTAGAAAGTTAGCTATTTTGTCAGAAAACAACAGAGGGTGGCTCTGATGGCAAGAACAAAGACAGCATCTTCTAGTGTTTTCAAGACGGAGCCAAGAGAGATTACCTGACGGAAGATGCAGCAGACGTCACTTTGGAGGGATCAGAGCAGGTGTCATCTCCTCGCTGGGATGCCAGGAACGAGGGGAAGGGCCAGGCGCCCCCAAGGGGCTCTAGCAAATATCCCAGGATCCCTCTCCCTGCAGTTTCCTCTCCCACCACTAAAATTAAAACTCAAATTGGAAATCCCGCCAGGGAAACACGCCGGGATAGATTTCAACAACGTCCACACACCGGGCCAGGCACACAGCTGCTCCAGAAGAGCATGTGCTGTGTAGACTCAGCACGGAATTGGAGGGAAGCCAATTGAGGAAGGGAAGGTCTGCAGCCCAAGTGACCTTGTTTCCTACGAGTCCATGCAGAGGCGGCTGCGGGACAGGAGCGGGGGCATCACCGAGAAACAGGACAGGGAAGGGGAAGGTAAAGCATGAGTGCGCTGGACGCAAGACAGTCTCTGCCAACCGGGCCAAGGCTCGTGGAGCCTAGGGTGCAGGGATCCAGCAGTAATTCCTCAGAAAAGCATTCTAAGCAAGCCAATAAAACACTGACTAAATCAACCCAGAAGCCTGAGGTTCTGGGTGCCTATCTACAGTGCCAGACCACTGGGTGCCTATCTACAGACTTCTCAAGGTTGAGAAAAACAAGCCTCTACTGTTTTAGCCACTCTAGGTCATACAGTGTTCCAAGACAATCTCTGAAAGCGTGAAAATAAAGAAGACAGGACACATTCACACACTTTCCTAAAACTTAAATCTCCAGAGACCTCAGCCAGGTGGGCAACAGCTCTAAATACAGCAGAAGCTAACAAGATACGCCTCCTGTGCACGGAAGCCCAGGGCCATGAAACAGACCTTGTGCACTCTATCCCCAAAGAAATTCTGCAACTCTCCTGATGTTTGGAATTAATCCTAAGACTTCAGTTCAGAAGGATGTGTGCCCATGTGAGTGGCCCCCTAATGAAGGCACTGGAGGGGCTCACTAGGAGGACCAGGAAGGAGGAATGTCCTGAATGAACTGGGACAACACTTATCACCATGGTGGATGATGTGCAAGCATAGATAAGTGCCACACTTATCAGACGGCCCACACTTCGCCTGGGAACACAGGGAAGACACACAAAGGAAGGGGTTAGAATGAAAGGTGATTAGTACAATAGTAGATGTCTACAGAGAGGGTTATAAAGGTTTGGAGGGATATGGAAGGATCTGATTATAGCAATGTAGGATACTTAGCTTATGAAAAATAAAATTTACAACTCAAAACTCTTGAGGGCATCACTGATCATTACCCAGTATCAAGTGTTCCCACATCAAAAATGCACGCGCGCGCGCGAGCACACACACACACACACGGTCTAGAAATACTATAGGAAAACATCTGTTTGCTTTTCTGTAATTACAATTTAGTGTTTAAAACATCTTCTCTGACAATTTAAAATAAATTTCAAAACTTCGGTGAATACTAGATAAGTGTCCTTTTTTTTTAGACTGACTTCTTCCATTTTTAAAGCTTCTAGTCTTGAGGGCAATGTGACATTTTATTCAAACAAATACCGCCAAGAATTTGAGCTGCGTGCTTTTGCTGACAATAGCAGGAATTCTGTAGAATACGATATATGTGACGTGGTTATTTTTCTTGTTTCCGAAGGGGAGTTGCTGTGTATGGGCATGATTTTTTTGTGATCTTTTGTGTTCATAAGAGGCCAGATCAAAATAGATTTAACGCATAAGAAAAAGGTGTGGTACTATTACTTTGCAGTCGAAGTGCATTACGCCATATTTAGTTAAGAACAAGGCAAATATATTAACATATATTTAATTATGTTAATTAAATTAACTTATGAATTAACATATATTCAATATATATTTAAAATATATAGACACTTATATAAATATATGTATTAAAAATTAAAAATGTGTCTTCTGTTAACACATAACAAAACAGATTATTTTTTATAAACGTTATGTAAAACTGTACGATTTTAAAGCAACGCTGGATTCTAAAAGGGTGGTAACAACTACCATAATGCATATCCCTGGAAAAATGTGCAAATAGGGGAAATGATGAAACAGCACTCGGATTACCTTTGCCAGTGTTATACCTTATTCTTAGTATTTTTAATTTGAAATTAATTTGAAATTAATTTGAAATTAGTAATTTCAAACGAGGAGCCTCAGGTAACAACATGTGCATGTGAAATGTGTATTGGAATATCACTGCTCAAATTTGGAAGCATCTGTGTTCCGTCATGAAAACCTGGTTGATGATGAGGAACCAGTCAGACGCGGAGGTAACACACCTCATTCCTCAGGTGAGAGCGGTGCTGTATTTCCTTCCTCTGATTAAATAGGAGCAGATGCTCGCGCTCATTTGCTTAAAACAAACGGAGGTCTGCCCTCTCCCCTGCTCACGCCTGCTCTTCTCAATCTCTGGTAAAGTATCAGCTGCGTGCCAGGCGGGGTCCAGGTTCCCTGCCAGCACTGACCTCTGTGAGACTCCTGACAACCCCAGGTAGGCAGCTAGTCTGCTGGTACCCAAGGTCCCAGGAACCGGGATGGGCAGGAGACAGCCTCACACATGGGGAGCACCCTCCTGCCCCTGCACCTGCAGGACCCGGTGCTGGCCAAGGGCCTAAGTTAGAGTGAATGCAGACAGGAACACGTTTGTCCCCTCTCAGCGGTATGTCCAAAAATATGACACCAACATTGATCTTTAATTTGTTTATCGGAGAATCGCACATTTATGCAGTATGTGGAGACAGGGTCAATAAGAAGGTATTTAAGATTAAACAGGGTCATAAGAGGGGGCCTGATCCGTAAGATTAGTGTCCTTATAGGAGGAAACATCAGAGAGAACTCTCTCTCTGCATGTGAGGACACAGCAAGCAGGTACCACCTGCTCCATAAGAGAATGCGCCAAAACCATGACTGTGGACTTCCTCGTGACCAACATGAGAGAAAACACATTTCTCATCTTTGAGCTACCGAATCTGCAGTATCTTGTTACACTGGCCCAATCGAACTAATGCAGAATGTCAAGATCCTCTGAACCAAGTGACACTATTTGCAAAATAAAGAAGACCGGAGAACAGTGACCTCAGAAGATTCAATCAGCCGGGTCCAGAATGGCTCATACTCTGTGGCACGAATGACCCTGCCTTCTCCACAAATACATGGTAGGAGAATGTAAAAGGAGAGAGACTATCATAGACTAAATGGGCCTTACAGACTAAAACTCAAATGCAACGAGCAGAACTTGTTTGAGTCCAATTGAGTAGATGAGTGTCTCAAGATATTTCTGAGGCCACAAAAAACAGGTTATGGATATTAGGTAATATCAAAAAATTATTTGTGCTAAGTATGATAATGATGGTGTAGTTAAATAGTATTTCCTGGAGACATGTTTTTGTGGGTGAAATCACGTATCTATGGTTTGCTCTAAAGCACTCTAGTTTTATTTCTTTTTATTTTTAATGTTTATTTACCTTTGAGAGAGACAGAGTGTGAGCAGGGGAGGGGCCAAGAGGGAGGGAGACACAGAATCCAAAGCAGGCTCCCAGCTCCAAGCTGTCAGCACAGAACCCGACGTGGAGCTTGAACTCATGGACCACGAGATCATGACCTAAGATGAAGTCAGACGCCTGACCAATTGAACCACACAGGTGCCCCCTAGAGCACTCTAGCTTTAAAATGCAATTGGTGATATGAGAAAGAATGAAATATGGCCTTTTGTGGCAACATGGATGGAAGTGGACAGTGTTATGCTAAGTGAAATAAGTCATACAGAGAAGGACAGATTCCATATGTTTTCACTCCTATGTGGATCTTAAGAAACTTAACAGAAGACCATGGGGGAGGGGAAGAAAAAAAATGGTTAAAGAGGGAGAGAGCCAAAACATAAGAGACCCCTAAAAACTGAGAACTGAGGGTTTATGGGGGGTGGGAGGGAGGGGTGGGTGGGTGATGGGTATTGAGGAGGGCACTTGTTGGGATGAGCACTGGGTGTTGTATGGAAACCAATTTAACAATAAATTTCATAAGAATAAATAAATAAATAAGTAAGTAAATAAATAAATAAATAAATACAATGCAATTGGTGAGATGTTGGTAGTTTTGGAAGCTTGGGTCATGGGTATGTGGGATTTCATGATACCTTTAGCTCAATCTTGTAATGCTGGGGGAAAAATGTTTTTTAAAAAAGCATGCTGTTAATACGTAGGCAAGGAAAGATTGTCTCATAAGAGGGAACTGCGTGTGGAGAAGCCACAAGTTGACAAGGACCACCTACATTCTGTCTATATTCAAGGCAATGAGAGCCCTTAGGGCTCCGGGGGACAGCAGGTGCCCTGGTAGGGGATCCAGGATGGCTGGGGTCAAAGAGGGGCAGCCCCACCTGCTGGGTTAATGAGGATTCCTCCTCTGTCTAGCCTCCCACAACCAATGGAAACCATTCGGGAAAAGAAAAGGAGCAAATTCTGGAGCCAGAGTGACCTTTCTTGAATTGCCAGTAAGGTGGCTGTGCTGACTTTTACGTTGCATGCTAAAAGGTGTATGTATGCTTCCTCCTTTTCTTCCTCTTATGCGTACATCCACATACAGCCTCCCGATGTTTGTCGTCCTGTTTCATTCTTATGTAAAAATGGTTTGATTCTTTGAAATCTATGTCCTATGAATCTATATATGGTAAATGAAGAAATCGTCCTATTAAAGGAGAAAGAAGTAATTAAGTAAAAGAAGCACAAGTGTGTGCGACAGGATAGAGTAAAAACACCCAACATCTGTGTACAGAGGGGAAAGTTTTTGTCCCCAGCCTCTTATAAAAACTTTCTGATGATGTGCTTTTATGAAAACAGACACTTCTGTCCTGAGCATTTGGCTGCTAGGAAAGGTAAGTGTTGTTCCTGAAGGAAGCTATTGCTTTGGGCATGTGAGTTCAATGGAACCGTGCATAATTAACCAATATAAGACAGGAAAACAATGTTAAGTAGGTCAAATGATCACCAGCAGCTCCATTTCTGCGGGTACACGTTTGTGAAGTGAGCTTTCCTCCTATAACCTCACCCTTCCCGCACGGCCATGCAGACATGGGCTCTGGGCTGAGGGCACACCCTGTCCTACAGTAATTTGATCCCAGGTGGCCTGTGTGTAACCCTGTGTCCAAGCAGGCCCAGCTGCTGGCAGATGGTAACACCAGCACCCCCAGGCCACACTTTAGCCCACTGACTTTTGCTCTTACACTCTTTTTTTTTTTTAAGCTTATTTATTTAAGAGAGAGAGAGCGTGTAAGCAGCGGAGGGTACAGAGAAGAGGGAGAGAGAGAATCCCAAGCAGGCTCCATGCTGTCAACACAGAGCCCAATATGGGGCTTGATCTCATGAACCGAGAGATCATGACCTGAGCCAAAATCAAGAGTCCGACGCTCAACCGACTGAGCCCCCGAGGTGCCCCTGCTCTTACACTTTCTCACAATGGCTGTGTTAACACTGGTGATAAGTGGCACCCTCATTCAGACCCAGGAAAGCTCTACACACGACTTAAACATCTGAACAAAGAACAAGAATTAGAACAAACAAAAAAACCTATTTGGACACTATTTAGGTAACGGTTTAAATACTTCACTTGTGAGAACTTTTTATACACAAGGAGTGGACAGCGGGGGACACTGGCAAGCGGAAGCAAGTTTGGACATCAAGACGCACTTTCTTCCAGTGAGGAGCCTAAGAAGAACCACCATGGCTGCCAAGAAGCTTGTGATTTGGGCTCAACATTTCAATCTGCTGTTTTCTCACTGTTGCCAAATCTGCTCTCCTCTTGTCTGCTAAGGTAATCGATCCCTGGCCCCTGGCCCCTGGCCCACTTACCACCCTCCCTTGTCTTGTCTCTCTCCTTCCTGGCCCTTCTCCATCTGTCTCCTCCTCCTTTCTGTGGGCTCCACTTCCCCTGTCTGCTTTCCTGAAAACATCCAGAGTTCCTTCCTCACCCTGTCCCCTCCTCATTCTCTTGGTTCTCTCCGGGTAATATAAGTCGATGTAGGTTTGAACCCATGAACTGCTAGATCATGCCCTGAACGCACTATGCTGGTATTTGGAAACGATGTGCTCAGAGGCCCAGATGTCTTCTCTCCACCTCCACGCTCCCCTGGGAGCTACACACATTTCTAGCTGCAGGCAAAACACTGTGTTTTGGAACATGAAGAGTCTTAGAAAGAATCCTAACTTTTATTTCTTTTTAAGAAACAAGTTGTGTAGTAGTAGTAGTGGTAACAATAATAATAATAATAATAATAATAATACCTTGGCTGGATGGGATAAATATCCATATCCACAAATACTGTTCACCTTTTTCCTGTGGATAGACCATAAAACGCATGAAAATCTGGGGCCACTTGCAAATGGCTGTGGAATAGTTTCTCTGAAAAGTTTCTGTAAAAGTTCAAATTAGTAAGGGCACCTGGGTGACTCAGTTGGTTAAGTGTTTGACTTTGGCTCAGGTCACGGTATTGCAGTTCATAGGGTTTGAGTCCCGCATCGGGCTCTGTGCTGATGGCTCAGAGCCTGGAGCTGCTTGAGATTCTGTATCTCCCTATCTCTGCCCCTCCCCAGCTCATGCTCACTCTCTCTCTCTCTCTCTCAAAAATAAATAAACATTAAAAAACTTTAGAAAAGTTCAAATTAATATACAAGAACATCCAAGTAGGATGAAAAATGAAATGCTGAATGCAAGAGTCCCCCATTAGACGGTACACTAAATCTATTTATGACATCTTAAAATTTTTTTGACTAATTTACCTTAATTGGTAGAATAATTTAATTATTTTTTTTTAACTTTATGAGTCTGGACCACTTAAAAGCATGCTGGATATAAAATAACACATTCTTTTCTAAAGGGCAGGTTCCATGAAGGCTTGGTAAAATTCACCCATTCATTTAAAATATTCATAGAGCACTCATAAAGAAAGAAATGTCTTTAAAGCCCAAAGAAATTGGCTGCAAGTCATGGATTTGGGGAACTGTCCAGACAAAGGAAGGGATTTCCGAGGGGCATATTCTGGTCAACACTCCCAGTAGGTCATGACCTAGCCCCCAAATGCAGCCACTTATTCATTTACTAATAAAAAATGATGCCCCATTGTGTGTCAGGCCCAGTGCTGGGCATGTGGCAAAAATTTAGGGGGAGGTCTAGACAAGCAAATAGGAGGATTGTGGGTCACAGGGGTAGGGCTCAGAGGGATGTGACAAAATGCTAAGTAGCCCGGGGACGACAGGGAGCCTCTGGGTTAGGGGACACCACAGCTTCCCACATCCGGAGACTGCAGGTGGTCTGGGGGCTGCCAGGACAGAGGAGGGGTCCTCCTTATGTCGCGATGCAAGAGGAAGCCAAACATATGGAAAAGGCAGCAAAGAAAATCACCCTTCTTTTCAAAGAAAACTTTTATCTGGTGTTTCTCAGTGCTTGTAACAAATTCCCTTGACAAGAATGACACTATTTAACACAAGTCAATTGGAATGGGTCATCCAAGGATGCTAAAATGTAGAAAATTAGGTAACTTGAATTTAGAAAGACATTAAAAAAACACACACATACAAGATATACACAAAATCCCCGTTATACTTGTTCCAGATTTTCTTTGGGAATGCTATGTTTTTGTTTTTGTTTTTTTCCCCTTACTTACTTTCTTATTTATTTATTTATTTATTTATTTATTTATTTTAGTAAGGGGCAGGACAATATTCAATCGTTGATTGGTGGTAAATATCTCAAATACAGAAATACAGCACATAACTCATACAGAAAATTTCTGGATTAGGAGCAGAAGCAGTGAGTTTCTCCCCATGAAATACCAAGTGCCTAACTTACCAGAGCCAGCACAGAGGCATTTAATAGTGATTATTACTGTTCCAAACAATACTACTCTTATTAAAAAACAAGAAGGACTCAAAATCTTCAGTGGCTTAACTCTCTCATAACAGAATAGCAAAACATAAACTTAGGACGTAAACTTAAGTTCAAATATGGCATTCCTTTCATAAAACATAAATGGTAAATATGTGAAATCCTGCAGTGGAATAACTTCAGTTTTTCTTACCAATGACTGCATTTAAGTGTATAAACAGATGGTCCTGCATACGGACTTCTTGCATTAACTGCTCTGCTTTACGTACACACAACATACATTTCCTCAGTAGGAAATGCTCTCTTTATTTCTTTATTTTTAAATGCTTTATTTTACATAATTTTTATTTATTTATATTTTTTTGAGGTGCGGGGGCAGAGAGAGAGAGGGAAGGAGAATCCCAAGCAGGCTCCTCTCTCAGCGCAGAGAGAAGGTGGCCCTGGGATCATGCCTGAGCCAAAATCAAGAGTTAGATGCTCAACAGAAAGATCCACTCAGGCACCCCAACTCTATCTAATATCTATCTATCTATCTATCTATCTATCTGTTTTATTTATTTTTGAGACAGCAAGAAAGAGAGAGACAGAGTATGAGCAGAGAAGGGGCACAAAGAGAGAGGGAGACACAGAATCTGAAGCAGGCTCCAGGCTCCCAGCTGTCAGCACAGTGCCCGACGCGGGGCTTGAACCCACGAACCGTGAGATCATGACCTGAGCCAAAGTCGGGCGCTCAACCGACTGAGCCACCCAGGCGCCCCCTCTTTATTTTTATATCATTCGTATCTTAAAAGTGAATTTTAGTAATGTTTTAATGAGCACGCTTTCATTATGGCTTTTTTTAAAACTTTTAAAGCTTTTCAAAACTGTATTTGAATTTTTGCCTGTAACTCTGAGAATTCCCTACCAAACGGAGGGGGATTATTTTGGGTGCCCCTTGTTTTACAATTTGAATGGGTAATTCCATTCTAGATACAGGCGATGAGAGTGTGTGCGTGCATGCATGCCCAGTAACTCTCATATACTAGGAAGACCTAATGTTAATAGCATATTCACTAAAAATAATGTTAGCTCTTCAGAACACTGTCGCTGAATTTAACATGGACTGGTTACATCTACAGCCGACCCCTGAACAATGCAGGGCTTAGGGTCGCCGACCCCCATGTGGTTGAAAATCCATGTATCCCTTTGGCTTCCCCAAAACCCAACTAAGAGTAGCCTGCTGTTGACCGGAACCCTCACCGAGAACGCAAAGAGTCAATTGCCACATACTGTGTATGTTGTGTGTATTATATTCTATACTCTTATAAAAGTAAGCCAAAGGAAAATATGTTAATAAGGAAATCATAAAGAAGAGAAAATACATTCACAGTACTGTGTTGTACTTATTGGAAAAAGTCTGGGTATAAGTGGACCCAGGCAGTTCAAATCTGTGTTGTTCAAAGGTCAACTGTACTTGAAATTAGTCTAATTTTCTAAATACTAATATAAGTATTTCAGGACAATTTATATAAATAGCACATAAATCCCTAAAATGACGTGTAACTTGCCACGGGTCCAAGAAATCAGTACTCGAAAGCAAAACTGTTTCCCGCGGCATAGAAGAGATGCTCTGGGAAGTAAAACAGGGCATATTTAGTCCCAAAACCTTTTGGAAAAACTGATGATAAACAGTACTAAATTAGAAAGATGATCACATTTGTTGACAAATGATGTAACTATTGTTACACAAAAGAAAACTAACTCGGGGCTCCGTGCTGAGTTAAGTACCCACCACCCCGATTATATTTTTCACTTGGGACAAAGGTAGCTTGCCTCAGTGTTTGAAATCATCCTACAATTATCAAAAACTCCATTTAGTTTTCAAATCTGTGAGACACACAAAGAGAAGCCTTCCAGGAAGCCTAAGTCATGAAACTATTCCCTTTACCAACCACCGCTGGGTAACCCTATTTGTTCTTCTCTGCAAAAAAGAACAAACCAGGAATTGATCCCTTTGGGATCTCCCACTGTAAGGGAAAGGTAGTGGTGATGTTGTAAAGCAGATAAGGAAATAATGTTTTTATTAACCGTCTGGGCTCTTCAGAGAAGCTCAAATCAATTTCAAACTCTGTTACGTTAATTCCCTTAACATCCCTATGAAGAAATATCAGTAAATATAATGAATTCCCAATATGCGATATAACTGGGGAGTAAAAGCATAGGGCATAACATAACATTCCCAAACGGACCATAAAATTGTAACTTCTTGAGAGAAATAATGCACATGAATCTAAAATACGAAGACGACATTTCCAAGCAGCGCGGGCCCTGACTGTGATCTGGAAGAACAACCCCTGGAAACCTGCACAAACAGCAGCTCACACGTCGCTCACGGTGAACGTGTCCCCAGCCATCAAGTGTGTCCAGTGCTGACCATGGGCTCGGCCGGGTGCCCCCCCACACGAGGCGTACTAACGGGGTACGTGCCTGACATTTCACAGGTTGTAAAATACTGTCGTGTGCGTCGCTTGATTTGATCGTGAGACCGAATCTTCTTCGGCGGCTCACCTATCCCCGGGATCTCCTCTACCTCCGTGTTTCCCTGTGACCCGTGTGCACCGTGGGAATGGCTCTAACACTCCCCTCCCAGGATTACTGAGAGGATTAAACCTATCGCTGATCATCACAGTGCCTGGCACAGAGCGAGTGATACACAGACGAGGAACAGTCTCGCCGAGGTTGTCAGATCATCCCGGCAAACACGTGGGTCAGAAATGCACCTGCCAACTGAGGCGCGGGTCCGGTGGCTTTTTCTTAGCTCGTGCTGATAGGGCCAGGGCTTAAAGTCACTTGCTTAGAGTCCAGGGCGACGTGTTTTGTACGCAAGGCTCCTTCTGACTCACACAAGCTCCACGAGGTGGCCCACGTAAGAGCAGCTGCGTGGAGTAGAGGGGAGTGACGGGAGGCCGCGGAGCCAGCAGGGGGGCATGTGTGTGCTTGCGGCCACCACGATGGCTGGGGGGGCTGGCAGAGGAGGAAGCGGGCTTCGCGCAGTAAGCAACCCTGCGGATGGGGCAGGGGGCCGAGAGATGCGGAAGGTCTGCAGATACAGAGGCGAGAAGACGGCAGCCCCACGGCAACAGAGAACGGCGCGAGGGGAATGTGTGGCCGGGGGCTGCGGGAGGGAGGAGCCATGAAGCCCACCACAGAGACGAGCAGAAGAGTTTTTATCCCATGTTGTTGAAAATCCGAGAAAGAGCTGTTTTGTGGCTGGGTTTAAACAAGGGACAACGTGCTAAACGAGACATTTACGTTGAATGCGGTGATGTTTCACACACACAGCGAAAGTGTGGCGCTGAAGGCAGTTCATGCAGCAAAGGACAGTACACGGTCGTGATCAGCCTGGAAGAAACAGCGAGTTTAGGAAGTACAGCCTGATCGACTACGATCAACCAAGAGAGTGGGAGACTCGTATCTTCTCCTGTTTGCTCAGGCATATGCCTATGCAGTCAAACAGCCTGTGCCGCCTACGTTTTAAAACTGTCGGTACTGTTTAAATGCTCTCTCTGTGTCTCTCTTTCTCTCCACCTCTCTCTGACTTGAATATATGAAGGTCAAGGATCCACTTTATTTGTTGGCGGCAGCGATAAAGAAAGAGGTGTGGGCAACAGGAAACAGCCACGAGCAAGGGTAACACCCCCAGACATGTGGGTGACAAGAGCTAAGAAGAGCCGCATCCTTAGAAGAGAAGGAAGACAAGAGGCCAGGAAGAGAGGCTGGTACGCTTTAGTCGTGAACACAGAGGAAGGAATGGCTTGGTGAAAGAAGATTAACGAGGGCTTTCCCCACGAGAGCGAGACAGAGTGATACTACTGGCAGACCAGGAGATCTGGAGAAGAGAAGAGCTTTGTCAAAGCTGAGGGTCATGCATTCAGCCTGGGACACGACAGGTTTGACTTGACAATGAGACATTTAAGTGGAAGTTCTGTGGGACGAGTGACAGGGCACGTGGAGAAGACCCAGGAAAAGGATGACACTGAGACATATATTTGATAGTCCAAGAGACAGAAGCCTTGTTCCAACTTCCCTGAAGCTGAGTGTAAATCTCCAACAGTCAGACAAGTGAGGCGACCTCAAGTTTTTATCTCAAAATCACAATGTTTGTTGTTAGGCCGAGGAGGGTTTTCTGCCCTAGTCACCTGAATCAACTCCATTCCCAAACCGTGTTATTTTGGACAAAATGGAAACTGGTAAGCGTTAACACGCACAGGATCTATGAAATATCCCACGGGAATTTCATACTGATGGAATGTCAATGGCATCCATTTTTTCCCCACAAGGGCAACGCAAGTAGGATGAGACGTCTGGATTTCCACCTGCCTTGCATCACTTTATGTGTCACCACACCATTTCAGTGACAGCATAAAACCCAGGAGCATTTTCTCTCCTCTCCCTTATCCCCAGAAGCCATAAATGGCTGACGTTTTATCTCATCATGGTGTTGAACGCAGATCCCTAATTAAGATGTCCAGATTAACATTTAAAATAGGGAACGCACTCAAATGCTGTTAGAACTCTCCACAGAGCTTATCAAGAGGGTCAGGATTAAAACAGTTAAGTCCATTATTGACAAAACACACCAAAGACTCTACAGACTGAATTTCAATGACTGAAATTCCATGAAAATAATACATTTCATTAGGGTTGTACTTTGTCTACCTGTGCGTCAAAGATTCAACTCATAATTTTAAAGATATTTGAGGTATTTACTACACACACACACACACGCACACACACACACACACACACACACACACACACAGCCACCCACCTAAATGATTTTTAAATGATACCCAAGGAATGTATACAACTTCAGGGGTTAACAACCCTTGTAACATGGATTTTCTATTTCATCAGGAATTTTACATCTTGAATATTAAGCGACACAGTGAAAACTACTCCTACAATATTAGGTTTTGTACATCTTGAACGGAGGTATTTTTTTCACCAAATAATGTATAACTTGTCAGGAAAATAATCACGATTTTGATTCTCTGTTATCAACCTAATCCTAATCAAGTAGTTGGCTCAGTGGGGTTCTAAGTAACTCCTGGGTAAAATATTGAAAAACTGCACTTAAATGGGATGAACACACAGTGACGTGTCTCCAGGCACGCAGAACCGAGATGTTACCCGAAATGAAGTGAAATGAGCACCCAAATATAGTAAAGTACTCGTGGAGGGAAGCAGATGGAAGCCCAGACTGGTCCTCAGAGCAGTCCTAGGAATGTTTTGCAGAGACACAGACTCAGCCTCTCATTCAATCCCTGAGTTCACTGCTAGGTTCTGACGATTTGTTTTAGTCTCTGTTGGATCCACACTGGAAAGAGCCCCCCTTCCTATTCCTTACACTTCTTTTACCATCAGCCCGTCCCCCATCTCTCTCAAGCTCAGAAGAACTGACGTGAAGCATATGTACAGATATAAATACCTGGCTACTTGGAAGTTAATGCTGGGGCCCACTTCGGTATTTCAATAAATGACTCATAATGTGATTTGATAAAGATACTAAATCATGATTAGTTGCTGCTATTAACGTATGTATGGCCAGAGTGCCCAGTATGTGTATTCATTCAACAAGCAGTTCTTGAATGCCTGCTACATTCCAAGTGCTTTCCTAGGGGTCAAAAACAGGGAAATGAATGTTAAGGGTCCAATCATAAGAACTTAACCTATAGCCAAAAGACACGCTTTCCCGAAGGTGCGCAAATCAATTCGTATCTTCATTCTTGAAATAATTATTGAGCGACTGGCACGAGCTAGGCAATCCTGCAGAGCAGACATTGGGAAACATCAGTCTGTTGCATGGTACGCAAGAAGGGGCTGTTCCGTGCACTCACGTTCTGGTGAGGAGACAGATCAAGAAGAAGCGGATTAGAAATAGAGACAGATTAGGTCTTCCACTGATGCGTATTAATGTATTCCACGATCTGTCAAGTGATCTGCGGTGCAAGAAAAATAAAGCATGGATGAGAGGAGAGTGAGGGGTAGTAGGGTGCCATCTGCTGTAGGGTGTCCCAGGGTGGCTAGTATGGCTGGAGCCCAGTGGGAGAGGGGAGGTGCTAGGGATGAGGTCAGGGAGGATGAGAGGAGTGGACGGGAGACAGGGGTGGCTTGTTCTGGAAAGCAGACCCTTAACTCAGATGGGGGTAAGACAGGGCTTTAGGGACAAGGTGATATGTGAACTGAGCCTCAGGGGATCAGCAGTTGTTCGTAATAAAGGAAAGGAGGGCTTCTGAAGAGCACCCCCTACGGAGCAAACAGCCTTTGTAGTCCTGGGAAGAGAAACCCCTGGGCACATCACAGACCTGCAGGCATCATAGCCTTACTGCTCTGATGGTTACAAACCTTAATCATAATGATGAAATGAATCGTACGTCCTCTCTACCACAGCTCTTTAAGAGGCATGATATAAGCAGGTGGGGACAGGGAACAATAATTAAACAGACCGGCACGGACTCTCACTGAAAATGTTTCATTAAACTTCATTCATCTTCCGGAGTTGACCATAATCTGTCTTCAAAGACCAAGGACTTACCCTGCTGGATATATGCTTGTGGAAGCCATTTTCTACAGAAAAAATGGCAATTATTCCTCAAAGTCAGAATGGTGAGAGAAAAGGAAAATATACTTTCATATAAATTAAAAATTAAAAAGAAAACACCCTAAGATTTAAGACCACATATTACACAACTTGACGTAAACCTTGTCTTCTGTGTCTTCTTCTCCCTCACTCTGCCTCACTGGATGGCCAGTGACCTTCCTCCTGGCCCCAATTTTCAGAGCCCTTCTCAGTTGGGAGGGCCTGGCTGACCACAGCTTTCTCTTCGTGGGCTGGCCAGGGCAGAGGGTTGCCAGATGCACTTTGGTAAAAGACTTACTCGTACTTCCATCCGCTCATTCATTCAACCAATGGTTTTCCCAAAATAATATCGGCAATGTCAGTCCCAGGGTACTGAGTCTTGAGCAGAGGAAATTTGAGTTTTCAGGAGGCAGAGGGGAAGATCATTTGAATGACGAAATTCAGTGACACAAAAACCATGACATGGTAGAAACATCACTTATTCACTGACTCACCAATTTTTTGTATCACTTATTCACCCAACAGGTATTCACTAAGCACCTGGCCTCAGCGAGTTCCTGCACTAGGAACTGGGCAAAAGAGGAAGGCAAGGACCCGGCACATAATCAGAAGCTCACTTAATCCATCACGAAACTTCCCGCTGCCGCTCTGGCCAATTCAGAGGAAAGGACACTGGCATCAGACCATCAACAGAAGGCATCTGGGTGATCATCGAGTATGACCTTCTTCCTCCTCTCTTGACATGTGGGGGCATACATACGCTGGTATGTTAAACAGCTACCCAAAGACATGAAAACAGAAGGTTCTCCTGCTTGGTTGTCATTGTACCACAAAGGACAGACCCTTGAAATCAAGGACTTGACCCAGGATGTGGAAGCTGCCTGATTCACCTTCATCATCCTCACCTGTGTGCCCACCCTCGTCTCTCATCTGCGACTCTAAAGCAGCCTCCTATCTGGTCTCTCTGCTTCCACTCTTCTCCTGGAAGAATCTACTGTCCCAGAAGCACTGTCTGTGATGTTTCTAAAACCTAAGCAAGATGAGGCTGGTTGCCCCAATAAATATACTTCAGTGACTTACTACATCACGTAGAATAAAATCCACGGCCAGTGGCCCTGTGTCACCTGCCACCCTACCACCTAAACCCCCCCTCTGCTTCCTCCAGTCATTGTCTCCCTCCTCATGATGCTTGGTCCCCACTGACCTTCTGGTTGTCTTTGGAAGAGACCAACCAGGTGTCAACATGTGCCTGGAAAGCTCATCTTTTCTGGGCTCAAGCCTTCTCTGTCTGCCAGCCTCAGCAAAAGCTGGTTTACTGGAGGTGCCTTCCTTGACCAACACAACGTGCAAAATTTTCCACTGTCATTTTCTATCTTCTGATCCCTGTATTTATTATTACTTGGCTTTTGCAAATCCTGATTACGCAGAGACGTTAATCACGAATCATGCGATCTCCAATCATCATGTTCCAATCTGCCCTCCCGAAGGAGGAACAGGTAAGGATTATCCTACCTGACGATTATTACTTGGCTCTTGTACATTTGTTTATTGGCACTCCACCCACCAGAAATAAGCTGTGTAATATAGAAGGTTCATCCACACATTTCAGAACAACAAAAATAAAGAAGGCACCCAGTGAATATTTGCTGGCAAAATATGTCAATGTCCGCGGGAATAAACCTGCTTGAAATCCCCAAGCCTGGGTGACTCTGGGTGAAAAGGAAGTAACAATACTGTCTTCTCTGCCTACATGGCAACCTTTCTGGGATGCCAAGGTGTTGTAGGCACGAAAGCTCTTTGCAAAAATCTCAGGTACTATTTGGTTCTGAATTTTATGGAGATTTTAGGCTTCGTAACTAGTGGTAGGAATCAGCTTTCAAAGCCCTCTTAGGATTTTGATTTCATCAGATTGAGTAGTTTAAATTCCTTTAAAATTCTAGTTTTATGATCCTTTGTTTATAGCTAGCATTTTCCTCCAAAGCACAGTGAGATTCGATTTGTTTTCATTTTGAAGCCAAAATTGATGCACTCACATAGTTTCCCAAATCAAAATCGTATCAGGTGCTTCATTTACAAGAAACGTGTTTGGATCAGGCCAGGCCCAGTGCCCCAGGCAGCGACAGCCCTGTCAGACGCCCCGCTCCCTCCCTGCTCTGTGCGCAATTTCACTGAGTCTCTCCTCATTTTCTAGCACGCTCTCAACTGCCAGGGACAACTTGCTGCTCAGTGAATTCAGATGAATGTGACGATGGCAGTAAGCGACATCATCATCACCACCATCATCACCACACTTACCTTCTTCCGCACCCACTTCAAGAGCCGGGACCTGAGGAGTCACCTCACACAAAGGACTGGATTTTCAACGGGGTTCGGACAAAGTAAGATCAAGTGGAGGGAAGCCCATTTTTTTCAAATCTTTTCTCAAAGCTTCCCACATACACAAATGCGTCTAATGATTCCGGATTGTATTTTACGCACAACCTCCTACATCTCGGAAGACATGGCCGACCCTTGTAGATGGGCAGCTGTGACACACAGCCAACTGGCACAGGGACGCTCTATTCCCGCCACGGTCAGTTATAAAGCATCTCGACTTGTTTTTTCTTTTCTTTGTGTGGTGTTTTTAAAATCGTAAATTTTTATTTTATGTATCCTCAACAAAGTTTTCAATGCGTATAAGTGGTTTATTTCTATCTTTTTCTCATGGTGTGAATCACACCAGAGTGTTTATGACGGGACAGTTTTATTTTCATTATGTGGACGATGTTAATGAAACTAAAATAATTCAAAAGCAAAATTACAAAAGGTTAAACAACACATGAAGGAAATGAAGAAAAGTAAACACCTCTCATTCCTTTCAAAGTATACCATTCCATGGTATGTAGTTTTCCATACATACATGTTTCCATACATAATATGATCATTCCATAGTATGATATAGTTTTAAAATCTTGCAAATATCTACGTTTTTATTTCTTTTTCTTTTCTTTTCTTTCTTTTTTTTTTAATCTTATCTTAGAGGGGCGCCTGGGTGACTCAGTGGGTTAAGCATCCAACTTCGGCTCAGGTCATGACTTCAGGGTTTGTGAGTTCAAGCCCCGTGACAGGATCTGCGCTGTCAGCACAGAGCCTGCTTCGGATCCTCTGTCTCCCTCCCTCTCACTCTCTGTCTCTCAAAAATAAATACACACTGAAGTCTTCTTATCTAGAATGAAATATTTCTAAGGACAGAGATCGTGCAATTTTAACTTTGTAGAAGTTAACAGAAAAGAGTCTGATGCATCCATAAGATTTTCATAAAGTTCATACAGTTTAAAGAATCTAAACATCAGACTGAAGGACTCCAAACCATAACTCAAGAAATCAGCTGAGAATCTTAAGGTCTTTCTGACAGTTCTTGCCCCAAATGACTGATCAATCATTATCTTACCCATTTTACATGTTGTAGCATGTGTCAACATTTAGGATATGCCCTTATGTTCTGCTTACCACATCTCAGAAAGAATATGAAAAAAATCAGTGGTATGTTTACACTAGAGTATGAGAGGCAAATGTTAAATGCTGAGAAAGTTTGCAAGATGATGGATTGTTAAACATAGCCCTTGACTAGTTAAATTATATCAACTTAAAATTAAATCCATTACATTAAAACAGATGTAGATCTCATAAATTCCTAATTACTGTACTGTATTTGGCCTTTACATGAACCCTTGAGGCTAGTATTTGTCTGGTGGAAATACCACAATAGGGACTTGTACTTCATTTGGCTACCCAGTGACATCAGGTTGACAGAAACTGGCCAACGTGGAAATGTCTGACCAGGCAGACTGGAGAAGGTTATAAATCAGGCTCTGCCCCTCACATAACTGATTGGTAAACATTTACCAGCACATCACTGAATATAAGAGACTTACAAGAAAGCCCCCACTCCACTTTCTGGGACCAATCCATGGGCTTCATTATTACAGAGCTTTCTCTAAACTCCCCACCCCAAAGCGAGTCCATGATTTCTTTTCCCTGTTTATTCTTATGCCTCCTTGTAATTCTAACAAACACACATCACGTTTTTATTTACTTATTTATTTAATGTTTAGTTTTCTTTCCCTCTAGAGTGTGAGCTTTAACAGTATACTATTTTGTAGACTTTCAGTAAGTATTTACTGAATTCATAGTAAATGCATCAATTAATTAGCATAGAGAAGGAAGAGATTAAAGAAAATTCTTGCACTATTAGACAAACAGGCTTTTGACTCTTGCCTGGAAAGCCTCAGATAGAGAGAAGATAACCATTCAGTCACACAGGTCATGTGTATCTGAGCCAGAATAAATATTCCTACATGCATTTCCACTGAATGCCTTTCTCCATGCCAAGTCTGTATCCTCTATAATCCAGCCTAACAGGTGCATTGAAAATGAGGCAGGGGCTGAACAAGGGAGACACAATTTCATGATTGAGTATAAGACAATTACTCAGCAAGAATATGGGATGAAAGCATTTGAAGAAGTAGCATCCATCATCTCTCCTTATTCTCCAGGCACAACTTGGCTCCTGCCTCATGACAAGCAGGCACTTGTTTAACAACCGACCCAACTGCAACGTTCACAAACATTTTACAGGAAAAGCATTCACATCTTCGATATTTCACAAAGAGCCTGCCCTCTCAGTATGCACATACTTGATTCAGAAGTTAATTTTAACTTGAATAACTGAGCTCTCTGGACCTAGGGGGCACAGCCAACTTATACATAAAGCATTTATGGTGTGAGTTATTTTTAACTTACACCCAATCAGCCAGCCTGCTGCATAATAGGAGTATTGGATTTTAGTCTGCAAGGAAATTGGAGCTATTCTCCTGAGAATAAAGGCACAAACATGGGCAGGAGCCATGGGTGTGGCCCATGCTGTCATCAGGGACTCTTCACGCTGCCATTGTGTCATATTGCCTGGCATTCATAATGAAGATTCTGACACAATATACGACCCTGAAGTGTCTTTAAGTCTTCGATAATGTCAAGTCGCATTGTAATATGGTTGGCTTCATTCTGCTAGCTATGTGTAACCCATGTTAATTTATTGCAAGCTGGTAATTCAGCAAAAATGCCACATTCTCTGAATGTGGATATAGATACCATTCTTTGAATAGGATGTAAAATATCCTATATTACGCAGTAGGTTAAGAGATTGACACCAGCTGAGGAGAAGCTATCACTTTCTAAGCAGGTCTGTATGAAATCAGAGATTTTTAAATAGAAGATGCTGTCATGACTGTTACCATAATGATATTATAAACAGCAAAAAATAAAGATTAGTGTTAAATATACCCGGCAGTGTGCGTGATCCACAGGCTAATGTAATACTACTACTAATTAAATGCTTACTATGTGTCCGGCACTAGGCTAAGTATCGTCAAAACAGTGTCTCACTTAATGCCACAGTAACTGCAGATATTCAGTAGTGTGGTTCCCACTTCACGGATAAGGAAACAGAGTGGAGAAGATTCGCCGGTGCTGGGCATACAGCCAGCAGGGAAGGAGGCAGGGACGGAGCCCCAGTCCTGCTGGCTCAGCAGCCCTGGCCGTCCTTGATGGTGTTACTCGTCTGAAACTGAAAGGTAAACAAGGTTCCCAAAGAGGCGGAACCGATTCCAAAACAAGGGTGAAGTTCCCAGGACACCTCACAGGCCAGGAGAGCGGGAAAGGACTGTTGTAGGGCCAATCGACAGGGAGCCCGTTTTTACAACCTCAAAGAGAGCGAAGGCATGCACTGCTCGACCTCTCAGGGCTGTGCAGGCAGGAAACGGAAACAGGCCAGAATCCTAAGGGTGAAGGAAGTCTACACAGAAGGTTCTCGACGCCCGGGGGGATGCAGGCGTGCCGAAGACGCCCGTCTTTCTGTAACTTGGGAGATACCTTCTGCCGCGAACCGCCTCGTGGAAGACACGCCGCCGCCTCTCCTCGCGGCCTGCCCGGGGTCTGTCCCAGCGTGGTGTTCTCCACGGGCTTCTGCAGCGGGCTCCCTTCTCCCCCCTCCCCCAAGCAAGGCGCGAGGACGGACCGCTGCCTCCGGCCACCACAGGACCCATGGCACAGCCTCGACCTGGCCTGGGTCTGGCTCCCTCACTCCTCGGGGAAATGACACCATTTGACACGTCTTTGCAGACTATACACCCTACCCTTGCCTGTATCCCCCAGAGGTACTCGATAAAGGTCGAGTCCGGGCGCTATTTTCTTTGGTTTCTCTGTTCAAATGGAGACTTGGGCGGAAAGACCACGAAGCCAAGAGGAGGTGGTGCCGTGGCCTCAACGTCTGTACATCCACAAAATGACATGTCGAAGCCCTAAGCTCCAGCGTGATTTGGAGGTGCAGCAGGGTTGGATGAGGTCGCGAGGATGCGGCCCGTATTGGGATTAGTGTCCCCACAAGAAGACGGACAGGCCACAGCCCTCTCACCTCACTGCCTGGGGAGACGGTGACAAGGCTGCCACCGAAGTCAAGAAGAGAGACAGCCCTTGCCAGGAACTGAATCTGCCAGCACCTTGATGTAGGATTTCCCTGCCGGCAGAACAGTAAGAAATGAACGCCTGTTGCTTAAGCCACCAGTTGATGGTGCTTTATTAAAGCGGCCCAAGCTGTCTAAGACAGCAGTGTTTTCGCATGTGGCTGGTCTAACGCGACCTTTCGTTACGTGAGCCTGTTCTCTCTCAGTGACCCGTCGCTGGAAGTTAAGTCACGGACCGTTATTCCCTCAGGCTCACTGCCTGCCAACTTCCCTAAATAGACAGGGTAATCATCTACCCCCACTCTGACTTCAGCATTTTATCACTGGTGACAAATATAGACATAAGGAATATTCATTTGATTAGCACCTGTATCTCTTAATATATTTATATATTCTGATATAGCTTGAGAAACCAGGAAGTAAATTAGGTTTGAGCTCTAAAAAAAAGTTTGTCTGGATGATTTTGAATACTTGTTTTCACACATTCACGATGACACATTTCATTTTCCCTTTTGCCTTAGCTACACCTGAAATAACTCATTTATTTCCTTCTGCTAGATTTTATAGTGTTTTCCTCCTTTATCTACACTGCATTATGTATTGAAATAAACAGCAGCTGCAGAGTCAGAGGATGATGTTTTGATCCTTGGCCCGAAGCACTTACCAGCTATGTTACCCTGGGGCAAGTCAGTTAACTTAATGTTCTTTCCTGAAGGGTTAGGTCTGTGAGGCAGGTTTGTTGTTAGAACAGATAAAAACCAACGCTCTACCCAACACGCTTGGCACATCCTAGGCACTCAATATATGCTAACGTTAGCCATACAGAAGTTATTTCATTTTATATTACATCAAATTTCATAAAGTGTTTGCAAAACTTTTATCTCAGAAGCCCATGGATTTAAATATATACTAACTGGACAAACACCCCCCCATCCCCCCAAATAACTCACATCGTGCACTATGTAGGGAATCTGCTTCCTGAGGAGGTTGGGTCAGGTCACTTGTCATGGGATTAGGTACCTATACTTGGGGATGGTATATTAATCAAAATCAATATCCTAAAGGTGAGAATACATTTCCATCAACCGTGAGATAACCAAAATGGGTACATAAATGCCATACAAATAAACATAAGAAAATCACTCTTTAAAAGTATAAGATTAATGGTGTGCATCTAATATTCCTGCCCCAGAAAAGTTATCTTTTAAGCTAATTATTCATGTAATAAAGAGACTTAGTAATCATCTAGGGCTTTTTTCGAGGGATTCTTGCAAAGATACACAATTATGTACCCCGCCCCCCCCCGACACACACACCCTGCCCAAGACCAGTGTAAAACAAATAAAAACTGTCAAGGATCCTATAATAGGAGTTGGAGGGCAGAGGCCAGTGCACCCATCTGAGCTCCAGCCAAGACCCAGGAGAAGGAAGTTCAGGCACTGCCCCAGCGTCACCATGGCGACCAGGCTGGGGGGGGGGGGGAAGTAGCAGCGGATGCTTTGGAGATGCCCCTGACTAAAGCAAGCTGGAGACTGTTGGGCCACCTCTGCTTGGAAACATCTTCCCAAGCGGAACCTCCTGCTGTTTACACAAAAGGGATTCTGTCACCTGGGGGTCTGGGGGCCAGGCCGGGGAACATCCACCTGTGTGTTGTGGAAGTCTGTCCTAATAAAAGCAGCACTGATCTTTGCCAAACTGAAATGTGAACCTCTATCCATATAATATGTGCATATTTCTTAAACTAGCGGATCATGCAAAACTCAGTACTTCCATTAAATTCTCTAACTCAGAACAACCTTGCTTTATCCAATCCCTTATTATTTTAAAACTTTTTAACTACATTTATTTATTTTTGAGAGAGAAAGAGCACAAGTGGGGGAGAGGCAGAGAAAGAGGGAGACCCAGAATCCTGGAGCAGGCTCCAGGCTCCCAGCTGTCAGCACAGAGCCCAACGCGGGGGGGGGGGGGGGGGGGGCCGCCACAAACTCATGAACCGTGAGATCGTGACCTGAGCTGAAGCAGGATGCTTAATGCACTGAGCCACCCAGGTGCTCCTCCAATCCCTTATTTTTATGCCATCATCAAATGGCATCTCCCCAAACAACTCTCTATGGGACCAAAAAAGAGGGGAATGGATTGGAGAGACAGGAAAGTTGGATCAATACATCAAATAAAACTCTCCACTGGGTGTGTACCTCTTTGTGAAGCACTTTGTGACCATTTGACGCTGGTGACCCAGGGGACGAACCTGTGTCCCTGGTGAGGAAGGACCAGCGCAGACAGACCTCTTTCATTTTGTCTCACAACTAATCTTCCACAAAATCACCAATAAGCTCTTTCTTCTGGGCACCGTGTCATCACGGCTTCTCTGCTAAAGCAATTACACACAATGGTGTGAAACTATCTGCCTAAGGGGAATTCAGAATTATAACCCCACCATTTCTGGAGCAGCGCCACATGCGCTCTCAGCACTCTCCCACACTGGGGGCACTTCGGCGCCGTGATGAGGGATTAGTTTTAGTGGGAAAAAAATGAAATAGCTTTAAAGCACTTTTCTGAGTATCATTTTTGTGCCTGGTCTTTCTTCTACTGAAAACATTTCCATATTCTTTCAATTTAATTCCTATAATTATTTTGTGGAGTTATCATCCCTTTTCCACGTGAAGGAGTTGAGACAAAGCAGTTCAACGATTTGCCAGAGTCCTTGCAACTAGTGGTTTAGATTCAAACCTGGGTCTTCAGATTTCAAATTCACAGCTCCCCAGTAAAACCGTATCGGCTTTGTTTTACCTCGTTATCAAAATATTTGGCCAGAATTTTTAAGACATAAGGGATATTCATGAATTTTAGGCTAGTAGTCTTGGTTCTATTTAATGTTATTATTTATTTAAAATGTGTCTCAGAATATTAAGTTTTAGAAAATTTGGGATGATGTGAAGCTCTTGGTTGATGTGGAGGAAAAGCATGACCTAAACTCATGAGAACATGTTTGAATTAACAGATTAACACCAAATGGATAAAGTTTTCTTTATTTTAATTTAATGATGGCTTGTTCTAAATATGGAAAATCAGCAACTTCAAGTATTTTTTTCATCTGAATTATTCTTTGGTACTTAACATTCCTATTTATATGCAGATTTGGGGATTTGTCTTTGCTTGCCAATGATGGGCACACATTTTATCTTCTTTACGTGCCATCCAAGTCAGACTGCACTCTCCTATCCCTGTACCTTGTTCTCCTGGGAACCCAACTTGGGATAATAATACAGAAGGTAAAATCGTCATCACATTACTGCAGCTAGGCAGAGTCACCCTTATTCTGAACGCCACAGATAATATTCCAAATGCTGTAGTATTTCCATCAAAGCAGTTATTATATTCACCATTTCTATGTACGTTATGCAGTTCTAAATTTTCTATTTGAATTTGTAGCATAACATGGCCACATTTTACCCCTTAAGCTGTCTCTGGAATAAAGTGCAGCAATAAGTTCATTTTGGAACCAACATTTCAAGATTCAGACAAGCTCCACTTAGAACGGTCAACATATGGTTGACCTCCATACTGTTTTATGGAGGTTCCTCAAGACAATTAAGAACACAACCATATGATTAGACAATCCCATTCTGAGTATACATCCAAGGGAAACGGCACCGCTATCTAAAGGGATATCTGTACTCCGATGTCCGCTGCAGTCCTACTTACAAAAGCCAAGAAACAGAAACAACCCGCGTGTCCATCAATGGACACATGGACAAAGAAGCTGGGGTTTACATTTACAGTGGAATATCACTCAGCCATGAGTAAGAAGGAGATCCTACCATTTGCAACAACATGGACGGACCTCAAGGGCATTATGCTTGAGTGAAACCAGTCAGACAGAGAAAGAAAACTATGGTACAGTTTCACTTATACAGGGAAACTAAAACAGCTTAACTCATAGAACAGAGTGGAATGATGATCACCAGGGAAAAGGGGTGGGGGAAACAGTCCCAGAAAGACTGGGTCAGAAGGTGCAAACGTTCAGCTATAAGATGAACAGGTTCTGGGAAGCTAATGTGTGAAATGGATAGTTAACAGTACTGGATTATATTCTTGAAAATTGCTAAGAAAATAGATCTTAAATGTTCTCACCATTCTCCCCCACAAAAAAAAAAAGTAATTATGTGACGTGACGAAGGCATTAACTATAACCTTATTATAGTAATTATTTCACAATATATACATGTATCAACATAATTTAAGCCTACTTCTTAAATTAAAAAATAAGAGATATATTGACTATATATCAATTTGCTGGTTTCATTATAGAAAAATAATGGTGGACTTTGGGAATCACCATTTTGATTCTACTGTTTTGGAGTAAAACATTGATATAATCAGATTCTGACTTGGAAAAGTGAATCCATTAATCTTTTTTTTCTTTTTTCCCAAAAGGATGGCTACAAAATAAAGTTGCCTTAGGGCTAACTTCATGCACTATGTTTAATTTAAGGACTCGGCAGCGTAATTGTTTTTTTTGACTGTAGAAATTCCTTAGAACTGTTCTACATATCATCAAATCATAACGTGATGCTAAGCTTGGGCTGTCTGTAAAATCAGAGTATGGCTCATCCATCAAGTTCTTGGCATCATAGATAACGTCAGCAGTCTGGGTACACGCTGAGAAGGTGCCGTTGAAAGATCTGTCGTTCACAGGCAGCAGCGTGACCTCAGGGAAGGACCTCAAGACATCTAAGCTTGTTTTCACTTTTGCAAAATAGAGAAGTGAAACCACATAAATCAGAGGATCAGCTTCTGGCTTCCTTCCTTCCACGCAGTGATCTAGCCAGACATTCCTGAACAAGTGCCTGTTCCATATCCACACAGAAGTTCATTTAAACATACGAGGCCATGAAGGATACAGTGAAATGGGGGCGGGGGTAACAAGTGATGCTGAAGCACGTTACAGAATCCAACATAAAATACCCAGTCCGCATCCAATAAATACAGGATCCTACACAAATGTAAAGCCATGACCATAAATGTGACATAATCCTGCTTCTCTCCTTGAATCACCTCTGGTGCAGTGTAGGGGACCTTGCATCCAGGAAAGGTCCCAATTTAGAGCTGGTGTTATGGACAGCACCGGTTTGGACAAGAAAGTATGCGGTTACCCCACGTATGAGAGGAGAAAGAAAACAGTCACCTGTTCATAGACTGGATAAGACCATCTATATCTTTATCATTTCAGTGTAGGGCGAACAGGGAAGCCATACCTAAAAGGAAATCCACTCTATCTCTAATTTAAGGCCATGACGCTGACCTTTAAGAGTATGAAAGTACAGTCGTTACTGAGAAATCTACACGAAAAATAACTCTTCTCAATTTTATTTTCTCCATTTTCTTGCAGATCTTCTCAGTGGAAATGCTATTTTTCTTCTACCTTGAATAAACCGGTCTCTGAGGTGAGTCCAGCCAGTACACAGCACCGTTTATAGTTTGCTCTGAAAGCTAAAGGCCAGTGACTGCCTGTGCCGTGTTTCCCTAATTAATGGCTGACGGTCATTGGAAACAAGCAGCTCTCTTGAAGACACCGGGACCCTGAGTTATGGCAAAGTTCTACGTGTAAAAATAATTAATCTTTGCTCCACTAAAATCTCTCAAGAGAGGAAAAGACAGTGTGGGCGTCGTGTCCATAACTGTCCTCCACGGTCAGGACTGAGTGTCCCTCACCAAGGTGCTGAGCAAACAGCTTTCAGCAATTCCCCACCTTCTCTCTCTTCTTTCTCTTCCACCTGTTCTCTTTCATTATCTGAATTTAAAGACTTCTCCCTTCTAAATATGAAAAAATTTAGGACCAAATTTTAGTGATTTCTTTACTCAGTGCTGCTGCTGCTTCTTGCTTACAAAGATGTTCAGTGCGTTCAGGCCATTGAACACTGAGTTTGTTTCAACTGTTTTGAAGTATTTCAATACCTTGTATTTAAATACAACTAAAGTACATAAGAGTGCTGGACACAAACTGGCCAGAATAAATTTGTGTTGCATGAATGGTGAATGGACACAATAACACATTTTTATCCAAAATTACAAATACTGCCTCTCTTATTTTGAAATGGAATATAACAAAATATAAAGCACCAATTTTAAATGTGGTAAGTCTCAAAAAAATCTTTTATAAGTGCCAGTAGGAAGTTTAGTCATCTAGTGATCCTTAAGAAAAGGGGATAATGTACTTTGTAGAAGTGCTTGGCACACAGATATTAGACCTTGCATCTGCTAAATGAATTTGGAGCCTGGTTCCTTCACATAAAAGGCAATAATAATTACTGTTCAGAAGGATAATAAAAACTATTTTTTCTAATATGTGTAAAACTTTCTTACATGTGCCTAATAAATATTAGTAATCATCTATAATTATCATATACAAAGTGAGAGATGTTGGGGAAAAAAGACCCCAGGGTAGGGGGTACCTGGGTGGTTCAGTTGGCTGAGTGTCCAACTTCAGCTCAGGTCATGATCTCATGGTTGTGAGTTCAAACTCTGTATCAGGCTCTCTCTACTCTTAGTACAAAGCCCACTTCAGATCCTCTGTCCCCTTCTCTCTCTGCTCCCCTCCTCCCTCGCTCTTTCTCTCTCTCTCAAAAAAATAAAAATAAACATTTAGCACTTTATTTTTTTTAAGTTTATTTATTTTGAGAGAGAGTGCACACATGCACAGGAGCCTAGGAGGGGCAGAGAGAGACAGGGAGAGAGAGAATCCCAAGCAGGCTCTACACCACCAACACAGAGCCCCCATGTAGGGTTCGAACTCACAAACTGTGACATCATGGTCTGAGACCAAGTCAGACACTTAACTGACTGAGCCACCCAGGTGCCCCTGAAAAAAATAAACGTTTTTTTAAAAAGCCCACTTGGAAAAAAACGTATAAATTCTAGACTGTTCAGTGAATTGACATTTAGTGCCACTCCTACAAGATGTCCCTAGGTCCAGACTTCTCAATTTAAGGAACAAACTTATATTTTAAGCATTCTGGGTGAAACTGTAGCATGGTACAGATTCTGACATGCTATAAAAATGGAGATTACTATAAAGCTATAGTAATCAAGACAGCTCCATACTGGCCAAACTGACAGATAAAATGGAACAGAACAGAGAGCCCCAAGACAGACCCACAAATATAGTCAACTGATTTCTGTTTGACAAAGGAGCAGAGGCAATTCAATGCAGAAAAGACAGACCTTTCAGCAGACGGTGCTCAACAACTAGACGTACACACGGAAAACACTGAATCTAAACACAGATCCCACATCCTTTGCAAAAATTAACTCAACATGGATTACAGACCTAAATGTAATATGCAAAAGTATACAATACCCAGAAGGCAACAGGAGAAAATCTAAGAGACCTTGCATCTTGCAATGACTTTTTAAATGCAACAATATTGGTATGATCTATTAAAAAAGTTGAGAAGGTGGACTTTATAAAAGTTAAAAACTTCTGCCCTGTGACACGTTAAAAGAATTAGAAGGCGAGCCACAGATGGGAGGATAATATTTGCAAAATATATATCTGATGAAGAACTTTTATTCAAAATATACAAAGACTCTTAAAACTCAACAATAAGAAAACAGACAAACCAATTAAAATGAGCAAAAACCCTGGACTGGCATCTCACCAAAGACACATAGGTGGGCAAACAAGCATAGGAAAAGACACTCCAAGAAAATGTCAATTAAACAACGAGATACTATTATGTGCCCGTTACAACGAGCAACATGCAGAATGCCCATAACACCTAATACTAATGAGGATGTACAGTAACAAGAACTCTCGTTCACTGTTGGGAATGCAAAATGGCGCAGCCATTGTGGAAGACATTTGGGCGGTATCTTACAAAACCAAGCATATTCTAAGATCCAGCAACCACACTCCTCAGTATTTACCCAAAGGAGTTGAAAGCATGTCCACACAAAAACCTGCATGTGGATTTTAGCAGCAACTTTATTCATAACTGCTAAAACTTGGAAGGAAAGAAGACGTCCTTCAAAAGATGATGGATAAACTGTAGTCATTTCAGACAAGAGAATATTATTCAGCACTAAAAACAAATGAGCCATCAAGCCATGAAAAGACAGGGGCAAAACTTGCATGTTACCAAGTGAAATGAGACATTTTGAAAAGGCTACATACTGTATGATTTCAACTATATGACATTCTGGAAAAGGTAAAACTATAACGAGTAAAAGGACCAGTGTTTTTCAGGGGTTAGTGGGGAGAGGAGGGATAAACAAGTGGAGAACAGGAGTTTTTATGGCAATGAAACTATTCTGTATGAACTACAGTGGTGGCTACTTGACATTGTCATTATTCAGATATACAGCATACACAACACCAAGAGTAAACCGTACTGTCAACTATGGACTTGGGGGAGGGCGCCTGGTGGCTCAGTCGGTTGGGTATCCGACTTCGGTTCAGGTCATGATCTCACAGTCTGTGAGTTCAAGCCCCATGTCGGGCTCTGTGCTGATAGCTCACAGCCTGGAGCCTACTTCAGATTCTGTGTCTCCCTCCCTCTCTCTCAGCCCCTCCCCTGCTCATGCTCTGTCTCTATCTCAAAAATAAATTAAAAAAAAAACAAAACAAAACAAAACTATGGACTTGGGTTGATAATGAGATGCCATGTTGATTTGTAAGTTATAACAAAAGTACCGCTCCAGAGAGGGCTGGTAATGATGGAAGAGGTTGCATGTGTGTTTGGGGGTAGGTGGGGGTGCGGTGACATGGGAACTCTCTGTACTTTTCCACACAAACTTTCCTAAAACTTTCCTTAAATAACTATTTATTAATTACAAAATGACAACCAAGGAAAACAACACCAAAGAAAAAGTAAACAAATATAGAGATTAGCAATGCAGATGTAAACAGAAATGCATGTCAGCTCATAAGAGAATCTTCACTAATACTGTTTGTTTATTTCAATTAGCTCGTTTCTAAATAGCATAACTAAACTTGAAGTTAGCTCCCAAACTGAGTTTTAAAAATATAATGTGAAGGGGATTTTTATTCAAGTTGTTCTAAAACTGCTTATTGGTCCAAAAGCAAAATAAAAAGAGACAGGAACAAAATAAACAAACAAAAGGCTAGGGGTATAATCCTTGTGATACTGAAAATATCAACCATGTGAAACAGTCTCTGAACTAAAGCCCTCCTTTAAAAATTTGTGAAGGGTACTGGAAAAACTAAGAAGAAGAGCACAGATGTAGGAGAGAAAAAGAGATTAAAATTCCTAAGCAGGCGATGCACAGTAATCAGATACAGAGTGTAGACATTTGAGATCCTGATTTATACAAACCACAGATTAAAGATAATGGGGGGGGGGGGGGCGCCTGGGTGGCTCAGTTGGTTAAGCGTCCGACTTCAGCTCAGGTCACGATCTCACAGTCTGTGGGTCGGAGCCCCGCGTCGGGCTCTGTGCTGACAGCTCAGCGCCTGAAGCCTGCTTCAGATTCTGTGTCTCCCTCTCTCTTTGCCCCTCCCCCGCTCATGCTCTGTCTGTGTCTCTCTCTCTGTCTCTGTCTCTCTGTCTCTCTCTCTCTCTCAAAAATAAATAAATATTTTAAAAAATTTAAAAAGATAAATTGGGACAACTCTGAAGAAATAAACATATTAAGAAATTAATAAATTCAATTTTGTTTGGTGTTTTAAAAGTGTACTATCCTCATGCTTTATATAAAAGGTATGCCAGACTGTCTATGTATCTACCTATCTACACACTTCTATATGTTAACTATTTACAAATAAAATAATGTGATGTCTGGTATTTGCTTTAAGATACCTGGAGGGGGGAGGGGGGCTGTGAGAAGGTGAACAGATAAAATACAAATGACGGAATGGAGAACACAGCAGTTCTCTTTACAGCTCTCTCCACTCTTCTGTATATTTACAATTATCCACAGTAAATAGGTTAGTGTTAAGTAATCCAACGAGTGAAATACTGTCAATTTAAAAAGTGTTATCTCACCTTAATCGTGGACCATACACTATGTGTTAATATCATATGGTGCATTTTAAGGACCATCTTAGTAAAAATGTGACTAATATAACCATTCGTAACCCACCCATACAATGAGAAAATAACAATCAAACAACTCCACACTCCGGTTTAAACTGTAGGATCTGTGCTCCGACATGGTTTTGGGGCACATGTAATGAGTTTCTGGGAGCTGTAGACCTTCCCTCCCCCTTCCATACCTCTTTACTCCTTCACGATTATCCTTAAGTCAATCACAGATTTTTTTTTAATTTTTTTTTTAACGTTTACTCATTTTTTGAGAGACAGAGAGCACGAGTGGGGGAGGGGCAGACAGAGAGGGAGACACAATCCAAACTGTCAGCACACAGCCTGACGCGGGGCTCGAACCCATACACTGTGAGATCATGACCTGAGCTGAAGTCAGACACTTAACCGACTAAGCCGCCCGGGCGCCCCAGCCAATCACAGAATGTTTTAACTTCAGTGCCAGAGAGGTAAAACTAGCCAAAGAGTAAGACCCCCCAAAATGATCTAGTTAACTCTTGCATTGCCCTTCCCACATATTACACTAGCTTATGCCATTTGAAATGCCAGCATCTCCTTCGGATAAAACATTTAGGGAAAAAGTGTATGGCAAGACATTAGAAGTAGTTATAGATTGTTTCTTCCAGATGGCCAAGCATTGCGCCCTCACTTTATACCATTTCACTTTTCTTCTCAGAAAGAAGCCATTTCCCACTGAGTATCTCCCTCACATCCAGTGGAGGATAGTTCATCCCAGAGGGCCAGTGACATGAAGTGTCTCTGGCACAGTCACTACCCACTCACTGCAGGAACAATAATTCCTCATCAATCAGCTAAAAAAAAGAAAAGAAATCCCGGGATCTCTAAAAGAGATTATTTGCTCCAGCATTCTACACAGATAAAATTAAATAAGGTTGCAAATAATCAAAATGAGCAATTAAATAATAAGGATGCTATGATATATCAACGCCAAGTACTAATATACTATACATAACATTTTAGTGTAGTGGGAAGGAGGGTAAGTGGAGTTCTTGGATTAGGAAACACACACTAATGTAAACTTAAAACACAAACCTCAAATTTGCTAGGCTTGGATGAAACATTCAAGAACACCTTTCTACAGCCTGTGGACAGACTGTTACAGTGGTGATTAGGGGTTTTCCACTAGGGACCCCGCACAGTGACTGTCTGAATCAGGTCAGGGATGCCTTCCGAACAGGCTGTCAGTAACCACACTCCCAAACTAACCAACATTTGCAAGCTTTGAGATTAGCCAGATTTGATTCAAGGTCATCCCTGTGATAACATCACTGCTCATCTCAACATGGATTTTATTTGCCTACTTTCTGTTGAGAGGTGAGTGGAGCTGTGTGAAAGCGAACTGGGAATTACAGCCAGAAGCTCATCTCACCTGGGCCACGGCTTACACCGAGGGACCTTTATCATGCTTTCTTATTACATGATGCAGTTCAATTTCAAAAAAATAAGTAAAATAGCCCTATTTTTATTTTGCAAACTATGTATTTTGAGGCCATTAAGTAGGTGATTTACTCACATACAAAAATTTTTAAAAATAAATATCACATCCCTTTTAAAAAAGGGGGGAGGGGGCACCTGGGTGGCTCAGGCAGTTAAGCATCTGACTCTTGATTTCTTTTGCCCCAGGTCATGATTTCATGGTTGGTGAGTTCAAGCCCCCTGTCAGGCTCTGTGCTGACAGCATGGATCCTGCTTGGGATTCTCTCTCTCTCCCTTTCTGTGCTCCTCCCCCTCTTGTGTGCACAGGTTTTCTCTCTCTCTCTCTCTCTCTCTAATATATAAACTTAAATAAAAAACTGAAAAAAACTAAATAAATATCACATCCAAATAAAACAGAAGTCAGACACATTATGTGTGTGTGTGTGTGTGTTTGTGTGTGTGTGTGTGTGCGCGCGCGCCTGTGGGGGGGTGTGCATGGGGAGGGTGCCGAGGGCTGAGGCTCAGTATCTTGATACCTCTGTGACTTCTCTTCTGGATCACACATGGGAACATCACTTATCACATCTGTTTCAATAGAGAGAAGGTTAGGAACTTATGGTGTGTAGCTTATAATTTCCCAGGGCATTTCAAAATTGGTATTTCAAAGTAAAATGTTCGTGATCTACTCAGATGAAGTTGAGAGTAGAAACACTTCTATTTGGTAAGTACGATCAGTGCCCACAGTGTGGTTTCTGTCCTAAGAAACACAAATAGAATCTACAGGTATGGTCACCAAGTGCCCACTGTGTCAGGCACTGGGCTAAGTGTTTTATATGAAGAGTGATAAATGGTCAAAATGGTCTAACAAGGCAAGTACTATCATCACTATTTCAGAAATGAAGAAATTAGCTCAACTTTATCTTATTTGTAATAATTCCTCTTGGTTTAAGAAATATACGAGCCAGTTTTGTGATAAAACAACAAATGACAGGACAGAGTATGTAACTTGAACACTGCTGCGAAGAATCTGAATGTGTAACTTGCGTGGCTTCAGGACCCAGCACGTTCCCCTTGAAGGTGCGTTCTGAGGTCACCTTTCATTCATCCCTCCTCCGCTTCTCTGGCGTGGCCGTGGCCACCCAGGCCCTGAGCTGGGTGCTGGGACCCAGGCGCACTCACTAAACAAGTGGATCGCTACCTGTGGATGGCCAGGTTCCATCCGGATCAGACCTCACACCAACTTCGCAATTCATTCTGTTAAGAGTCTCTTAGACATCCGGCGGCTCCTGCTGTAGCTACTTACTGCTGTGAACATTGCACTAAGTTGTTTCTTCTCGCTTCCGATTTTTACACCCTTCACGTCTCAGTGCCCTGGGGCACACCCCTTCACACCCTGCCCATGCTGTCTGCCTTGCACAGGTGGGATTTCTGTGATCTCTGCCACTTCCAGGCCACCATGTCCCCAAAGAAAGGGGCTCAGGTAAAATGCTCTTTATGGACTTGTCAGCTCCAACGTACCGCATCTGACCCA
Organism: Herpailurus yagouaroundi; assembly: GCF_014898765.1. Lineage (NCBI taxonomy): Eukaryota > Metazoa > Chordata > Mammalia > Carnivora > Felidae > Herpailurus > Herpailurus yagouaroundi. Next base: position 2,989,131 of record NW_024412412.1, read on the forward strand.
GAGCCACCTGACATTTACACTTGAATAAACATTTCAGAGAACGAACTCTCCCGAGGAAAACCTGGAAAGTCTGACTCATGGCCCATATGCCTCCCCCAGTAGGATATTTTGAGGCCTGCAGACCTGAATGTGCATCACAAAAATACTGCTGCGGGATAGAGAGGTGCTCCTTCGGGAACTTGAAGACTCTCATGTGCTTTGGCCTTTATTTCTTAAAGATATGTGATCCCATGTGCCATGTGAGCATTTGAATTTGCCTTCTTTAAAACACCAAAGCTGATATTAATGCTGATCTAATGTAAAGAAGGTTTACAATACTAAAATTCTTCTCTGGGGTCAAGTATCCACTTATTGTACACAGAGACTATGGCAGATAGACGACAGAGAGCTAGGTATCACTAGATACACATCGTAACCTAGTCCAGTCCACATACTGTGCTGAGTAAACTCGCCCGGTCGATAAATCAGTACTATTGACCAAACGTTTATTCCACAACAGACATCACACATTCTGGGCAGACAAGCGAGCATAAGCTAAGGCCTCTTATCAAGGAGCTTCTATTCTAGGAGAAACAAAAACACAAATGGATAAATATCTCTCATTACTGACAGAGTCTAGACAAGTGATAAGACAGGGTAAAGAGGAGGGCCGTTTTTCTTACATCTGTGAGGTGGGCTAACTTAGCTACAGTGTTGAGTGAGAGAGTGGTGGAGGACAGGATGCTATTGTCAGCTGGATGAGCAGGCAGCTACACGAAGATCCATTCATTCACTCGCTCATCCAATGTACATCCCCTGAGTCTCCACCACGTCTCCGGTACTATCCTAGTGGGAGCGTTAACATTAAAATGCATCAAAATGTATGTTATGTGTACAAACATAGCATACATACATACATACATATATATAGGTATATATACACATACACATAACATACATACGTATGTATAATTACTAAATAATGACCAGAGGTAAAAAACTAAAACTGGAAGGGGACTGGAGGCAGAGGGAGAAAGTGTGTGTGTGTGTGTGTGTGTGTGTGTGTGTGTGTGTGTGTGCGCGCGCACATGCGCCAGTGCACATGGGGGCTCAGAGACCTGGATGAACGTGAGCACAGATAAGGTACAAACGTTCACGACCAAGAAGGGGCCCAGACCCAGGGCGGAGGTGGGGGCTCTGCCGCCTCAGGCGGTGATGCTGCCACTGCTCCCAGACAGGCTGTGTGAGGCTGGGCGGGGGCGGAGGCGCGGAGGGCTCCCGGTGGAACACCCAGGGAGCGGGTGCGTGTGCAGGGCACATGTCGGGAACACAGTGGCACACGTGTGTCTGGGGTTGAAGCGGAGGTCCAGACAGAGCCTGCAATCACGGAGTCGGCGGCAGAGATGGAAGAAAGGCCCCACGGGGTGGATGTCGCCCCTGGCCGCCCCTGAGGAATGACACACGGGAAGAGCAGGCTGTGGGTCGAACAGGCTTGTGCCAAGTGCCGGGTGCGCTACAAGTTCAACACAAGTCGAGGCGCGGCAGAGGGGGAAGACGAACAAATGTGTTTGGAATGCAGGGAGCACAGCACAGACCCTAGGACCAGGTCTCAGAGCCTCTGCAGGCTACACGCAAAGTGCCGATCTCTCTGCGCCCGAGGGAACTGGTAGCCCTGAGCAGCACACTACCTGGCCATCTTGGGGGGGTGTAGAGAGGGGCAGAGAAGACGCTGTGTCACGTCAGTTTTCCAGGATGATCTGGAACTTATTCAAAGAAGAGAAAGGGAAGTTTGGAGAGCAGAGGGGGCCAAGGCAGAAAGGATACTCATAACAGACTAATCAGCACGGAAAAAGGCGCGTGGCCTTGTCTGGCAATGTGCATGCGTGTGCGTGTGTGTGTGCGTGCGGGTGTACATGTGTGACTGTTGCCAAGGTGGAGACAATGATATTGGAGAAGCAGAGAGGGCCTTTAGGACACTGTCAAAAAAAAAAAAAAAACAGCTGTCTTATAGATGCAACAAACCTTTGAAGACTTTCAAATACAAGCAAGATCTTAATTATAGTGCTATAATGCAGGACTAGCAACTTAATGTCCTTTATCAAAAACACTTAATGCCCAAAAACAAATGCTGAGTAACAAAAAATAAAAAAGGATTGCTCAAATTGTCTGGTATACTCAGCCTCATTTTAACAAAGCACATTCCACCTAAGCCTTTTAATACAGTGAGGTTAATATAAAAACCATGAAAAACACAAGTCTGGCTTTATATTATTCTAATTAGAGCTTACAGATACAGAGGATAACACTAGTAGCATGTCTGTTTATTTGGTTTTGTTACCAGATTAAAAAATATATATTATTTTGAAAGATGATAATCCTGGAGAAAAATGTTTGTATACTTTACAAGAACATCCAAAATAGAGACTTTAGTTTGTTTGTTTCATTTACAAAACAAATGAAAACCAGAAATGAAGTTATTCATTCAACTAAAGCAAGTGTTAGCAAGTGTTACACTGTGATGTAAAAAGCAGGCAATGAAAAACTAAAATTGGGTCAAAATCTGCCATAAATAATTTTTGTGTGACTGAACATAAGGAAAATGGCCCTTTGGTGGTGGGTGGGATAGATAGCATCTACACCCTATTCTGAGCACATGCAACATGGCCGGCTGCAGGTGGATTACAGCCCAATCAGCAAACGCTTCATTTTCCAATAGGATTCTTTTTTCACTTCACAGAAATTACAACTGTAATCATTACAGTTACCTAATGCATTTGATATTCTTCTAACTCTATTCTACCTCTTTGCAGATGAGTCAGTCCTTCTGAGAAGTACACAGAGCTGTAACTAACACTCTTCCCAATGTCAGAAACCTACAAAGGTTTGTGGAACATTTATGCATGCATTTGCACAAGAAAAAAAGCTGCAAAGATTTTCTTGGGGCTGGGGGTGTATGGAAAATTTCTTACGTGCTAATTACCAAACTTGAGTGTTTACTTGAAGCTGAGGTTTTCCCAGGTACATAATGAAAGTATCTTGTTTGGATGTCACATGGTTTATTCACTTTTATATGCCTTTCAGTTTGACAGATGAAACTATAAAATAGGTGATTTAAATAAGCAAACTGAATTCCCTGCAACCATTCTAATAATAATTGCAGCACACAATGCTTACAAAATATGGTTCTTTCTGTCTGCAAAACACTTTACTAATTACCCAGTTTGTTAATCTTAGCTTATCTCCTTGATTTGCCATGTATTTTCACATATGTATCTTAAAACACAACTTATTTTCCTTCTCTGGCATAAACTTCCACTTAGCACATCTCTCCATATGCTGCTTCTTTATAAAAATAATGTAAATGCACTGAATTCTAGGGATATGATCAAGTAAGCATTACATCAAAAAATATAATAATTTGCTGCGATTAAATTACCTGATTTACTTCAATTACTGTGATGATTACTTGGGATGGATTTGTAACAAAAGAAAATTGGTGAACACTTCTGAAGTCAATATATCATCCCTGCATTTCTTTTATGACTTATAGTAAGGCTATTCCATTTTGCAGGCAAGACAGCAGAGTAAGGGGAAAAAATCGTCCATTTCAAACCTAAGTATATACGGTCAACCTAGAAGTAAAAGATAGGACATTTTGAAAAAAAATCAGTAAGAATTTGTAAAATATATTTTACTCTTTATTATTTGAAGTAAGCTTTATTTCCATAACTTAAATTCCCTTATTTTAAGATTATTATAATTCCTTTGAATCCCCATGAAAATATCCAATCAATTGTGGGATTATGAATGAGGACATTTTCTCAGTTTCTTGGCCTTCTATGTATAGGTCATTTAAGCTGCAGGATTTACTACTGCAAGCAGCCTGAAAGACCCAACAGGTCATGGGGTTCTGGGGATGGGGCCTCATACCTTTTCTATTCAGGGCAGCCACCTGCCCGCTATTCTTGTCCATGCTACGTGTGTCTGCAGAAACCAGAAGTCACTTTATTTATTTATTTTTTTGACAGAAATCTATCAGCTAAAACTTAGAGAAGGAGAAGAACAGAGACAGAGACTGGTTCTACAAAAGGCCCTTTGAAGACAGAAAAATAAGAAAACATTTGGGAGAAAATATTTGCAAACTGCATTTTTAACGAAGGATGAGCATCTCAAATATATAAGAAACACTCAAAACTCAACAAGAAAAACAACCAACCAACCAAAACAATCCAAACAGAAAGTGGGTGAACTATGTGGGCTAACATGTCACTGGAGAAGGTGCCCAGATGGCAGATGAGCACGCGAAGTGATCTCCAACATCATCGGCCACTAAGGAAATGCAAATTAAGACCATAATGAGATATCACTGCCTACTTCTCAGAATGGCCAATTTTGTTGTTGTTATTGTTGTTGTTAGTCCCAACACCGAGTGCTGCTGAGGCTGCTGGGAAATGGATTCACACATGCACTGCTTGTGAGGGTGTAAAACGATACAGGTGCTCCGGAAATAGGTCTGGCAATTTCTCATAAATCAATATATGCAAATATCATATGCATACAGGTCATGTATGACCCAGCAATTACATTTCTTGGCATTTATCCAAGAGAAATAAAAACCCGTGTTCATGCAAAAGCCATTCTTAGCATCTTGTTCCTAAAAGCCCCAAATCAGAAAGACACCCAACATCCTTCAACGAGACAAAGGAGGAACAACCCAGGGTACAGGGAAGCCATGGGACACTACATGGCAAGAAAAGGAGCAAACTTTACATACAAACACTTGGGTGGATGGCAAGGAAGTTGTGCTAGCAGCACATGCCGGTCACAAATGGTTACACACTTCATGGCTCCATGAACAAGATACCCTTAAAACAGCAAAGTGACAGGTGGAGAATAGACGTGTGCTGTTCACAGGGAGCTCTGTACCGTGATCACAGTTGCTCCAAGAACCCACAGACGTGATACGACTGCACGGAGCTCCGCACGCCCGCGCGCGCGCGCGCACACACACACACACACACACACACACACACACATATGAACTGGTGAAATCGAATCAGTTCTGTGGACTGCCCCCAAGTCACTGGACCCACTGTGCTACTGCGTTCCAGAAAGGGGAGATGTTACCATTCAGGACAACAGTGAAGGTACAAGCGCTCCTTGTAGACTTTATTGCAAGTTCCTGGGAATCTATAATTATTTCAAAACAAACAGTCAAAAAGAGAGACTGGCAACAAGTAAAATGTTACAAAGGCACTGTAGGGCACATGACAGGTGTTCGAGGCTTTGGAGGATCACCTGTAATATGGGCAGGGCATGAGTTCGCTGGAGCGAATCTGAATGTGCCCATGTCTTCCCAACAGGCTTTCCCTGAATCACTGAAGAAAAGTGGGTGTTTCTACTTCTCCATCAATCTAGACACATGCGGTACCTATGCTGCTTCTTGTATTTTCCATGTTACTGAACATGCTAATCGCCTTCCTTAAAATTAACATAAATTATCAGCATAATCATTGCTTGGTCAACATCAGTTCATTTATCTAAATTTCTCATTCAGCGAGGCAAAGTTACCAAGTCTGGGCAAAGTGATTTCTCCCCAAAAACTGGAAGTCCATTGTAATGTTATGATTCTGTAATGTTATACGCACTCAAAGGACTTAATCTGAAAATATTTTCAGTTTCCTCCTGGCACCTTCAAAATGTGATTTAAATAAAATGATGGGGCTTCAGGGATGTGTATTTCTTTTTTTTTTTCTGAATTCCCCTTAATGTTCTGAGTACTTGATTTTTAGCTCCAGCTCTTCTGTCTTTATGGTGAGGCTAATTAATTTAACTCACGGACTCAGTTTCCTCATGTGTAAAATGGAGGGCTTTCACTGAATTCATAAAGGAGTTACCATGATTAATCATCTTCCTCTTTAGTTTCTGATGGAAGTTACTCACTAGCAAACATTCCATCATGTAAGGTAATTTAATGCCAACAGAAAGGTGCTCCCTTCTAACTGCTGCTGGAATTATTTTAACTGTACTGACACCCAAACACCAATAATCCCACAAGGCTCCAGAGCCCTATGGTTCTTCGGGACTCCGTTCTCATCCAATTATTTTGGAAGGTTAAGTTGTTTTATAAAGTTTGATGAAAACAGAAACCCAACATGTGATATGCTGGGCTTCTCAAAACACAAGTGACGGAAATGCTACGATGCATCCTGTCCTGTCAGAGCTGCAGCCATCTGCGAGCTCTCTCAAACAAAATAATGCATTCTCCAGTCGCTTTGCAAAGTGAGTTTTTTTCCCTTTAGTTAATCAATTACGCTCCATAATTGTACGCTGAAATCACTGAAAAAGCATTTTATTTCCTATTAGGGTTACAGTACCATTTAACTGTCTCTGATCCAATCAGGCTGTACCTTATTTTGCATATTTTCATAGGTCCTTTCTTTTTCCCAGTTACTTATTATCTGTGTAAGTGGTGTATTAAATAATTGATGAGCCACCTTCTTCTCCTCCTAGTTACCAGTGACGCTGTTCCTACCCTGTTTCCAGACAGCACTCCCCTCTGCAGCCGGGGTTCCCACCGCACTTTGAAAGATATTTTAGTTCCTGCAGTGACAAAGGCCTATGTAGAAACTGCAAGCATAATTTACTTACCTGATTTATGAAGCAATTCATGAAATCTAGCATATTCATGCTACGTGGGGATTCGTGCTACATTTGTTAAGAAAACAAGGATCTTTCACAATTGCAAAACTCCCTCTTACCACGTTTTATGATAGAACACAGTAGATTGGGGCAATTATCCCTCGTGTTTTATTAAACCTTTATACAACTGTTAGAGGTTAATGGGGCTATTATTTTTCCTACTGTCAAAATCCGCTTCGAAGCAAGACCTAGAGCACTTACTGCCGGAAACCCAGCACAGAGAAAGCAGGCATGGCTTTTTCTGTAGTGGGATTACAAATCACCGTAGTCTGAAACCATTCAGACAAATCACCCATTAATAATAGAGCACGAAGGTCCCCTAAAAACAAAGCCGGATGATGGGCAGGATGGCTGGCCATTTAATGATACGTGTAGTGACTCTAACGACAGTATTGGGAAGCAAAGCATGCTTTTTGGGGGGGCATGGGTAAAGCAGATCATTTTAATTTTTGAAGATGATTCATGTGGGGGTGAAGAGAACAACATCATATGCAGGTACTGGGCCAGATGAAAATTATTTCCGGAATAAAGTCTCAGGGGTGGAAACCACACAGCATCCTGACCAGCTGGATGATTCTGTTCCCCAGGTAGCCTTGCCTCGGAGGTGAATTAAGTGGGCTACTCAGGGTTATTCATCGCCTCACACACTCTCCTTCCCTTGCCCCTCCCTGTATCCCAGCCCCCTGCAGCTCTGAACCTGGGCGGGTACAGAGCCACTGCATTCTTTAAAGGACCTCTCGAAAAGCAGGCACGTCCCAGTCCGCGATCCACTGACATGCGGACTCACTCGGTAGTGCCGGGGGGAAACGGGTGCACCACAGAGTGGTCGCTGACCTCCTAGAGCACAAAATCTAGACTGACAATGAGAGTTTACTACTTGTTAGTAACTCATAACAGACACTTGAAGAAAATCAATTCCTCACAGTGAAAATGTGGGTATCACGTTCTAAGACTACAGAATGTTACTGCCATTGATGTGTGATTCAATCAACAGGGTCGTTTTCATGTAATACGTGTGATTTTGATAATGCAGCATACTTTCGACCAATGCCAAGCACATGTCTATACGCGAGATATTCAAGTGACCCAGCCGTTAAAGAGGTCTCGTACAGAAGGTGTGGTGACTTGGCTGGTGGCATAGTACGTGACTAATGTAATTGTTTCACATCCTAACTTTCTGTAGATTCTTACTTTTTATGGGTCGATGTGCTGCTGTTTGGAAAAATAAACTTGTATCTTTACTCAAAGCTCACTAAATGTTGCTACGTTTATTACGACAGGCTCTGTCTGATAAATATTTACATAACCAGAAATACCAGTTGGCTGTAACCTCCTCTGGGGAAGGAACATATTCTGAACAGCCCTAAGCTCTTGGTCTTTCCTCAATGTGTGACTACTGTGTGCATGAATGAGATGTGGGATACAATGACGTCACTGAAGAAAAGTGTGAGCACGACTCTGTCACACTGCTCCAAGCTACCACGTAACTAGGACACTCAGGCGTTCAATGGACAAGCGTTTTGAGCAACTTCTGTGTGCATGTGACTCTGCTAGCGACTTGTAGATATCGGCGAAGAAAGGAGAAGGAAAGCTCTAGCCTCAAGTTTATATTCTAGTTTTGTGGGGGGGGGGGGGGCCCCAGACAGGAATAAGGACACACAGACACGCACATCCAAATACACGCACACACGCCCCGCAAGCAGAGCGTAAATACACACGCGTGGTGGATGGGATATGTCATGGCGAATAGTGCACAGAAACCAGAGCGAAGAACACGAGGGATACGACAATGGGCGGGCAAGACCTGTGGAAGCAGGATGGCCAGTGAGTCTTTCAGAAAAGGTAAATTCTGAGAGATTCGCCGAAGGAAGGGAGGGATGAGAGTCCTCCGAGAGCATCGTTTCAAACTAAGGAAACAGAGGAGCGGAGCCGGGCGGAAGATGCGGGCGGTTTTGAAGAAACACGTCCTGACCGGTGGAGGAGGGCAAGAGGCGGAGGGGACGGAGTACACCGCGTGGAAGCCACCGTCGTGTCGCCCAGAGGGCTCACGGCAGCGTGACCCGCCGCGGGGAAGCAGGCGGACGGGAGGCTGGGGGAGGCAGACGCGGTAACACCGCTGGCCGGCCGGGGACCACGGTGGCCGGGAGCGAAGGAGAAACGGCCGGCCTGTGATGGCTGGGAGGGCGCAGGCCTGCTGGCTGCCGGAGAGAGGGCCGGCACCGGGCTCCGGGTCCCCGGCGAGGAAAAGGAACGGCCCGGTCCGAGAGACGTCCCTGTCACGGGGGCACGCACACTTTGCATGGCAGCCGGATGTCAGAGTCTGGGAATCCAGACGGCGGTCCAGGACGCTAAGCCAAACACAGCTCATTCCGTTCCAGTGATCGCACAGGAACTGCTTTCCAAGCCAAGACGGTTATTGGGATGGTCTGCCTCTTCTCCATCTCTTGTTTTAACCCCATTAATGAGAATTCACGTTCTGTTTTCCCAGCTTGCGCCGGTCACCGTTGGCAGAGAGGGGGCTGACAGGAGAGTGTCCTCGAGCTGAGCCCTTGGTGATAACGTCACTAAGCTTAGCGTCCAACAAGAAGGCAAGAAACTAGGCAAGACACAAGATTAATCCCTTTTTTTTCTTCACCGCACATCAGAATGTAAGTAAAAAGAGAATATTTCACACAAGTATATCCCACACGCTCTTAAATTTTTCCAAGCTTAAGAAAATGAACACTATGAGCGCAGCAATTATAGTGATACGGGGATAAACGCAGTATGACCCCAGACAGATGGAAAGTCTTTTATAAGGGTATATTTTAGGAAATGGATTAACCAGTCATGTGTGTTAAAAAGGTAAATCAGACGTTACATAGTTGTGATTGTATCTCTAGCTGTATAGAGTGGTTAAGGCATCATGTTGCTGTGTCATTCTAAAAACAGAGCTACAAAAATGTTAAAATCTGCCTTTCCAAATAATTATTTCTGATTCAAAAGAAAAGCCAGAGGGAAAAAATGGAACTACTGAGTATCATTATAGAAGACGATACCTGATCAATTGCTTTTCATTAACAGGACTGTCTATTTGGCAACTTGGACTATTTTGCTTCAGGTATTTTTATTTTTCCAGGTAGAAAAAAAAATATTGATTATCCATAGACACAAAGGCAATGAAATAAATGGTTTATAGTCAAATGTAGGAGAATTCTAGGGTCATTTATTTTATAATGTTCTGTTGTTATTTTTACCCAAGGGTTTATAAGGTAATGCATTATACTGTTCAATTTTTCCGTAGTGTTTTCTTCTATTTTACATTAAATAATGATTCTGCATCAATGTCCTACCCTGCTTGGGTATCCACTGTTGTGACCGCTGTGCTCAGTACACAGCATGGGCCATCAATACATCTGAGTGAGTTACAACAAATCAATGTGGAGTTTGTAAAGTCATTTGTCCTTAACTTTACAGGGGGAAAACAATCTCTAGCTGAAAAATAACAACCAAGGTTTTCATTTACCCTCCTCCCTACAGATTTTTATATTTTGGAGTTAGAAGGGCACTAACGGATTGTCCAGGCTCCTGGTTCTCCCATGGGGGGCTGCTAACACTGTATCCCACGTAGGCGACTGTCAAGATTCAGAAGAGGAAGACATACTGTGTCTACCGTTACCGCCATTTTAAAATAGGCAGTGACAATTTAATTACCACTTGGTGTTGAGAGGGTCTGTTCTCAGAAGAAAGGCGAACCCCATGTCACTGGGAAACAGCAGGGAAGCTCGGGGTGGAACAGTCACTGAGCTTCCTCCAGATGCCCTTCTGCTGAGTGATGCTCCCCATTTATGTTGCAATCTTGCCAAAGCTTAAAATGATTAGAAATGTAGAGCAATAGGCAGAATGAATACCTTAATTACCTCTGAGATTTTTTGAAAACACTTATTAATCAATAATGAATGAACCTGATGAAAAAACAAACTTGTACATCATTCCACTCTACAAGGTAATGGAGGAAATTAATTGCCCTCATTATGTAGAAGGGCTAAAATATCCCCGCTTGTGCCCACCCCCTGTACCATGTGATCACATTTGTGCATGTGAAGGACAGATGTGAATGACTAAGGGGTTAATTGGTAACATGAAACCAGGGCTGGATAAAGAAACCGACCAATATAGATTCCAGAGCAAAATTCACAGAAGATTCATCAATCCCATGGAGAAGAGAGGATATGTAGGGCTTTTGTTCCACAATGGGGGAAAATGAGCCTCTCCTGTGTTCTCCCCTTTTTCATTTATTTAGTCAGTATATACGTGCTAAGTGCTTGTTAGCTGGGCTATTGGGGAGGAGGAAGTGCAGCGTGTGATCCCGTAAAGGCACCAGCTGGGAAGGGCTTTGCCGGCTGGGAGCACTCCGCTCTCATGGAGCTGGTCTCGGACCAAATGGAGAACCAAGGCAGGTCTAGGAAGGAAATGCACGCTGGCCCGAGGGATGTGTGCTAAGTGGCTGGAAAACGGACCTCAATACAGGCACTGGTTGTCTATCCGATGAAACGGGAATCTGCTTTTAACCTATGCACCAGCCACTATAGATCTGTACAAACTTCCCTAACATACAAGTGATAAAATCCTTGCTTAGTCTTGCTATAAAACATAGTACACGTCACCTCGTTCCAGCACTCTAGTGACCTAACTGCTATAATTATATGAGCCTTTCATCATTAAACCGTGAATTCCTTGAGGGAGTCTGTGAAATCTTTCCGTTTCCCCAGCCAGGTATCTGTCTCTCTTCCTGGCACTTGGGGAGGCTTGGATCGACATTGCCAGAAGGCATGGTTCCTTGCCTTGTCTAGTGTTTTCTCTGTTTGTTTCTCTTCAAACACCTGAATCTTTGGGTAGTTTGCTCTGCGTGGATGATCAGAATCTTGAGCAGTTTCTAGCAACCTAAACAGGGTCCCAACAGGAAGCAGATGCCCCCTCTGGAGGAGAATAATGTGAGGCGGGATTACTTACTAAAGGGTTGTTTTCATCAGAGAAAATCCAGTTCCTCATGGTGTGGTTTGCTGAATGCCCATCACACGACGTATACTGGAGAGGGCAATCTATAAACACCTTGCTTTACCCACTTGACCAAATTAAAACGTTAAATTAAGCATTAATTAAAATGTTATTGTTTTAATTTCATAAATGATGAAACCTGACCTTGGCTACCCTTCATACTTTTACAACCACGGAATCCTTGTCTTCAAAGTCCAAGTCCGTTTCTCTAGGAAACACGTCACTTAGTTTTCTGGCCACGACTTCTGTGTAAATAACATTTTATTATTTATTATATCGTGGACCTCAGAAGGCCCTCAGTTTCTTCGATCCTCATTTTTTTCTAATAATTAACTCTCATGTCTCACAACCAAAACCAAGTTTAATGCTGTTTGGAGAAAGGACAGCATCCTTTTTCACACCAAGTGAGTAATCAGGCCTTTGTCACTTCATGTTCAGATAAGGACAGAGAGACATTCTCTTTACAAAGATAGCTTCCGTCTACATTTTGCTCTAGCAGAGAAGTTCGGTGTTGACCTAATACTGATGTAATGGGAAGGTTCAGCAGCTGTGTGGTTCTACATTACTGTGGGTCATCTCTGTAAGGTGTTCAACTATAAAATATAAAGTACAAAACTATTATAAATACCACATCCCCTACCCTACTGAACATCCAGAATTAAAAGCTAGCAATAAAAACTATCAAAACTTTATTAATAAAACCCTCCCTTTCTTTCTCTGTCACTTAGTTGTTTTCTGCCTTCATCTGGATTCCATTTTTTTTTTTTTAGTCCAATCTGATTTGAATGGCACTTTCCATGATTATCAAACAGAAAGTGTAATGAAAGTATTTACAGATTGACTTTGTGTGTGTGTGGTACCTAAGGACCTGGGTTAGTCAGAGTTCTAGTAATACGTCCTTTGATAGACTGAATCTTTGCATCCTCTCAAAATTGTTTTATTGAAATCCTAACATCCAGTGTGATGGTATCTGGATGTGGGCCTTTGGAAGGTAAGGAGGTCATGAGCATGAACCTTCATGATGGGATAAGTGCCTTGATAAGGGACAGCAGAGATGATTTCTCCCTCCACCATATAAGGATACAAGAGACGACAGCTATCTATCTATAAACCAGGAAGCAATCCTCATCAGAACTTCCGTCTGCCTTGATCTCAGACTTTCCAGCCTCTAGAACCATGTGACATAAATTGAAACCACCCAATCTAGGGTACTTTGTTATGGTAGCCTGAGAGATCTAAGACATGCCCTGTATCTGACACTTACATCCTAGGAGTCTGAGTCTACTTCTCTGTCCTCTTCAGTGGCCAGGGAACAGGGTCATCGTATAGTCAATGGACCCTGTTCCACAGGCAATGAGTAAGATACCATACAAATGGGATACGGAGAAGCAGAAGTAGGTCATTCTACAAAGTGATTTTTAAAAGATTTATATTGCTATTTTTGCTTATTTATTAGCTGTTGTAGAGTATCTGTCACGGAGAAAACTTCATGCAGAAGCCCAATACATCACGCAGATAAAATCAGAGCTGGTTGGGCTGAGGGAGCTCAAGATGTCCATGCCAAGATTTCCATCTCTACTAAATGCTAGGCAGTGGGAAAATGGATAAAATGCGTAGATCCCAAACACTGGACAAGGAGCACAAAGAGAGCAGGTAAGTAGGGACACCAGAAGAAGTCACCAGGAATGAACAGAAAAGGCAACTCGACAGCTTGAAAGTCCTAAAAGGAACAACGGTGCCTGAGCAAGGACCACACCGGAAATGAACCCGCCTGGGTATCACCATGGGGCCTGCGGAGCTGTATTTCGTAGGACAGGTAAACGCACCGTGAAACTGACAAAATAAATGATGTCACAGAGGTAAGAACCAAACGAGGGACCAGCTAACCATGCCTGGGAGTCAGGAGAGCCTTCAGAGGGGGAGGGGAGTCTCTAAGCATGACATGAGTTTCTGCGTTCAGTGAAGGGAGACAGGTTACTTCTGGCAGAGAGGCACTGTGACATCATCCAAGGCATGGCAAGGTGGTCCCTTCAGCTGAGTAATAACGAGAGACTTCCAGGAGAAGACACTAGAAAAGTAGGTGGTAGGAGACACCTCCCGTCATCCAACAGCTAGTGACGGAGTACTACCACATGCCAGGCATATGCAAATGGACCCTGTATACATGTGGTCTTTATGTACATGTATATACATGTACGTATTTCCTCTTTGGAAGGACTCAGGATTTGCCCTAAAGCTATTTTATTCTTCAGGTGACAGATGACCGAGAACATCGTAACAGGAAAATGCTAAGACCAGACTTCCATATCCTAAAGATCCATACAAGAATGGAGGGAAGCAGGGATCAAATGCTAGCCGTGGAACACTTATTCATGAGAGAAATCGGAAGGTCCAGCCTCACACTGACCATTGAGAGCAGAGAGTCAAGACAGATTGGAAACACACTTAGCGGATTCATTTAGGACAATGTCAACAGGACATTCTTCCCCAACAATGTGAAGCCAGTGCACGTTCTTTCTTCCAGCAAATACTTTCGCAGGTAGAAAAGTAGAAAGAGGGGAAGCGAGAAAAGCAGTTTATGGGATTACTTCTCCAGGATGCATCCGTTCTCTCCTCTGTGTCCCCTCTAATTGACATATCAATCCTCATATAGAAAGAAAAGAGGACTTACAGACGGAGTTTTTATGACTACTGTCCTTGCTGGGCATCATCTTGACTCCTCTTGACTTCAATTCAATTGCCTTTTTCACTGCAAGAAACAAAATAAAGCCATTAGTAGGTAAGAGTCAAAGGGATATCACAAAATAGTGCTTTATCCTCACAGCATTTTGAGTCATGACTGCGTGCTTACCAACCTCTGGAAAGTGGGACACGTTCTAAGAGGTTAATGATGCAAAGCAAATGAAGTACAAGAGCTTGTGAATAATTAATGCAAGGCTATCAGGCAGCAAGATCGCATCTTATAACAGCAGTGTCAGAAGGTAAAAATGATGTGGGCTGTGGTTTACCTTCGACACTAGCGATGGCCCATCTAGAAATCACCACCATTTCAACAAGTACTCAGGCAGACTGCTCTCTCAACGAAGGTGCAGTGACTCTAGAGCTTTGTAAGTTTGCTGCGTTCATGATAATTTTTAGATAAAGTGTAAGCTGCTCATTTATTTAGTCATGTAGTTATTTAATAGTACAAAGTTTAACATACATACATTCATGGGGAGCTCATATGGGAAATCAGTGCTGGGGATAAGATGTTAAATAAAAGAATGAAAATCCTCCTAGATGCTTGTTATCTATAGACAGCATTAAAAAAAAAAAAAAGAAAGGCATACATGACATTGGTTTCTAGGGTCATAGTTCTCAAGCTTAAATTTATGTTCCTTAGTGATTTCAGGTCCTGCATCAAACATTTTAAGAAGTTTCACTTTTCTGGTCATTTCTAGAAAACAAAAACTAAGGAGGCATTTCTTGAGAAGAAACTAGGAAATAATATTTTGATTTAAAAGTCTTTTAAGTAGTAAAAATATATTATTGTTATTTACATTAAAATAATAATTTAAGGGGCACCCGGGTGGCTTAGTCAGTTGAGTGTCTGACTTCGGCTCAGGTCATGGTCTCGCAGTTTGTGAGTTCCGGCCCCGCGTCAGGCTCTGTGCTGACAGCTCAGAGCCTGGAGCCTGCTTCAGATTCTGTGTCTCCCTCTCTCTCTGCCCCACCCCCACTCACGCTCTGTCTCTGTCTCTAAAAACCTTAAAAAGTACTTTTAAATAATTCAATATTTATATTAACAATATAATATTTAATTTGAACAGTTATCATGCACACAAATGAGACGACCTAGAGTAACTCAAAGTATGCAGATCCGGGTTCAAATCTTTGCTAACAACTTGGTAGCTATGCGGTCTGGGTAAGTCACTTAACTCAGAATCTGTTAATTTCTCTGTAAAGTGAGGTGGTGGTTAATTTCATGTGTCAACTTGAGTGGGTACAGAGTGCCCAGATATTTGGTCAAACAGTATCCTGGGTATTTCTGTGACAGTGCTTTGTGAATGTGATTAATATTTAGATCAACTAAGTAAAGCAAACTGCTCTCCCTAATCTGGGTGGGACATATCTAATCAGTAGATGGCCTGAATAGAAAAAAAAAAAAAAAAATGCTGACATTCTCCTGAGTAGCAAAAAACTCTCCCTGCCTGTCTGTCTTCACATTGGGATATTAGTTCCACTGCTGTTGTTGTTGCTGCTGCTTTTCCTGCCTTAAGATTTAAACTGAAACATCAGCTCTCCCTGGGTCTTGAGCCTGCCAGCCTGTGGATCGTAACTACACCATCAGCCCTTATGGGTCTCCACCTCACCCACTTGCCCTACAGGTCTTGGGACTTCTCAGCTCCCATAACTGGGAAAGCCAATTTCTTATAAAAAATCATATGGAGCCCATTAGCTCTGATTCTCTGCAGAGCCCTAACGCAGTGGGCATGCTGATGTCGAATGCAGGGGTGGGAAGGCTGTATGAGGAAGGTGCAGACATAACGAACATAACCCAGGGGAGCACACGATAGACTCCATGCCTGACGGTGTTTGCTCTTACTCTCCTATCTGTGTATTCAGACGTGTGCCCTAGCGGTGGCCACAGCAAGCGCTCTTCGGGTTGTTCTATAGCTGATGTCACTGAACATGTGTCCCCTCTGCACTCTGCCACCATCTCGTCGGTGGACTTTCTGGCCCCCTGGGTACAGGTCTCCACATCTCTGCTTCTCAGAGTCCCACACTGCACATTTCACCTGCCTCTTCACACGGACACTGGTTAACGGCTTACATTGTGGGACGCGTCTTCAAACCCACCATGGTGTTTAATTCTCCCACCACTCAGGTAGGTCTTGTACAGACCTTTACTCATACCAGGGAGCCGGGAAACCAAGGCTCACAGATTTGTCGGAAGTACACGGAGAGTAAGATATGTGACTGGGATACAGATCTCCCCACTCAGAACCCACAAGGCAGAACCCTTGTGTTCTGCCAGCTTGAGTGTGGGAGGTATGGAGGTGGAGACCCCCTAAAAGGAAGGAAGCCAAAGATGACAGAGAGCCCTGTACCTGGCCTTCGAAATCATCTCAACGTCACCAAAGTTGAAGGGAAAGCATAGTCTACTGATACTTTTACTTTTACTTTCTTTCTGCAATAAAATAAAAGCTGATTCTACCTCACTTCCCACCTCCCTCTTAAAAAGCAAGCTCTTGCATTTGAGGAAGGAAGCAATTCCCTCCCGTTGGCACTGACCACACCTTTGCAGGGGAAAGGCATCATTGAAAAAACCTCCCCCAAGGAGGGAATCACACGAAGCCTCTTGGGAAGGATGGGGAAGTGCTCACCACCGAGCAGATTTGGGGTTCAGGAGCGGCCAAGACAAAGCTGCCGCCAGATGGGTAGGGTGATGGGTCGCGGCTTTCACCACCAAGGCTGAGACACACAACTCTAGGTAAGACACGGTGGCAGGGTACCTGGACATTTGGGATCTTGCTGCCAAGGCACTGAGAACGAGGCGGGGCCAGCTCTGATGATGAGCCCTGACAGTCTGTCTACGGGCTGCTGGGACACAGAGTGTGGGGCACACGCTGGGGCACAAGAGGACTGGAGAGCACTCCTGGGATGGGGCAGCACCTGCCTGAGACCCTGGGGGATGCCCCGGGACAGGGCGTGTGCTGGGATGTGGCAGGAAAGGAGAGGACCCAGGACACTGGAGGTCCACCAGCCAAGTGAAGAGCAGACTCCGTGTCAGACATGACTGTACGTAGCTACTGTCAACACCGACCTTTGCTTTGGAGCCAATTCTTCACAGTTACACCATTATGATGGCAAGTTGGGACTATTTCTACCTAAGGGACTGCTGAATCATTTTTTCCAAAATGTTCTTATTCACAGGATCTCTTTTGATGAGCCCACCTGTTTAGTGGCATATGGGGGTTTCAAGCACTCCCTTCTTGGCATAATCTAAAGGAGTCTGGCCTTGGACTCTGAATCTTACCCCCATTAATATGGTCACGTAATCTGACAAATCACTTAAACACCACAAACTCAGTTGCTAAATCTTTTAATCGACTGTCAGTCCCTTTGCTGTGAATTTCACCAGGGGGAAAATGAGAGTGTGGAAGTGCTTTATAGACTTTGAAGAGCTCTTCCCAACAGGGCAGATGAGAAATGAGTGAATTAGCCCAGTGTGGTCATGCGGCTCAAGCAGGTCGTTACGGCCGGTACTGCAGCCAGACCAGGGGACTCCTAACAGTGCAGCCACTCCTGGTGGATATTGGAGACATGCCACGGAGATGCCCCTTCGTGGATGGACTGGTCGGTGGGTAGTGTTCAGTGTCAGCCCCTTTCAGGGAATGCTGACCTCCAGACAGCCACCTCTCCCGGGGTCATACCCTCCAGGGGCCGACCACACTAATGCACATGAGCGTATACAAGTCCCAAAGGGGAGCAAGTTCAACTCCAAGCACCCTGTGCATCGCTGGGACTGTTTAGGACCTCCAGGAAACCCAGGACAGCTGCTTTCTCCTCCTTCCAAGGGTGTTAACCCCAAAGGACATGCCCTGGGGGGCATCCTGCTCCCTAACGTTCAACTGCCTAGCAGAGAAGCATCAATGGGCATCAAGGGTCTTTCTTCTCCTGTGTGCTCCCTCCTCACCTGACATCTTCCTCATCCTTCTCTCTGTCTGGTGGGAGAAGGAGATCTGGCACCTGCCCTCACCACAGTGCTGCTGGCTGCAGTGACCTTGTCTGTCAGACTCCCCAGGACAATGGTTTAACTTGAACTGGGGAACGCCTTCATGTGCCTCACTCATCATAACCGCTGACTTGGGCTGTAGTAACTTTGTCTTGAAGTTACTCAGGAGAGAAGAGATGAATGCACAATAAGTAACGAACAAGATAATCAATGGGAGATAATAAAGAGCATGAAACTAAAGCAAACGTCGCCCAAAAGAAACAGATTAACACAAACAGAACTCAACGCATTCAGAAAATAAAAAGAAATAAAAAGAGTAGCTTTCAGGGCACGATAATGGGCTCTAAATACACACGTCCTATCTGGGAGCCTGATGAACTCTGGAATGTTGTAAATAACTGTATGCAGTTGTGTGAAGGTCATTCCACCGAGGATTTTTTTTCCCAACAAGATGGCGCTGTAATGAAGACTACCTGCTCCACTGAGTCCTAATTTGTTTCTAGTTGTTGGGTCTTCTAATTGCACAGCACTGGTTCCCGATGACATTATAAAGAAAGGGCAGTTGGCTTGGGCGTTCCTCCAAGGGCCCTCCTCCCATGTCCCCTCTTTTCCTCCATCCAGTGGCCTCCTGCCCCTCCGGTGGCTCTCCGCAGACCTGGATGAAGAGTTCCTCTTGCCAGAAAAGATGCAGGAGGAGAGGGAGACAGTAGGGCAGACAGATGGGAGCATCTCCAGAAAGATCGCTTACCCAGGGCCACCTCTGCCAGCAGCCTAAAGTTCTCATGGACAGAAGTGTTTAGCGCATTCAGTCTCAAGTCTTACAGTGGATGATACGGCTGCATCTCCTGAATGACAGCCACGCTAATTTTTGGGTCAACCTCAGATGTATGGAATCAGGAACTCTGGAGCTGGGCCTGGCCTCAAGCTACAAATTTTTAGCACGGCCACCTGGCTTTGCTTTTTTTTTGTTTGTTTGTTTTGCTTTGTTTTGTTTTATTTTGTTTTCCTTTCTCTTCATTACTTTGTTTGGTGGGGAAGAGACAGCTGGATAAATGCTATCACTAGAGTCTGAGACTCACTGGTCTATCCTGCCTAAGATCATTTCTCAGTAATTCAGATTTAGCATCTTCAAATAGGTATCTTCAGTTCCTTTCCTATAAGGACATTTAATAAGGTGAAAAATTCTAGGGATAACATTTGCAGGTTAAGAGTAGAAAAGATTGGAAAATAACAATTGAGAGGATATGTTATTCTTTCTTTCTTTCTTTCTTCCTTTCTTTCTTTCTTTCTTTTTCTTATATCAGCTTCTTTCGCTATAATCTGTCAGGGTCAGGCTAAATCCCACTTTAGGTAGTTTGGAAATTTGAGGGAAGAACCACTATATCGAAATGACAACAGTTTTTCATAACTATGTTTAGAGTGGCAATATGATAAGAGATAAATATTACTGTTTCTAGGGGCGCCTGGGTGGCTTAAGCGTCCGACTTCTGCTCAGGTCATGATCTCACGGCCCGTGAGTTCAAGCCCCGCGTCGGGCTCTGTGCTGACCCTCAGAGCCTGCAGCCTGTTTCAGATTCTGTGTCTCCCTCTGTCTCTGCCCCTCCCCTGTTCATGCTCTGCCTCTCTCTGTCTCAAAAATAAATAAACGTTGAAAAAAAAATAAAAAAAAAATATTACTGTTTCTACGTAAAGCGACGGCTTTCTCAACCCTTTCCAAAGGGAACATCCTTCCCCTCCTACATCCATGATGGGGTCCTAATCGAGCTCAGTCCTGGATGCTTTCCAGGTTCCCCGCCTTGTCCCCGGCAAGGGCCGCCTGGCCTTCACAAAGGTCCTCATGCTCATGACACCTCTGTTAGGAAGCCGTATCTTCCACCAATGACATCCTGGAGCTTCCCGTACCAATGTCTGCAACAATGCTCTCCCTATAAAGGAGAGCTCGGATCATCTCAAATAAATAAAATAAATGCACCATTGTTTCAAACAAAACAAATTTACTAAATACAGGGACAGAAACCACTGAGAAACCTTACAACTCACAGAGGAAATTGCGTCATGCATACACAGCAATGACTATCTCAAGAATTCAAGGTTTGCAAATAAAAATATAAACCCTGTTCATTGCACTTATGATTGACTCAGATTCTCATACTCATTAATTTTACTAAATTAATATAAATGTACATGTAGCATCTAATATCAGTGTATAAAGTACTTAAGTACATAACAGATATACATATGAAAGTATTTGACCTTGTCTCATTGTCAGAAACACTCTTGTTCTCTTCGACTTGCAATTAATCAGTTGTTTTTTATTTAATTTGGCAAGTAAGCAATTATATCCTACAAGCTATTAATCTTTTGTATTTAGATTGTCTTTTTATATTGTCCCCTTAGTAAATATGATTTATTTTAAATTTCCATTTTTATGTCTATTTATTCTTGAATTGGTAGAAATGTCATTCTTCACAAAAAACTGGTTCTGGTTCATGGTTGTTAGGCACATTTTCTGCTTTCCTTTATTAGTGGGGGGGGAAAAACTACACTTTTGTAGTATCTCCTAGAGTTTTATCAATCTTTTTTGAAGAGAAAAGTAAATGTTTTGAAAATGTTATATCTTGAGCAATTCCAGTGGCTTGCATTTTTTACTGTAAAACTCACTTCTTCCCCTAAGAATATTTGTTCCCTCATTTTTTAGAAATGCCTTCAAAATACTCAATTGCTTCATTAATAGATCTAATTACCTAGTACCCCCAACCAAATTAACATGTCTTCATTAGATTTCATTATTGTTTATAATAAGAGTGTACAAATTTCAGATTAAATACACGTTAAAGAAAATGTTTAGGGGCCCTGAGTGGCTCAGTCGGTTGAGCGTCTGACTTCAGCTCAGGTCATGACCTCGCGGTTTATGGGTCCGAGCCCCACATCCAGCTCTGTGCCTGGAGCTGCTTCAGATTCTGTGTCTCCCTCTCTCTCTGCCCCTCCCACTCTCACTCTGTCTGTGTCTCTCTCTCTCTCAAAAATAAACAAACATTAAAAAGCAATGTTTAAAGCCCAAAGCAAAATGCCCCCATAGTTAAACAAGGATCAGTAAACATGTAAGTATTGCCTCAATTTCCTATTCTGGTTAATTATCATTAATGTATGGTTGGTGTAGACACTGATAATCCGTATGCACACAATCTCTCATTATGTCCATTATGATAGACGATGGGCCCATTTCCCCATCTAAAACCAGTCTCTACGAGAGCTCAGCACCTCAAAAACACAGTGCCATAATTCCTCCTCTTTCTGCACAAACTTTTTTTTTTTCCTGCTTGATCAATTCCATTATCACAGAAACGTACTGTTTTACTTCCCGTCTTCATAAACCGAGACAAAACAAAACTGAATGCTGAACCAGAGAGCAAGCACGCAGAGAGACTGGATGGTCCCATGGGCTGCCGCGGTCCCCCCTCTGTCCTCTCCCGGGGAGCAGCGGGAGAAACCCCCCAAACCAACTGTGTTACCGCTCCACTGGCTCCCACTGACCCACCGGGAACACCGCCCCAGACCCCAGCGGACGCCCGAACCCACCGGCAGCACAGACCCCTCTCTGACCTACCACCTGTCCTACTCACGTGTGCACACCTGGAATAAAGTGCAATTTACGAGTCAGGCCCAGGAGGAGATTAACAACAGTAACTAAGAATAAGAAAATGACACCAACACACAGCTACGGGAAGGTTCTTTGCAGCTCTCAAGCTTCCCACTGCCCCGTACTCACCCCTCCCCGGCAGCAGCGCGGTGATAAAACGATAAAACGCGGCGGGTCAGGAGGTGAAGCCTCGCGCTAGCCCCAGCCTCGCGAGAAGGACGCAGGCGCGTGCGTGAGTAGCTCTGGGTCCTGCGGCCTGACGCTGCGTCAGGGGGAGGAGCCTCGGCTTCCCGCTCTGCTCTGGGGGTAACTGAGGCGTGAAGCGAAGCTCCGGAGAAGGGCCACGCCCCGGCCCCGTCTCCTCCTATCTTGAATCTGAAAACAGCCTTGAGCAAGGTGAGCTGTGGCTTCCCTACCGCTAGGTCTTCTGGTCAGTTCTCCACTTGCACTCCCGCACGGTGCTGGGGTCACAGGCACAGTGAGCTCCTTCTACAGAGGTCGGGGGGCGGGAGCGGGGGGGTACCAGCCCCGCCCAGATCACCCTCCCCGCCCCCGTGTGTCCCTGCCCCTTTGGCCACTCCTTGTTCACAGGCTTCCTGGTTTGTTGTCTGGTATCCACACACTGCTGTAACTACCCACCCCCCCCAGCCACGGATCCCATGGAAGTATTGTCATCAATACTTCAATAAATTATTACTACCGTGCTGTGATTATTTACCAATAATGTTTAAATCAGTACGCATTTGACTCCAGCAGAGTGCTGTGCGTGCCTCCTATTCTATCCCATCACAGTGTGGTAAGAGTTCCGCCATGATTACAACCATTTCCAGCAAAATCACGACTTACAGCGAGGTTAATTGCTTTATCCTGGGTTACACGGCTACTGGTAGAGCCGATTCGGCTCGGACATCTGATTCTACAGCCTGCTTGCCTCTCCAGGGGGCCCTGCTGCCTCCTTTTTTTTTTTTTTAATTTTTTTTAACGTTTTATTTATTTTTGAGACAGAGCATGAATGGGGGAGGGTCAGAGAGAGACACACACAGAATCTGAAACAGGCTCCAGGCTCTGAGCTGTCAGCACAGAGCCCGACGTGGGGCTCGAACTCACCGACCGCGAGATCACGACCTGAGCTGAAGTCGGAAGCTTAACCGACTGAGCCACCCAGGCGGCCTGCCTCCTTTATGCAGTATGCCACTCACTTTAACCGTTTGGCAGTGTAAAATTTTCTTATCATGAAAAGTTTGTTATTACAACATAAGATATAACGCTTAAATACAGTAAAACCTTGGACCGTGAGGAGCTTGTTTGGCGAGTGTTCCACAAGACGGGCAAACATTTCTAATAAATCTTAACTTGATAAGTAAGCGATGTCTTGCAATATGCGTAGTGCGTGATGCCCAATATGACATGATCACAACTGAGCCAACGGTTCTCTCTCTCTCTCTCTCTCTCTCTCTCTCTCTCCCCCTCTCTCCCTCTCTCCAGGACTCTGGGTGATCGTCTCCCGTGCTCAGATACTTCATCTCAGGCCACGATGTTTGGCAGGAATGGGTGATTTTTCAGAACGTTGGAAGGTGCCCACAGGTGGCACGCATGTATGTTCTGTCACTTCCAAGCACCTATGCACAGGCCTTGGCCTTTCCATCCAAGAGGAAGCTTAGGAATGCTCTGATTCATTCTAGGTCAGGATGCCTGCAGATAGAGACCCTTTCCTCTGCTGCCCTATTGCCAGTTACATTAAACACAGTGTATGACAAGAGTTTATTAATACTGTTCTGTAGGCAACATCCTTTCAAGTGCATACACTGGCCCACATGTAGAAAAAGATTCCATGGAGCCAGTAGATAGCAGTGATTCCATTAGTGAAAGTCATTCTACAAAATAACCCTCCTCTCTCTTATCTCTCTCACACCAGCCACGAAGGTTTTCAAAGTGCAGGTTAATGTGTTTATTTTTCTTTATAGTTTGTATTTTTCAATACTTTTGCGTTATATTACAGTATTGTAATCATTTTCGTATGGATATTTTTTGGGTTGTGGAACCAATAATCTGAGTTTCCGTTTTTTCTTATGTGAGAATTTTTTTTGATATGCAAGTGTTTTAGATTACAAGCATGTTTCCAGAACAAATTATGCTCACAAACCAAGGCTTTATCGTATTTGTATATGAGTCGACATGTCTTTTTACAACGTTAAATTTTCAAAGCCAGAATGTGATTTGCTCCTGAATAATTATCAAAGAAATGCTTTGATGAACTCATATGTTACTTACTTAGACTCAAATGTCTGTTAACGTTGATGCTGTTCTAACAAAAGATGTGCACTGAGTCACACAGAATTGATTTTGTTTTCCTTCCCTATAGAACGTTTTTATTTATAATTGAGTAGTATGTGGACGTGGCAGGAAAATTGGGAAAACCTAAAAATTATCAGAAAGAAAACAAAAGTGACTGAACAAATCATCTAAAGATGACCACTGTTACTATTATTTGTGTATTTATTTCCAACCCTATGTGCATTACATATATGAGTTAAAAGGGTTTAGAGGTAAAGACACACATGATATCTGCAGAATACAAAGAAAAGTGTCAATATATTTTTATTCTGCTTGTATGATTCTTTGAGCATTTTTTCTTGTCATTACATAGTTTTTTTTAACTAGATTTATTGAGGTCTTTGAATAGTTTTGAAAAAAAAATGCTTTCCACATATTTAGTTCCCTCACAGACATTTTCTCGCTCCTGACAATTGTTTATAACACCAAACACCTTTTGACCACATCAGTAAATTCTGACCATATTCGCGGAATACGTTGCTAGAACTGATATTCTTTAGTCAAGGCTCTTAATCTGCAGTATTAAACTGATTTTTTAGAAGAACTATACCAGTTTACCTCAGCAGTTTATTTAAGAATATCTTGACTATAGCACCTTTGCCAACATTGAATTTTACCCAAAAAAAAAAAAAAAAATGTTTAACTTGGTAGTTGAAAAATGCTATAGATATTTACATGCATTTAAAGTAATGAATGTGCTTATTCTTCTATTCTTTAAGTCATACTATCATGATCTCATGGTCCATACATTATTTTGTTTATTTTATGGGGAGCTTCTCATTAGAACATATATACATATACATGTATATATGTAATGTAGAAATAAATAACTATTGTCTTTTCTTTATTAGGCTATTTTGCCAGAGGCTCCCTTGTAAGTTAGCCCACACTCAGCTATCCATTCTTACATTGTCTATTAGATTTTATGATGCCCTCACATGGACCCATGAGGAAAACGGACAACTGAGTTTTAGGAACTACATTATCAGATTTGTTTGTTACTATTTGTTATTTTTCAGCAGCCAGAATCTTTTGTTTGTTGGAGAAATCATCCTCTCTAAGGTGTTACAAGTGATCTTTTGGATCTGAAAAGTCTCAGCTATTTATTGCCAATACTGTACAACGTTAAAAGTTTTACTGTTGATACTTTTTGTTGGTTGACTATCGGACTTAGTCTAACGTCACTAAATTGAAAGAGAAAGTTTTCATTTGTGAAGTTATATTATTGCATCAATGATCGTGATCAGGTGATAGAAGGATTCTTGTGGGATACCCACAAACACTTGGTTATTGGATCCTTTGCCAACTTGAAGGGTAATTACAATAAAAGTTTTTATTGGAAGGAAGGCAGTTAACTTTATCTGTCTCTGTGTGCTTAACAAATCATGGACCTCAAGTAAATAGTATATATTCCCTGCAATTTAAGTTGTCAGAGATAAGAACATTCAAGATTTAACTTGGAACACTTTGGGATTGAAAGATTTTTTCCTTAACTCTGTAGTGATTTATTGTTTTTTCCCACATAAGTTAATTTCAGGTCATTTCCTTCGAAACACAGGGGATGGAGGGGACCAAGGGACACAAGAGGGGACAAGAAGGAGACACCAATTGGAGACATTCTGGAGAAAGGGAGAAGATTAAAAAAAGAGAGAGAGTGACATTGTGTGCCCTGGAAACACCTTTTCTCCTTCCCCATCTTCTGTGTGTTAAGATGTAGATATTATTCAGAGGGATGTATGCATAATTAGCTCAGAAAATTCACACTTGCCAATAAAGATGTTGAGTCTTTTTCCCTCAACACACTCTTCATGTCTGTGTTCTACCCCGTGGAGAGATTTTCCACTGCCGTTTCCCCAGCTCTCCCAGCTGGACTATGAGGAGAAGCCACCTTCCTTGGCAGGTGGGCACCCACTTTGTGAAATGTCTGGTTCAGCAGGAAGGGGGACTGTCCTCGACATCCGGAGATCTGAGCATCAGTCTCACTTCTGAAAGTGTCTGAAATCCTGAGCCAAGGGCCTCATCTTTTTCTCATCAATTAAATGAAGGACTTGAATTTCCAAGAGCCTGATATTCGGTGTCCTCATTCTTGTTCTAGGCAGACAATGTGGATGGTATTTACCCCAGAGCAGGGCTCCAGCCTGGACCTCTGTGTCTTCTTCTGGAAGGTAAGGGCGCTGGCGCATCCCCTGCAAGAGCAGTGCTGTGCTCTGTACACAGTGGGAAGCATGCTGCTGGGCAGAGCCATCGGGGAAAATTGAACAAGCGTGAGCATCGCTCACGTAGAAGAGGCCCTGTCCTTGTACTGGGCAATCAGTGTGCACTAAACTATGTACCGCTATGGTCCAGATGTTTGCGTCTACCATCTAATTCATATGTTGAAGTCCTAACCCCCAGCGTGATGGTGTTAGGAGGCAAGGCCTTAGGTAGGTGATTAGGGAATGAAATTAGTGCCCTTGTGGCGGAGGTCCCAGAGAGATCCCTTGTCCCCTTCTGCCATCTTGGAGCCAGAGAATGGGCCCTCACCAGAAACTGGATCTTTTTGGCCTCCAGAACTATGGGGAATAAGTATTTGTTGATTATGGGACACCACGGTGGTAATTTGTTACAGCAGCCTGAAGAGACAAAGACATCCACTGAGGGCACTTCCAGATTTGCATTTGTCAAACCCTTGATTCTTTTCATAGCAAAAGCCTCACCCTTAGACAGCATTGATTTTGGAGTTTGATGTGAGATCTCATCATCCTCCTGAAACTTCTTATTGCCGTCACCTTGACAGGTTAAGATGTCCTGAAACCTCAGGTACCTCTTCTGTTTAATAAAGATTAAGTGTCCTGCCTCACAGAGTTGTGAACAGTAATTGACATAACAAATAAAAGCACCTAGGTGTGATCTCTGGCTCTTCTTAGGCATGCCAAGCACTTGAAAGATACTTTGCAACAGGAGGGAGAACTTTCCAGTTCCTGTTTGCACTCATTGTGAAGTATCACTGTCTCTCCCTTCTTCAGCTTCTTTCCTTAACCTCACCACAGACAGGACACCAGGGAGGAAACTGTAAACGCCCTGAGTATAGTCCCCGAGGAGCTAGGACAAGATCCTGTTATGTTAATCTCTAGCAGAGAAATTGGCACCTGTTTTTCATTCAAAATAATAATAATAATAAATAAACCAACAAAACATCCTACTAAAGAAATTGTTCTCAGATTTTATATATATATACACATATACATATACATGTATATGTGTATATATATATACTTAAAACAATATATAACAAACTCCCCATAGAACACTGTATATAGACCATGAGACAGTAACAGTCAAATGATCTTAAAGAATAAAGGAATAAACACCTTAATTATTTTAAATGCAAACAGAAATGAGATAGCATTTTTCAACCAGCAAGTCAGTAAGCATGTTCCCTTTTTTAAAGTACTTTTTTAAGTTTTATTAATTTTATTTTTGAGAGAGAGTGTGTGCATAACAGAGAGGCAGAGGGAAAGGGGGGAGAGAGAGAGAGAATCCCAAGCAAGCTTTGTGCTATCAGGGCAGAGCCCAACACGAGGCTCGAACCCATGACCTGAGTTGAAATGAGGAATCAGTCATTTAACAACTGAGCCACCCAGGTGCCCCTGAGATATTCTTACACACACCTGGTGAGGTGGACAAAGTGAAGCTTGTTGAAAGATCAGTGTATCCCTGTGGATGTAGAGTGTTGACCAAAGATCCTAATTCTAGCAATTCATGGAAGAAATCAGGTAGAGAATCCACTGGATTCTCTAGGAGGGAATCCACTGGAACATCTCTCTGGGGCAACTCCTGGTACCACCCCTCCCGCTTCTGTTTGTGCAAAGGTGTTCACTGCACAAGGTAAACTGTTTGCATCAGTTCTTCAGTACATACACGTGTCCTTTCAGACTGCAAATTCTGTGACAGCTATTTCTTCCCTGCCACCACAGACTTCTCAGGGCCCGTGACCGCTGTCCCGCGTTCACCAGGTGCTGACTGTCTGAAACCTGGAGGGCGTCTCACGGTAGAGAGCGCTCACGGTGTCTGTACCCGAGGCTTTTATTCTCTCGCACAAAGGATGACAGCATATTTGTGTCCGCCGACCCGCGGGGAGGCTCAGAGGATTCCTAGTGGTAGGCCTGTACACGGAGCATGGGGGGCCTGGCTCATGGGGGCCTTCAGAAGCTGGCTCCTGGTGAAGCCTTCAGAAACCAGCCCTGCTCACTGCGGCCCACAGGAGGTGAGCATCTGACGGCCGTGCCTCTTGAATAACAGGAGGAGGAGCT
This sequence comes from Herpailurus yagouaroundi, assembly GCF_014898765.1. Lineage (NCBI taxonomy): Eukaryota > Metazoa > Chordata > Mammalia > Carnivora > Felidae > Herpailurus > Herpailurus yagouaroundi. Next base: position 3,017,833 of record NW_024412412.1, read on the forward strand.
GCCCTGAAAACATCTCTTTCTCTCTCTGGTCTCTGCACATTCAGACGCTTCTCACTCAACTCCCAAGTCCAGTCCTTGGTCCCTCAGACCAGGGATGCACGGGCACGTGCGCAAGTGTGCGCCTGGGCTCAGGGCTGTGGATCTTCCCGAGCGAGGACGGGAGGGCGTAGATCGGACGACCTCCCCGCTCAGCTTTCGTAGTGGGCCCTGTCCAACGATTTACCGGGATTACACTGCCAAACCCAGGAAAGTTGTCAGCGCACGTGACATTTTGGTTTGGCTTCAGCCCCTGAGAATAGGACAGCATCCCGCATTCTAGCACATGGCACGAGAGACAAATCCACTTTCAGAATGTTTTCTTTGTGAATTCTCACGGCATTCGCTGCTCCAGATTGTTTCCTCTGTCTTTGCTTTTATCTTAATTTTTCTTATTTTGTAAGTACTATTATTTTGCCGATTTCCCCCAATGCTTTGAGAAAGCCTCATTAATTTCATTAAATGGTATATTAAATCAAACTTAATGTGGTGATAAAAAGGGACGGAATTGTAAAATCTTTACATGGGAACAATAAAATTTCTGTCTGAATGAGCCATCTTGAGCCATTTTTGAGTGATTAATTACAGAGCATTTTCTGAGAGATGCTGTATGAGGGAAACAGCAGAGAATGAGGAATTCTGTTTAGTAACGGTCACGGTGGTGATGGAAAAAACACTGATAAACATAAATGCCACACATACATCTAGACCCCTTCTTCCCTTGTCTCCTACCGTCACCAAAACCCAAAAGAGTCTATTTAAAGGGGCTGGATTTAGTGTATATCGTACACATAGGGATTTGTCAGAGGCTTCAGCAAACACCTGTTTTAAGGGATGGAAATGCAGATATCTTCAATTTGGGGAGGCAAACATTTGAAGGCAAAAATAAATTTAAATATAATGGAATCAAATTTCCATAAAAATTAAGATGAACCTAAAGGGGTATTTAATAGTTTGAAGCCACACTACCTAAGGAATCCACATACTGCTTAAACTTGTAATCTTGACTAAATCTAAGATAGTATCTGCCCCAATCCAAGGTCTCAAATCATTCCTTCATGAAAAAATTCTGCTCCCTTATTTTTGATTTTTTCTACGATCTATACGCCTTCTTACCTCCTGCCAATATCCCCCAAATTTTGCCACTAACAACTGTAGAGAAAACAACACAGGGGACAAAGTTCCTATGAGTATAAATGTTCAATTGAGGCATGAGGTATGTTGTAGCACAGGGTTCTGTAAATTGCCTCAGAGTAGCTTTTTTCTGGATTCCCGGTTATGAACGAAGGTTCTCTTAGGTTTTCTAATTATATTGTTACACAAAATATAAATTTTTACTTTGGCTTCTGTTCTGAGCAAGTGGAAGAGAAACATCCCCTAGTATGAGATGCTGCAGACTGCAGAGGATAAGGTTGAACAGGAAAATGACATGGTTTGGGTGAGGCGAGTTTGATTTGCCTATTACTAGACATGGACCCAAGAGTTTGGTCACATGAGACTGGGGTGGGAGACCACCTTGAGGGGGGGGGGACTTATCGGCCCTCAAGACCCAACAGAAAATAGATGACATGAGCCATAGTAGTTGTCCTCAAGGAGCGACGCACATGGCAGAGGGCATCAGGATCCTTGGAGGGGACTATTGGATCAAAGCTGTATCCACTTTCATGCTAAGTATGTACTTGTTTCACTGTGTACAAAAGCAACGGTAGCTAAAACTGTTGTGCCTTTGTATGAATCAGGACCCTGGCGCCAACGAGCTGTCACAGCCATCATGTTCTCCATGACACTCAAGTTCACTTAAGAATGCCAAGGATGAAGCAAGGAAAATAATTAATTTCATGCAATCTCAGGCCTTGAGCGCATGTCCTCGTGGTGTTCTGCTTGGTGAAATGGAAGCACTTATTAAGAACTTCTGCTGCATGACAATGTGGTATTGTCTTGAGGAGAAACACTCACATGGTTCTTTGATTTCAGGGACGAACTGGCTGCTTTTCCATGGACACCATTTGTACTTGAAGGAAAGACTAATGGACTCTGGTGAGTGTCCTAGTTGTTATGGCTCCATAACTCCAAACTCAGTGCCTTAGACCAGCAAGGGTATACTCTCTCACAGTTCTGTTGGTCCGAAATCCACGTACGGCCCACTTGAGGTCTCAGACACTCAAAGGAGGAGGCTCAGCTGACTTCTCACCTGGGGGCCCTTGGAAGAACCTTCCTCCAGGTTCATTCAGGTTGCTAATGAGATCATGATGCTGTGATTGTTGACTGAGGTCCCTGTCTTCTTGTTGAGCAGGGTCCCTGCTGTGTGGCCCCATTCACCTTCAGTGCAATGGGGAATCTCCCTCATGTTCAATCTCTCACACACACAGTCTCTTTTCCTAGGAAGGACCCCTGGGAAGGGCCCATTGGAGGGAGAGGGGGAATGGCCCTTTTCTGAAGCCAGCTGTGCCAGAAAGTATAACCTAATCATAGGAGGGATAAGTCATATTTACTCAATGGGTATGTATGATCCTGAGGCCATCTTGGAATAATGCTTATCTTCAGATACTCAGATTTTCACAACTGGGTATTAGGTGATACTCATTTGAAAATGAATAGTCAGCTATTATCCCTGTAAAATAACCAGATGATATTTTTGCTGCTGGTGAAATTCGAGTTTTCAAGCAAATATTAGAATTCTAGAAATCTAGTATCTACCTCTGATCTTTACAACTTTCCAATACTTAGAATTGTCTGTGGAAATGGGCAGTGATATTGATAGACATAATTTTTTAAAGACATTGTATAATATATATTCTTATTAAGATATTTATACCAACAAACAGAAATATGAATAACTCAACTAACCTATAAGCATATAACGATCCATGCATTATACACTGAAGCCATGCGCGGGTAAAAGATCCATTCAAAATGCAAAATTGACCAATGGATTTTATCATAATAGAATATAAAAACTTTATAAGGTTTAAGATTCTATATAGCGACTAACTTTAAGAAACACCCATTGATTAATGTTTGTACGGTATTAAAAATATCCAATAATTCTCTAAAAAGTCTTAAAATATTTCTCTATTTTACACATACCCATCTATGTGCACTGTGATTTTCTTCATTCACTTCAACCAAAACAACATGGCACAATGTGTTTAAGATAGAAGTAGATGTGAATAGCAGCCTCTTCCTCCGAGCCCAATGTTAAAATGTTTTGCAAAAATATAAAATGGTGTTAGTCTTCAATCTACTTATTTTTCTTTTGGTCTTTGTTTTTGGAAAATATGGTTATTCTCATAAAACCTGAAATTCTGTTAACTTTAGTGGGTTTATTATTATCAATTTAAATGAAATTAACATTTAAAAATTTCTATAAATATAATTTCTGATATATTAAACGTCAACAGCTATCATGCATACACGCAAACGTGTTTGGGATTCTCAGTAGTCCTCAGTCTAAAGGGCTTGAGAACCTCTGCTCCAGGCTGTAAGAGGAAACAGACAAGGAAATGAGAACTGATCTCTGTGCCAGGCTTCCTATGCAAACAGGGCGTTCACACTGGTGTCATGGCTAGAATTCAGGAGTCCATGAATTCAAATAAGAAAAAAAAAATAGACTTTTATTTCAACTAACTTCTTTTTATAATATTTATTTGTTTTTAAGAGAGAGAGGGAGAGAGATAGACAGAGTGCAAGCAGGGGAGGGGCAGAGAGAGAGGGAGACACAGAATCTGAAGCAGGCTCCGGGCTCCGAGCTGTCAGCACAGAGCCCGACACGGGGCTGGAACCCACAAACTGTGAGATCATGACCTGAGCTGAAGTCGGATGTTTAACCGACTAGGCCACCCAGGCACCCTCAACTAACTTCTAACTGAAAATAAGCCTCCCCCCGATTCATTTATTAGTATAGGCAACAAACCATAATAATATTAACAGTACCTGGTTACCAACAGAAAGCACAGATATTTTCTTATCACATTACACAGTTACCACAGATACCTCAAAATATAATTTTCTAATTCAGAACATCTTAGCTAATAGAGTCACCACTTCACTAAAGAAGCACCTTCATCACTATTTACAAATTCTCTTTTAAGTATGTTGATGACTGGGGGCGCCTGGGGAGCTCAGTCAGATAAGCGTCTGACTTTGGCTCAGGTCATGATCTCACGGTTCGTGAGTTCGAGCCCCGCGTCGGGCTCTGTGCTGACAGCTCAAAGCCTGGAGCCTGCTTCAGATTCTGTGTCTCCCTCTCTCTCTGCCCCTCTCCTGCTCACATTCTGTCTCTGTCTCTCTCAAAAATAAATAAACATTAAAAGTTTTTTAAAATATGTTGATGACAGTAGTTCAAAACAACCAGTTTTGTTTGGTCTCCTATTATTTTATTTTATGCATTTAGAAATGATATCCTAAGAAGTTTATGCATAAACTCTTCCACACTGTTGGAGGAGACCGGGAACGATGCTCAGAACCCCTGGAAGATGAGTTTTCAGCAAGGGACGCAAAGGCATGGGCGGTGAGGAGAGCGGTGAGGGAGCCGACAGTACCCCTGAGACTCCGGAAGGGGATTGTGTGAAGGAAGCCCAAGTGTAAAGAGTTCAGTGCTGTCGGGAAGGCCCAGCAACCTGAGGGCTGGGGACTGCCATTGGATTTGGCTACCCGGAGGACAATGGCGACTTTGACAAGAGTGTTTTCATTCCCGTGATGGGGACAGAGGCTTCACCGAATGGGCCTAGAAACATGAAGATTCTAGGTGACCAGTATAGGGATCACCTCTGAAATTTTTTTGTTGGAAAGGGAAGCAGGAAGTTAGGGTGGTTGCTGGTGGAGATTGTAGGGCCAGGGGCATGCTGTTGTTTTTCCTGCTTGGGTGTGTGATAGTCTCCCCCCGACACCATATAGCAAGTTCGTGTCTAATGGAAATGATCTAGAGGAGAGGAGAACAATGCTGGTTCAGGAGAAGAGAAGGTGTCAAGCCCTAGAATCAGGACGAGGGGTGGGAGTCCGTGTACCAGTAGAGAGCCTGGTCTCAGAGGAAGCAGAGGTGGTTGCCATGGCAATTGGAGGGAAGGCAAAGGGAGATGCTTGTGCTGCTGTGTTCTTAGTGAAAACATCGGGAGAACTTGGGAGGACACAGAGACCATTGGTCTGGGAATTTCTTAAGGACTCTGACAGTATCTCAGCCACCTATCTGCCTCTAGTGGTTTTTAAAACTACATCCACAAGTTATTTAACACTCCCATCAAAAAGGGGGCCCTAATTCCCCTCCCCTTGATGGTGAGCAGGACCTCGTGACCCCCTTGTGCTAAATAGAAAGACAGTGGAAGTGATTCGTGTAAATTTGGAGACTAGGTCCCCAAAAAGACACTGCAGTTTCCTGCCTGCTCGCTCTCTCTCTCTCTCGCTCTCTCTCTCTCTCTCTCTCTCTCTCTCTCTTTCTCTCTCTCTCTCTCTCATTACTCCTCTCAGGAAATTATTGGCCATGCCATAAAGACCATCAATCCATCCCTGGAAAGTTGCACTGCTGTGGACTCCATGTTTGTGTCCCCCCAGAATTCATATGTTTGAACACCAACCCCCATTGTGATTTGGAGCTGGGGGGCCTTTGGCAGGGAATTAACTCATGAGAATGGAGTCCAAGAATGGGGTTGATGCCCTTACGAAAAGAGACACTAGAGAGCTTTTTCCCCCTCTCTACCCTGTGAGGACATAGAAAGAAGGTGGCCATCTGCAAACCACAGGGTATTGTCACTAGATACTGGATATGTCAGTGCCTTGATTTGGACTTCCCAGCCTCCAGAACTAGGAGAAATAAATGCTTGCAGTTTAAACCACCCAATCCATGGTATTTTTCTGTAGCAGCCCAGACTGACCAAAGCACCCACCTAGTGAGGACTTAAGGTCCCCTGACAACAGCCGTGAGGACACTGATGTGTCCTGCCAAGAGCCATGACAATGAGCCATCTTGGAATCAGGCCATCCAGCCACAGCTGAGCCTTCAGATGGTCATAATCCTGGTCAACATCTTGACTGCAAATTTATGAAAAACTCTGAGCCGAATGACTCAGCTAAGTTGCTTCCTGTGTCCTCGCCTACAAAATATATAGAATAATCGCTGTCTGTGTTTAAGTCACTAAATTTAAGGTCATTCATTAGATAGCAATACGAGTACTGTACCCAGCCGCAGCCTGTGACATTGGCCTCTGATTAAAGGCGGTCAGATGAGTTTTCACAATGGCAGAGCCACAAGTTGGCTGAAGCGTGTGGCTGGCTGTGTAGGGATCGCACACCCTCTGTAACACGTGACTTTCTTACCATCATTTGCCTCCAGTGTTCCTGAATCTATATGTTTTCAAGAGAAGCAAGACACCTAGATACCTATATGAAATTTCTTACAAGTGTTGGCAATCATTACTTTTTTATTTTATGTCAGAGAAGCGTGATCAGCCTGTGTTTCTGATTTATGAAAGGTACAAGGTGTGCCTTTACCTACGGGCTCCTGTCGAGCTAGCGGCACTGGCCTGCCCGTTTGTGCCTCCTGAGCTTTGCTCATTCTGTGCCCTCTGATGTTAATAGCAGCTCTGTGAGCACCTAATGTATTTCTTTAAATGTTTGTTTATTTTTGAGAGTGAGAGAGAGAGCCCCAGCAGGGGAGGGGCAGAGGGAGAGGGAGAGAGAAAATTCCAAGCAGGCTCCATGCTGTCAGCACAAAGCCCAACTTGGGGGCTTGATCCCACGAACCGTGAGATCATGACTTGAGCTGAAATCAAGAGTCAGATGCTTCACTGACTAAGCCACTCACATGCCCCTAATGTATTTTTAAAAGTCATGTTAAGAGTCACTGCCAAGCCCTGTATCTCTGGCCCAAAGACAGAGCCCCTGTTCTCTCTGAAGTTCTCTGCCTAATGGCTGACACAGGTAACTCATTACTAACCTCTGCATTATCACCCTTGTGGATGCACATTCCGTCGGGAAACATTTTGAGCTCACACCTTCAGTATTTGTGCTTATTTTTTTAATTTTATTTCTTAATGGTGTAGACCCTTTCCCTCTCACTATAAAGGTAATACCATTTTATGTCAGTTAATACATTATTATCCCATAATACCCATTGCTATTTAGAATACTTAGCATAAAATTGTTTCATTTCAAATGGATAGTGACTTTGATGCAGTGATTTGAGTGTTTTATTTTAAATTTAGTTTATCCCAGTATTTGGCTTTGATAGTTCTCGTGAATAAGAAAGCTCACCTCACAGCACGAACCGTACAGAAACGTATTTAGCTTATTCAGCAATCTGCATCAATATCCCACCTGGACTGCAGGATTGCAGTTAGTCCTGATGTACTGGAAGGAGACATGGTGGGGGAGGGGGGGGTGGGGGGGAGCTCATTTCCCTCTGAATGCCTTCACACGTCTGGGCTTTTTCTCTTTCTTTTCTTTCTTTCTTTCATTAAGTTTCTTTCATTTATTTTTGAGAGAAACAGAGCATGAGTGTCTGAGAGAGAGGGAGAGAGACAGAATCCCAAGGAGGAATCCACGCCATCAGTGCAGAGCCCCATGTGGGGCTCAATCCCATGAATCTGATCATGACCTGAGCTAAAATCAAGAGTCAGAGGCTTAACCACCTGAGCCACCCAGGTACCCCATGGACTTTTTCTGTCTGACACGCTAACATGACGCTGATGTCAGTGGTGTATTAAAAATTACAGAAACTTAAAAAGTTGGAACCTTCTGCACTGTTTGTGGGAATGCAAAATGGTGCACTGCTATGGAAAACAGTATGGCGGCTCCTCAACAAAGTCAAGATACAACTACATATGATCAAGCAATTCCACTTGTGGGTACATATCCAAAAGAATTGAAAGCAGAATTTCAAAGAGATATTTGTATACTTATGGTCACAGCAGCATTGTTCACAAACCAAGGGATGGAAGCAATTCAAGTGGCCATCAATGGACGAATGGATAAAAACTATGGTCTCTCCATTCAAGGGGATAGTATTCAGGCTTAAAAAGGAAAAAAAAGTCCTGATGCTTGCTACAATATGATTAACCTGGAAAACATTATACCTAACAGAGAAAGCCACTCAAGAAACGACAAATGTTGTACGATTCCACTTGCGCGAGGTAGCCAGTCAAACTCCTAGAAGGGCTGCACGAGGAGGAAATGAGGCTTTGGTGTTTCCAGGGACAGGAATTCAGCTGGGGAAGATGAAAAGAGTTCGGGAGATGGGTGGTGGCAGCGGCTGCACGAGAGCGTCAATTGTACTTCATACACTGACCTGCCCACTTAAACGTGGGGGAATTTGATGTTTGGTTTATTGTACTACAATTTAAAATAACAATAAAAAATTAAGGAGCCTTACTTTGTTTCTTTTAAAATAAATGTGAGCGTGGGTTTGAATATGTCCCATGGCTCTTCAGCGGAGTGATTGGGCTGTTTATCTCCCACAGTGAGAGTATCTGCTTTGGAGACCACCGCCCCACAACACTTGCAGAGTAACTTGGTTGAAAAGGAAAACAAAATTGAATCATCTCCCATGTAATCTTGCAAATCATACAATTTAAAATAACTTGAATGATCAGCCTTTAGCCATAGAGTAGAAGCATCGATTAAATGTCATATATGATGTTTCTTGAGCACTATCTGATAATTTCTCACTAATTTTTCAAATGGCATTATTCCTTTTATTCAAGATATATGGGCTGGAGCGGGACTATTTGTACCCACGGTTTTAAATATGCCATCTACTGCAGTTTTAATCATGAATCATAAAATAATGTGAATTGACATCATCAAAATATTAGTAAGAATATGAGGTCTAGCAAGAGAGCCCCAAATCAACCAGCAAAGCCTCTAATCCAGAAACTGGTGATAATTCTTCACATGATCCAAGCAAGTCCACCAGAGAACTGCAATTTTAGCACTGAAATGGACAACCTTTCAGAAAATTGTATTGTTGACTATTTGGCACAGTCTTGCGTGATGAGATTTACTGCCATTCAAGGTGTAAGTGCTGTCTTAAAACCACTTCAGTTTATTGAGAAACATTGCCCCGTCTTGCTTGTACAATGAAACCTTGGCTTTGGGAATGTTTTAACGCATGGGCATTAAGAACACCATGGAAGTCAATGCTGTCTTCTGGTGGACATTGGAAGAAGAATCTTCAAATCTAGCTTCCGCCCCACTCACTAACTCAGTTCTTAGGTCCTGAGGCCCAGGTATCTGCACCTTACAATAGGACTAATATCTTCAACGAGAGTAAATGCATCTCATACGCTTGGGAGTGGGGAAAGAGTTTCTCCCCAGCAAAGTGCACTGCAGACTCCATGCGGAGGGGCTCAGAGCCCCGGATGGCTGTGACCAGACCACACCAGCACCATCAGGCTTCATGATAACATACCTGAATTCACCAGTAGGTCTTTGTATAGGAGAATAGGCAAGACACAGGGGGTTATCTAAAGACAGACAAACCTTCCTTAAACCATTTTTCCAGGATCTCCTATCACTTCTCCCATCACTGCTCAGAGGAGCAGGATCTCTGGTCCAGGGGCTTCAGGCACGCCTCGCTGAGGTCCATTCTGTCCGTCCTATTCTCCAGACTTTGTTCTTCCCTTGCCTATGAGACACTTTCTTGTTTTACAAGTGGATCTACTTGGAAGGAGACCATGTGGTGATTATATAGCTTCTAGTATTTTCGTTCCCTGAAACTATGCTTCCACCAGAGAAGCTGATAACATGACTTCCCATTTGTGTCTGTGGCTACCGAAAAGGTTAGATTAGAGGGGGGCTGTCTTGATCATATGGACTTACTTGCATTTATGGCCCCTGACTTGGTAATTTCTCTGATGTCCCTTTGATAATTAGTGGGATTCACTTGCTCTGGGCCTGACCACCACCGAGCACCAACTGAGCCAATCTTTAGGTATTGAGAGCAAAGAATTTCATCCATGATAGCTTTTTAGATGCATTCTCCTTCTACGGACTGATTTTTACTCTGGCCATGTGTTAGTGGCAGGGATAATTATTGATACTTTGCAACCACCAGGGAATGGCCTTGCATGCTATATGCTCTCAGTACCTACAAGTGCACCTTTCTACTACCTCGTCGTCCAAAAAGCCGTGATTTCCTTCTGAGGCATTGACCTTCCCTGGCATTTACTATCCTCATCAGGAGGCGCTGCCCTTATTCCATTTTGCAGACCCAGGAACTTTTCCAGTGTTCCATGTTGATAGAAAGCTGCTAGGACGTCACTCAGAGATGAAGCTCTTAACCAAATATTATGACATGTTCAAAAACAACACAGTTTTATATGCTGGATATTAAAAAAATATGCTAGAGGTGATAAGAGAAAGTGCTTTTAGCTATTATAATAGGTAGAATAATTTACTGCCTCAAAGTCTCATTTCTTGCCAAGGGTTGCTGTTGTCTTTATCTTTTTAGTATGGAAAAATTATTTAAAACATAAACACAATTACAGATAAAATGGTATTGAACCCACACATAACCACCATTCACCTGCACTTACTACCAACACGTAGCTATCCTGTTGGTTACCTATATCCTTCCCTCCCAACCCACGCTACTTTGAAGCAAACCTCAGGCCATAAATTCATAAGTCTACAGATATTTCAGTGTACATCTCTAAAAGATTAAGGCGCTTTTTAAAATGAATGACCGCAATACAATGATCACATGGGAACTCACAGTAATCTCTTAACATCATCAAATATCCATCCACGATTCAAATTCTTCTAATTACCTCATTTTTAAAATTAATTACCCATTCAGGACTCAAATAAGGCGCAGCTATTATAATTGGTTTTTATGTCTCTGAAGTCTCTTTTAAACTTCTGTACGTTCTCTTTTTGTTTCTTCCCTGCCCATCCAGCTTACCTTCACTTAGTAAACAACATGAGCAGTGTGTTATAGAGTCCCACGTGTACACCTTGCTAATCATAGTACTGTGCACATCTTTGGTATGTTTCTCTGTCCTTTGAGTGTCCTTAAAATTGTCAGTCAGATAAAGCCTTGATAAGATTCAGGTTCGATTGTCTGGCCAGAACTCGGCATAGAGATGTTTTGTGTTTCTCACAGGAAGCACGTGATGTAAGGCTTGTCTTTCCTTCTGTGACTTTAGGAGCTATTGACGGCCATTATGCAGGTCCATTATTTCGTTAGGGACTAAAAAAATGCTGATGTTCTTTCTCCCAGCCAGACTAGATATCATCACAACCAGGTTCATTGGTGTTGGGTTTCTGAATATGAGCTTGGGAGTGTCACAAATCAATATTAAATTTGGGTTCTGCCGCTTAATGAATGGAAGGTCCTTGTTTCTGTTCCTCTCCACATTGTAATGCAAAAAGGTATAATATTCCTATTAACCTCCAAAGGCCACTATTGTGAAGATTGTATGAGATGATGCTCACTTAATTTTCGTTCCTTCAAAAACGAATTCTGAAACAAGGAGTTAGAGGCGGTGCATTCACTTGGGAATGGTCCTGGGGAGCATGAATAAAGGAATGGGAAGGTTGAACAAGAAAGGAAAAAAGATATTCCCTGATGAAGGAAATACCGCTTTGCGCACATGGCCCTCAATTCATCAGGGTTCCTGTAGGGACCCCTGAAGCATGAGCCTGTGCGCAGATCCGGGCTGGAGAGATTTACCCTCCAATGCCTTCCTCTCCTTGGGTGATGGGGCCCTATATTCCCAGCACTTCCAGGCTGCTCTGTGCTGAGTGAGCTCCCAGAGCAAGAGAGCAAAATCTCCAGCCAAGAAGCAGAAGAGGAGCTTGAGGAGAGTTCCATCCCTACAAGAACTTCTGACCTCAGCTGCAGGGACATTCAGATGTAGGCTGAAGGGCTATGAGGGCTTCAACAATGGCTTCTCCATACATGTAAAACACTCCTTATAGATCCTGGCACACGAGAAAGGCTACCTTAAGCTTGCTTTTCGTGATGGTTTGTGTATGAGGGGGTTCAGAACAAGCCATCCCAAAATATGCCACTTTGACATATTGGTCGTTTTAAGTTGAAGGCACCTGAAAAACAGCAGACGCAGGATGGGCTCTCTGACCACTCTCTTTCTACCTGAAAGCAAGTCGTGAAATTTCCCATGAGGACGGTCCCTCTCTGCACCAGGAAGAGACCAGTCTTGTCACTGGGACAGTTACAAACAGACCTATTGAGATCATTTTTATTGTTCCCTCGCTCCCCTTGTATATTTCAATCCCTGCCCACACTTTACTGCCCCTAGGGCTTTGAACCTCTTTTCCTTTATCTTGTTATTTCTCCACAAATTTTTCACTCTTGGTTTAAAAACGTTTATAAGCTTTTGGTCCTAACCACTTTTTTGAGTTTTCAGTTTTCCTATGAAGGCTCCCGAATGCACATATTAAATAAAATGTGTGTGCTTTTCTGCTGCTCATATGTCTCATGTCAGCCTAATTCCCAGCCCTCAGTTACAGAACCTAAGAGGGTAGAGGGAAGTTCTTCCTCCCCTACACATAGCTATATTTATTATAGCTGGTATGAGCTCTAGTGCATCACATTACTTGAAAGAATACTTTTGGGGGGGCTGGTAACATATGGGAGGGTCTTTCTAGTATTCTTGTAATATCACAGATTTAAAAAAAAGTATCGGGGTGCCTGGGTGGCTTAGTCGGTTAAGCGTCAGATTTGGGCTCAGGTCATAATCTCGCAATTCAAGCGTTCCAAGACTCGTGTTGGGCTGTGCTGAGAGTTCAGAGCCTGGAGCCTGCTTTGGATTCTGTGTCTCCCTCCCTCTCTGTCCCTCCCCTGCTCTCACTCTCTCTCTCTCTCTTTCTCAAAAATAAATGTTTTTCTTTTAAAAAGTATTGGGTTGAAATTCACATAGCATTAATAGTTTTAAAGTGAACAATTCAATAGCATTTAGTGCATTCACAGTGTCGTCAACCACCACGTCTAGTTCCAGAATATTTCCATCATTTCAAAGTAAAGCCCCTTCCCCATTGAACAGCGTCTCTACATTCCCACACTGTCCCCCCCGCCCCTGGAGACCACCAGTCTGCATTCTCTCCCACGGGTTTATCTCCACAGACAGATTTTACTGAATGCCTGCCTGTGAAGGAAGGAGATAGAGGACTAACAAATCTTAGTGGAAGTATAGTCTAGCACAGGAGGGAATGTCGGTGAGAGGTGGGGACCCACTAGCAGATGCACAGTAATGGCTGGCAGCCACAGTCCCTTGCAGGGAAACTGAAACCCGCCGCCACAGGTGAGTGCGTCATGGATGAACACGTACACCGACACGGACAATAGGGCTGGGGGAGAGTCCGGCTCTTCAGAACTTAACGCGGGATTATTATGTGAGTGTAAACATCAGGAACAAAAACTATCACCGGAAATACGTGTTGGAAGAAACCAGAAGTTAGAATCATGACCACCAAGCCAGCGCGAGTGAAGGAAGCACAAATTGTGGGTGCGTCGAAGTTATTTATAAAGCACAGAATTTATATGTGCAGAGTATGCGGATGGAATCAGATACTCAGCACTAACAACAACGACATTCGTTGTGCGCTTATATTTTAGACATGAAGCGTTTCCTCGATTTCTCACAACCCGTGAGTAGATTTCCATTATCCCTGTTTTGTAAGTAAGGGAACTAAACCTCTCAGCGAGTAAGTGATCTGCCAACATTGTTCAGCTCCCCTGAGGAATAACTGAGGTTCGCGACCGGTCAGCTGACTCCAAACCCTTGCTCTTAATGAACTTGGCGGATAGTTAAAGAACAGTAGTAATATTATGGGAGTGCACAGTGTACATTGTCTAAATTTGTTTCAGACTAATTGTATCAGCTCATATGGAACCCTCTTTTGTCTTCAGGTCATTGGATGAGTTTCCGTTCCCAGGGCCAGAAACACTTAAAAATGGATACCGCCGGGGAAAGAGGGCCAGGGAGGACACAGCCCCCACTGGAAGCTCCAGGCACAGCCCTGAGTGAGGGTCCCCTGTGGTGGTTGCCCTGGGAACAGGAGTCTCCAGGAGAAGATTAACTCTATCCTTTCGCACTTTTGCCTGAGGCCACCTTGCAGGGCAAAAACTTGAGAACAAGCTGCACTAATCTTTAGGAAAGCTTAACCTTCTGCTGAAATAACCTTGAGCAAGTCATTTAACCTCCGTGAATGCCGGGCTCCTGGTCAATAAACTGATGAGGTGGGCTTTCCAAGGATTTTTTCAGCCATTCCTTTCAATGACGTTAAAAACAAGCTAGTTTTACTAGAGCAAGTCATTTCTCAGGATAGCTGCTTAACCAAGAAAATAAAAGAGAATCATAAACCCAATGGTGATAAATGGGCAACATTTCCTGGAAATCTGAAAACTTAGAGCGCTCCATACAGACGCTGGCTTTATGCTCTGGGAGTCCGCCATGAAAACGGTGTTTCAGCCCCCTTCATGTTTTTAAGAGCTTTTTCATTTGTTTGCTTGTTAGAGCTAAGTTAGATCCTGAATTGATTTTTTTTTTTTTTAAGACAGAAAGAAAAAGCAGATAAAACATACTGCCAGATAAACTGAACTTTCAAGAATGAAATCTAAAAAGCCAAATGCTGAAATACCAGGATTAAAGCAGAGTCCCAGGGATTGTAAGTGATGCCCCACATTCAGGCCCCTTATCTGACCACACATGCTGGTCCAGAGAGTGATTCAAAATTATTTTGAAACTTATCGTAAACTGAGAAACGTATCGTAGAGTTTATTTGTTTATTTTTACTCACAACCTGGTTCAGGTAGTAGAGAGTTTTTTAAAATCTGTTTTTGGTCAAGGGTGTGTGTATCTACTGATGTGAGCATGTACATCTATGTATGTATATGTGTGTAGGATAATGAAGAAACTCAGAAGTATATACAAGCTGTTTAAGAGAAAGAATGTTAATGTTATTATTGGGTTCCAATGCATTAAATTAATATTTAATAAAGATACTTAATTATTTAAGACTATTACACTACTGATCTACTGCTTAAAAAATTTAATCGATGTTTGTAATGGGAAGGCTGCATTTCACGTTGAGGGTTGGAGGCTTCAGTTTTGCGTTCAGCCCATAATTCCACATCTCCCCGTGTTATATGTGGTGTCTGTGACACCTCCGTCTATGCTTGGTGCTCAACAGATTAGCAAAGACTGTTGGACAGCGTAAGAACAGGTCTGCCTCTGACTTGAAACACTGGTAATACTGCTCCATATAAAAGTATCTTCTGTAGTAGTCTGCCTAACGCTGCTGGCCGATCTTTGGGAGTCAGATCTCCTGGCCCACTACAATTGGGGGGTGAAAGGATGATTGCAAAGATACACTGCACCTGGCTTCTACCATGACAATAGGTCTGGAGCAACAACACGCTCTTCAGCAACCTTACCTTTGCTGTTAGACACAGAACTCTCCAATTACTTTGCTTAGCCCCGCAGTATGACCTCTGTTCTCATTGCAAGAACTATCACTCCCCAGTGGTGCGTAATATGCGGGGAAGGAGGGAAATTATGTCTTTACTTCCTAGAACAGGCAGTATGGATATGAAAGTGAGCGGTGATAAGGAAATACGGTAGCAACTCTGGCCCTGTGGATCCACAGTGCACCTGCACAGATCTTGCCGATAAAGAGTGTCCCTCAGTTGACACATTCACAGGTCAGACCTCCCTTGAACAGGGCACGTGTTAACTGACATATTGTCAGTGGTTCCTTAATGTTTTCTTGCCGTCTTTGAATATTGAGTGACAGACATCACTCAACAAGGATCCTACAATTGACTTCTATATAAAGCTTTAAAAAAATGCACGTTGTGTGAATATTGACTCACAATTGCTAACCCTAGGATTTGATTTTAGAATGCATCTAGAAACACTTATATGTGATGGTTAATTTTATGTGTCAACTTGACTGGCTAAAGGAGACCCAGATAGCTGGTAAAATCTTACTTTTGGATGTGTCTGTGAGGGTGCTTCTGAAAGAAATTAGCATTTGAATTGGTAAAGTGAGTTAAAAAATGTATATACATGTGTATATGTATATATACATATATATATACATATATATATACATATACACATATGTATATGTGTGTGTGTGTATGTATATATATCTACACATTTTTTAACTCACTTTACCAATTCAAATATATGTATATATATATATTTATCTAGTATATATATTTATCCAATCTAATATATATATTTATCCAGTTCAAATATATATGTGTGTATATGTATATATGTGTGTGTGTGTGTGTGTGTGTGTGTATATATATACACACACATATATCTCCTCATCAATGCAGATAACCATCATCCCACGTGAATAGAACAAACGGTTGGAGGGAAGGCCAGTTGGCCCTCACTTGGCAGGACACCTGTCTTCTAGTGTCCTCAAACATTGGCAACTCCTGGCTCTCTTGAACAGAATGTCACACTGGTTCTTTGTTCTTGGTCTTCCAGCTTGCAGATGGCAGATCATGGGAACTTGGCCTCCATAGTCTTGGGAGCCAATTCCTATAATAAATCAGTCAATCTATCTATCAATCTATGTACCTATCTATCATCTGTCTCTTTGGTTCTGTTTCTCTGGAGAACCCTCACAAATACATCATACAATGTTTATTTATTTATTTAAAGTGCAAGTGGGGGAGGGGCAGAGAGAGAAGGAGAGAAGAAAACCCTAAGCAGGTTCCACGCTGCCAGTGCAGAGCCCGACATGGGGCTTGATCCCAAGAACCATGAGATCATGACCTGAAGTAAAATTAAGAGCTGATTGCTCAACTGACTGAGCCTCCAGGCGCCCCAATGCAACATGTTTTAAAATGTGTTACCATGTATATGTTCCGGTGTGCAAGAGTATTGATTCTATCCAGCCCTAGAGTAAAAGACAAGTTCTGCATTTTTTTAGTCACAGATAATTCTTATACTTAAGAAGAAGAAGAAGAAGAAGAAGAAGAAGAAGAAGAAGAAGAAGAAGTCGTCGTCAGAAGAGCCCAATTCAGCTCCTGAGTTTAACTCTCTCCATGGGCAGATTTAACCTCCTGGTTCCCTGGTCCACTCAGCAGAGAAATGGTTTATACCTTGGACAAGCTTGCTTTCAGTATTAGACACATGGACAAAGGAAAACACTTAGAAGAAGGACGAGCATAACATTAGCCTTATGATAGTACTACAGATAAAATGCGAGTTCTTAGCTAATCTTGGAGATAATTTATAGTGATGCTTTCTGTCACTACTCATGTTGAAAATCTGTATTAATTTCCTAATCTATATCCATCCTTGTACTGAAAATACAATTGTAAATAAAACAGACAAAAATCCCTTCCCTCTTACAGTTTTCCTTCCAAGGCAAAGAGATAAACAAAAGGCAAGTAAATGAGTAAAATATATGGGTTTTCAGTGGGAATAAGTGCTTTGGGTAAAAAAAAAAAAAATAGGGAAGGAGGAGAAATTCAAAGAGCTAATTTGCAGTGGACATGAAACTAGTTCAATAATACAAACCCCGTGTGTCAAGCACTATATGCTTTCTACATACCTTGAACCATTTTAATACCCATAAAACCCTCCCACGCCACTGCATCTTGACGCGTTCATAAAAATGTTGATAGTGGTTCACATTAGCTGTATCATTCTCTACGTGCATTAACACAACTGGTTTTTCACCACCATTTTGAAGAAACAAAACTTGGAAGTATCCCATCATTCCCTAATGAAAAGGATGGGTAGGTAAGTAATGGGTTTGTCAAATGATGGAACATTTCTTAGCAGTTAAAGATAACAACACAAATATTCCTCACTCTTAAGGTCTGAGAAGAATTTCAGATCCCGTGTATCTGCCCCTTTCCCCTAATTACCACCCTGGGCCCTGCCTACTGTCACCTCCAGACCAGCCCGATGGTCTGGCTCTGTCAGAGCCAAACCTCCTCCTTCCCTAAACCTTGGAGCCTTTATGCCTTGCTTCTGGAAGCTTCTCAAGAGGGGAGCAGGGCGCCTGGGTGGCGCAGTCGGTTGAGCGTCCGACTTCAGCCAGGTCACGATCTCGCGGTCCCGGAGTTCGAGCCCCGCGTCAGGCTCTGGGCTGATGGCTCAGAGCCTGGAGCCTGTTTCCGATTCTGTGTCTCCCTCTCTCTCTGCCCCTCCCCCGTTCATGCTCTGTCTCTCTCTGTCCCAAAAATAAATAAATGTTGAAAAAAAAATTAAAAATAAATAAATAAATAAATATAAATAAATAAATAAAAAAAAAAGGGGGAGCTTGGACTTCAGATTCATCTTGACCACTTAGTGATGACTGTGTGCACATATCTGCTTTTGGCCCAGCTTCAGTTCCTGGTGGGTAGAATGGCAACTGTATAAACAGCCTTTGTCAGGGCACCTGGGTGGCTCAGTGGGTTCCACATCTGACTTCGGCTCAGGTCATGATCTCCTGGTTCATGGGTTCGAGCCCTGCGTTGGGCTCTGTAATGACAGCTCAGAGCCTGAAGCCTGCTTCACATTCTGTGTCTCCCTCTCTCTTTGCCCTTCCTTGCTTGCACTCTGTCCCTCTCTCCCTCAAAAATAAGTTAAATGTTAAAAAAAAGAAAGAAAGAAACAAAAACCAGGCTTCTTCATGGTTCTTCTGTGACAGTCCTTCTGTCTTATAAATGCGTGTAGGAACAGTGTCACATGAAGGACAAACTCTAAGTCATATTGGGTTGTTCTCTATGAAGCATGGCATGGGACATTTCCTCCCAGGGTCTGTTTCACAGAATTATTTACATTAAATAATTATGTAACTTACTGTAGTCACAGACTCTATTCTGACCTTCCATTGGATGGGAGCAGGGACTGTTGCTGTAATAAAAATTGCATTTCCTTTACCTGTGTGCTGCTGTCCTTATCACAAACAACGGCTATCTATAGAAATAATCATTGATTTTTTTTTTTTTTTTTTTTTTTTTTTTGCTCTCTCGAGGTAAGCTGATTAGTAGTAATGAACTGTGTGTTTATCCCCCTAAAGTAGGCTGGTGTGATTTTCTTCCAGGGGAAAAAGATATCATCTTGCCGTGAACCTAATTTTCTTAATTTGACCTTCTGGATCTCAGTCCTCATGGCAAATTGTATTTTTTAATTCCTAGAACTATTTTAGTAACAAAGAAGTTGGAATTATTTTAGCATTCCATGAAAGGGCTCCCCTGTAATTTTTAAATGTCATCTTTTTGTGACTGCCTGTTGCCACACTCCCACTACTGATTCTCACATCTTTTATTGACACTGTGACTGGTTTATTTTTACCAACCTCCTTGCATAGAATAGTACTTTTCCTCTTAAGTCAATCCAAGATTCTGCCAACAGAAAGTACCCTCTCGGTTACTAAGATTTTCTTAAGCTACTTTGTTTGGATGCCCCACAGTCTCTTCACCCTGTCCGGGAAAATCAATGACACTTTCTCCTTTTCAGGTCTCTGACTTCCTAATTTAGGCAGTGGTATTTAATTAAAGATTCTTTGCCAGCATTCACTTTACCTCCTATATTTGCACAGGAGCGCTTAAAATCAAAGGAGAGAATTAAAAAGAAAGAAATAGCCAAGATGGTAGTCTTGAAAACTAAAGAAACATAGTCCATTTAGTCTTGTGTCAGCCTGTAGTTCATCTTTGCAAAGTGAGACTTTCCTTGAACTCTGATGTTGCTTTTTAATACAGTAGGTAGATGACTGTGGCGGGAAATTTTCATCAGAAACAACTAAATGACCTGCGAAGACTGCGGAAGAACACGGTGATAGACTAACAAAACGCAGGTGAGCCATATCTCCCTTGCTGCTGTTTATGTGTTCCCCACATTACGGTCAATGATCACTATAGCCTCCTTCCATTACCGTTACAGACTCTACCAGACACATTTATTTATGAGGTACATGTAGTAGATACGTGTACGGAAACGTTAGCTCTTTTGTTCTCCTGGTTCAATAAATACAGAAATAGATTTGATAATGTTGTCAATTTTACACTGTTTACAACACAAGAGCGCAGGGTATTTTCAGGGCAGTGAACCTGGTCTAGATGATGCTTTAATGGTGGATACGTGCCTTTATACATTTGTCCAAGCCCGCAGAATGTTCTACACCAAGAGTGAACCCTAACAATGATAATGGGTGATAATGATGTGTTAGTGTAGGCTCATCGATTGTAACAAATGTACCATCTGGTGGGGGATGTTGATAATGGAAGGGGGTGGCTGTGTACCTGTGGGAACCAGGGGGAACGTGAGTTGTTTCTATACATTCTGCTCAACATTGCTGTGAATCTAAATGTACTCCAAAAAATAAAGGATTTAATTTTAAAAATGGAGAGAGAGAGAGAGAGAGAGAGAGAGAGCACCCTAAGAAGAAACACGAATACCACACTGGCAAGTAGAGAAGAGTCTTAGTTGTTTTTACGTGTATTGTTCATATTTTAATACATCTTACAATGTATACACACAGGGCCTGGGCTTCAATAACTATAACTGTATACTGTTTTCATAAAATATGCATGGTGGATATCACAAATTTTATTTCTTTCGAACTTGGGTTGAAGCTAATAGTTGTAGCTAATGAATTATTTAAATTGGAATTTGATCATGATAACCAGAAATGCAGTTATGGGTCTCTCAGACAAAGATGAATTAACAGCCCCTTTCAGGAGCTGTATGCTCTGTCATGGGAAAGTGGCAAAAAAGAACCCTCAGATGATACTCGTCGCTCAGCATGAGCTAAGAGAGATTGAGCCTGAGATGATGCAGCAGAGCTAGGTCAGAGGACTGAACTCAAATGACGGTACAAAAGATGTGATGAGTCTGGTCATCAACTCTAATTCCAAAGACAGAGACAAATTCAAGGGGCCTTGAATAAGATAACACATGTGAATGGGGTGGACATTCTAACACACGGCAGCTATGCTGTTATGCGTGAGGCCATTTTTCTCTTTGCGTATAGATACTGGTAAGTGATGCGTATTTTTGGAAATTTTACCACATTAATAATTATATGTTCTGAAACTCTGTGAAGCCTCAGCAATGCCCCCTCTTTCCTTGGGTAGTGGACATGTAAGCATACACAAAAGGCATGCTCAAACTTGTTCAGACTAACACTTTCTGTAGATACGTTTTATTGTAATGAAGTAGGGTGACACATAAAAATTGCATGTATTTACGGTGATGTTTTGATATATATGCACACGTTGTGGAATGATTATCACGATCAAGCTAATTAACACACCCATCATCTCAGACAGTTATGTGTATGTGGTAGGAACACTAGAGACTTAGTAACCTAGCAAATTTCCAATAAACAATATGTATTAACTGTAGTCACTGTGCTGTATATTAGGTCTCTAGAGCGTATTCATCTCATGAGTCAAAATTTGTATTCTTCGATATGTCCCCATTTTCTGCACCCCAAGCCCCTGGCTCTGTGGCTAAAAGCTTCACTTTTTTTTTTAATTTAAAATGAATTGAATTTATTATTATTTTTTTGGATCCCACATATAGTTGAGATCACGTAAAAATGTGAGGTGGTATCTCATTGTGGTTCTGATTTCCCTGACGATGAGTGATGTTGAGTATCTCTTGCTTGTTTAGACATCTTCCAAAGGCATCTGGTTCTTTCTTTTGCCTGACGGAGTCTGCCATGGAAATGCTCTTGCATTTTGTAGTCCTTGGTTCTTTCTTGTGTTTTCTCTCTGTTGAACTTGCCATTTTTTTTTTCTTGTATTGTGTTCCTGATTTTGTTAAATAGTTTATCTGTGTCTCTTGTAGCACTCCGAGCTTCTTCAGAACAATTATTTCAAATCCTATGTCGGTCAGTTCACGCATCTCCAACTACTTTGGGGTTAGTTACTGGATGTTTGTTGTATGTGTGTGATGGCTTCACGTCTACCCAATTCTCTGTGATCCCTGTGAGCTCCACACGTGTCCGCACATTGGAAGAACCTGTCGTGTGTTCACACTTCGTGGACTGGCTTCAGTGAGGAGAGACCTCTACTTGCTAGGGGTGCACGCTGGAGCCTGCCGTGGCTCCAGGCATGTGTGGGGGGTGTGGTGGCCCACCTGCTCAAACAGCCGTGGTCTACAGCGTCGCCAGCTGCGTGGTGCTTGCTTGGTGGCAAGAGCCGTGGGGCGTCCCCAAGGCCTGGGGGATCTGTGGGGTCCCCGGCAGCACTCCCAGGTCCAGCAGTGAGGGACTGGGGCAGGTGTCAGGTGCCCGTGGTGAGTGGGGCCAGTGACATGCATGCACCGAATTGTAGGGTGTCCTTCAAGGTGTCACGAGGGCAGGGGCCCACCGTGGGCACATGTGGTGGAGACGGTGGCACCGGTGGTAGTGGCCAGGGCTAGCCGCAGCCGCATGCGTGGGCTGTGGGCCGTGTGTCAGGCTGGAGTGCCCGTGGCAGCGCTGGTGGGGGTCCTGGCAGCTGGGCTGGGGTCTGGGACTCAGGAACACAGCTAGGAAAGCTTCTGGCTTTCCTCAACACTGAGAGTCACGGGCGCCCTGGGCAGTAAGGTCACTCCTGCCCTGTGGCTGATGGTGACAGCCTCGCCTGTCTTCATCGCTAGCCATCTCCAGACACCTCCTCTGCGTCCGTGTCCCCAGCAACTTCCCACCTTTCCCTGCCAGAGGAGCCCAGGGAGGACTTCCCTCCCTCCAGGGGGGCCCTGGGGGCGGGGTGATGCAGGCAAACGGGGTGGCCCCCCGCTACTCCCTTTGTGCACTTATTCTCAGGAGTGTCGCTCCACTGTGTTGCCGCAGCTTCCGTGGACTCCTGAGCTGTCCCAGGACTACTCTTGTTGGTGGGTAGTGGGTGACTTTTGTGTGGGGATGGGGGCAGACAGAGGCTGGGATCTCTCACCCGGGCAGCCGTCAGCCGTCCTGCTGACAAGGCTTTCAACGTGAAGTCATAAATAAATATCTGCGGCTGAAGTATCTGAAGCCTATACGCAGCCTTGGATGCGATGCTCTTTCCTCACGCTTTTCTGTCCGCAGTCTCATCTCCTGTCATCTTCCACTTACAGCCGAGCCGCCAGACTGTCTTCAGAAATGCTGATTCCGTGTGAATGCTCCACTTCCTGTCACTTACCGCCTTTAAGTCCTTCAAAGCAAATATGTCTGCCGAACGCTTGCAGGCCTTCGCTAGATCTGTTAATGTGTAAACTCGTACAGTGTAAGGCTGCAGCTTACCGTGTCATGTTCGTCTGAAATTATCTTACTTACGTTACTTCTATAAAATTAATGAATATACATTTTAATGCCTGCAACACCCAGTGTTTATTCTTCCCTATCATCTTATCGTCTTTGCTCTGCACCTCAGGAAAGGCACCTGCGGAGCTAGGAGAAGGTTCTAGAACTCTTCATGTGCACAGGAGCCCAGGAAAGGAAAGGCAGGCCAGAAACGAGAAGGAGCAATACAAATATAGAGTCTTAACATCTGGGGAAAGGGAAGTGTCTAAAATCAGATCAACAAGGGGCATCTGGGTGGCTCAGTCGGTTGGTTGAGCATCTCTTGGTTTCGGCTCAGGTCGTGATCTCACGGTTGGTGAGTTCAAGCTGCTTGGGATTCTCTCTCTCCCTCTCCTACTGGCCCTCCCCTGCTCACTCTCTCTGTGTCTCTCCCAAAATAAATAAATATACTTAAAAATTTTTTTAAATCAGATCAACAAGTACCTTTAGATTACTTCGTCAAATCTCAGACACTGCCGAGTGCAGGGTGCAGATTTACTTTCTGTAACATACCGTTGAGAAAGAACAAAGACACAATGATGCCGAATATGTGATCCTCCTTTTGGAGACATTAAAGTGTGGGGAAAAGTTAGTCTTGGATTCAATGTAATAAACTATAGGTTTAAGGAATGGAACAGGAAAAAGACTGTGTGTTTATCGCATACTTATTTTTAACTGTTATTTGAAGTAGGATTTATTGTATATGTGTTTTCCCATAGCCATTTTAAAGCTAATCTTTTGTCACCATGATTTTAAGTTTGCCATGAATAAGCTTCCTGCACATCATCTATAAAACATGGCTCAATTTCTAGAGGAACAAAGAAGACAGCATTTATTCCTTAATATAGCTAGGAGACGTGAAATTTTTATGAACTCTCCATTATTTGTGTGTGTTTTGGTTAGGGTTTTTTTGTGTGTGTATTTATTTATTTGTTTGTTTTTGTTTGGTTTGTTGTCATTTTCAACACCTGTTGTTTAAACTCTAGTCAAAAACCAGAAAGGACTCCATGTATTCATTCCTGCAATACCTGTTGCTAAGAAAATTAAATGAACTTGAAAAATTGTAAGCTTCCTGCTTAGAATTAATCAGATTAAAAATAGCTAATGAAATAAAACCTGAAGAGTAATCCCTAAAGAATCATTTGAGTTAAAACTTTATTTCACAAGAAATGACTCTGAAAATAGAATTTCCTAGTTAAAGAAAATTGCAAATGAAATCAGGGATTTGACAAAAGCACATCGAAAGGACTCTGGTACAGTGTGCATTATTATTAAGTGTTAAGTTACTGACCCACACTTACCAAGACAATAGTAAAAGATTTCTTTTTTAAATTTATTTTAATGTTTGTTTATATTTGAGAGAGAGAGAGAGAGAGAGAGAAAACACAAGTGGGGGAGGGGCAGAGAGACAGGGTGGCATAGAATCCGAAGCAGGCTCCAGGCTCCAAGCTGTCAGCTCAGAGCCACCCACCCAGGCACCTTAATAGCAATACATTTCATAACCAGGTGCGGTCAAGGTATAATGTTAAAATATTTTCAATTTTCTTAGCAATTAACGATGCAGACATTTTACATTAGGGGGTGATTCAGAGAAGTAGGTATGTTAAAGAATCTCAGGAGGTAAATAATGCTGACTGTAGTCTTTAAGCAATAATGGCATTTTCTCTAAAGACGAGAGGAAAAATTAATCCAGAATTCTGCTTTATCTTTGCTAATCTTGTAATTAAAATTCCCTCGGACTCTTCAGGGTATCATTGAGTGAATCGAAGAAATACAAAGGCATTTGCAAAAACTAGAACCACTTACAACATGTTCCTTTGTCACAACACTGAACAAATGCAATAAAAGTATTTAGTTTCATTGAGTTTAAATTTTTAAAAATTATTTTAGTTCTCCATAGTAACTGCTGTTTCAAAAGCTTTAAATAATGATTTTTAAATTTTTTTCATTTATTTGTTTTTGAGAGAGAGAGACAGACAGACAGACAGAGCATGAGTAGGGCAGGGGCAGAGAGAGAGAGGGAGACACAGAGTCTGGAGCAGGCTCCAGGCTCTGAGCTGTCAGCACAGAGCCCGCTGCGGGACTTGAACCCATGAACCTAGATCATGATCTGAGCCAAAGTTGGATACTCAACTGACTGAGCCACCCAGGCGCCCCAATGATCTTAATGATTTTAATAGCATGCTTGCTTCATGTCCAGGTTTGAGCATTTCTGTCCATTAAAAAACATGATACTCCAAGTGGAGTTTTCCAAGAGCAATTACACAGAAAGTTTTTAAAATAAATTTAAATAAATAAATGTATCTAATAAAAATAATAATCATATCGCCTATTTTACATTACGATTTAATTTGTGGGAAGCCTATGTTGACTAAGCTCTCCACAACTAAGGCCATCATTGGAAGGGATCCATTCGTAAGTAGTACAGACCCCTTCCTCTTTGTCACCACTATGAGTTTGGAAGCTGGTTGTGCTGAAGTTCTACTTTTATCAAAGGCAAAGATTTCATTTTTAAATATTGATTTTGGATTATCCTGAATATAACATTCTTCTACCCTACCGCAAACAGTTCTTTTTTTTTTTTTTTTCAAAATTATCTTTTAAATTTATTTATTTATTTTGAAGGGCAGGGAGAGGGGCAGAGAGAGAGAGGGAGAGAGGGAATCCCAAGTAGGCTCCCCGCTGTCAGCACAGAGCCCAGTGAAGGGCTTGATCCCGTGAACTGTGAGATCATGACCTGAGCCGAAATCAAGAGCCAGATGCTTAACCAACTGGGCCACCCAGGTGCCCCAACAGGTTTCTTTTTTCAGAGGTGGTAGGTCTGCAGGTGACAATTGCCTGTGTTATTCTCCCTCGGAAAACTCGTGTTGGTCCTAGTACCAGACGTTGAAAAAATTGGAACTGAGGAAATCGCCATTCTTGGCAATCTACTGAGTGACATCAAGGCCTCTTACACAGGATCTCAAAGGCTGGTCCAAGGCAATCTTGTGAATTGAAAATAATAATAATAATCCATAGAGGTTCACTGTTTTCTCTCTTGCATGGCATTATTCTTTCTCCCTTAATCACTGGAGAATCTCATATAATCCCTATTCTTTGTTTACTTCCAAGAAAGCAGTCAAGTTAACGCATTCAGACTGAAAAATAAATGGCAACATTTACATCTTGTGGAGATTTTGCTTTATAAACCAAAATGCTAAACCCAGAGTCTGGCTTGTATACGAGGGTTTCAGACATTAGGAGTCGGTAGGAGACACATCTTGAGAAACAAGGTGAGGTTGTAGCTATCATTCTAGAAATCACTTCACGAGGTCCTGTCGGAGAGGCCCTCCCAATCTCAGTGTGAGACCAAAATGACATGCAGTGGCATTGTCAGTAGAAAGAAAATAGGGGCCACCCATGTGACCACATATGTAAGTTAAAACTTTCTGGTGGACACATTTAAAGGGTTGAAAAAATGATGAAAATATTTTAGCATGTAATGTCTTCAGTCATACACACACACATAGCAGTATATTCCTGTTGCCTTGAAACCTGCCGTATTTTATACCCACAGGTCATCTCCACTGACACCAGCCATGGTTGGCCAGTGGCTCCTGCATCTGGAAGGGAGCTCCGATGAAAAGAACAGCACAAGGCAGTACTAGTCAAGAGCTGCATGAACAGCACAAGACAGTACTAGTCAAGAGCTGCATGACTGGTATGGAAAGGAGCGGGTTCCATAGTTCTCAGATGTGGGAGACAGCACTTTGGGACAGAGTACTCTCGGGATGTATATGAGTTGGAGATAGTAGGAAGAGGGGAGGACTTCTGCAGCAGAGAAACCGTGTGGTCAAGACAGGATGAGGAGGAGAGGGAGGAGACAGAGGAGAAAGAGGTGGAGGGAGGAGGAGGGAGGGGAAAGACGAGGAGGGAGGAGGAAGAGGTGGAGGGAGGAGGAGGGAGGGGAAAGAGGAGGAGGGAGGGGGAAGAGGTGGAGGGGGGAGGAGGGAGGGGAAAGAGGAGGTGGGAGGGAGAAGAGGTAGAGGGAGGAGGAGGGGGAAGAGGTGGAGGGAGGAGGAGGGGGAAGAGGTGGATGGGGGAGGAGGGGAAAGTGGTAGAGGGAGGAGGAGGAAGGGGAAAGGGGGAGAGGTGGAGGGAGGAGGAGGGAGAGAAGGGAGCGGAAAGGGGAGGGGGGAGGAGGAGGGAAGGGGAAGAGGAGAAGGAGGCGGAAGAGGTGGAGGGAGGAGGAGGAAGGGGGAGGAGAGGAGGGGGAGGAGTTGGTGCTGGGATTCCAGGCGGTGATGCAGACACAAGTTCAGGGAATCAGGATGTAGGCTCCAATGTGTACAGGGGAGGAGAGGGACAGGGTGACCCGAGCAACAGGCAGAGGTGCCCACTGGCCCAAAGGAAGGGGGGCAGAAAGAGGGCAGAGAGCTCCTGTGTAGAGCACCTTCTTAGCAAGGCCCTGGAGGGCAGGGCTCCCAGCGGGGAGAGCACAGGGAGAGGGCATGAGAGCAGAGCTTTGCTGGGGTCCCTCACTTACGGGGCAGGGGAAGGTGCAAACTAAGGAGGAGAGGCATGAGTAAGGAGACAGAGTTGGTGGCCCAGAGGCTGCGAGGGCAGAGCAGGGCACAGGTGGTAAAGAAGGTACCCCAAGCGTTCTTTCAAGAGGTTGAAAGACAGATGAGAAAGGAGAACGGAACCCCAGGAGGCTTCGGGGCTAGGTGTTCGAATCCAGACTCTTGTCCATTTTCCTGTCACATCTCGTGACAGGTGTGACGGCAGCGTCACCCAGCATCGCAGCAAACGTGCGATGGGATTCCGATCGGAGCTGTGTTACACTTTTCAGCAGCGGACTTACTCCCGCACGTCCGTCATGTGCTCTGAGGGGCTTCACCATGAACCTTGCTGAGCCTGACTTCTTCAGTGCAGTGAGCGAGTGTAGACAGGTGACTCCCGGCACAGTAACAGATGACAAGGGTGTTCTACACTGCGCACTGGGACAGGAACACCACGCCAAATCTCTGTCCTCTGAATGGATAGTCATCCTTCAAAAGAACAAAGTGCCCTACAGTCGTTGAACATACTTGGGGCCACACCATGCCCATTTCTCTGACCTATGCCAGACCCGTTGTCCTCCTTCTTCAAGTCAAACCCTGTTCAGGTAGGTGTCCTTCAGCAACTTGTGAAGACCCACTTATAGGGTTCAGGTTCTTTCTAATGGCAGTCACGTTCTGGCCAACATGTACTTTTCCACCACTTTCTTCCACAAATGGCAGAAGAAACTCAACGTTTTCCAAGCACTCTTGATTTTTTTTCCCTCTCAAATTGCCCTTTGAAGCTGGATACTCCCCTTTTTTCCCAGCTTCCCAAAACACATTATTTTCCCCTTCACACTTTTGCCTAATCTATAGATATAGATATAGATATAGATATAGATATAGATGTAGATATAATGTGTGCACACACACATGTCAAAAACCCTTTCTGTATATTAACCTATTTACCTATCTGTATCTATCATCTTTCTGTTAAGTGGGTCTCCTACAGCCCAATGCTAACTGAAAGCATATTTCTTACACGGTATTTCCAATAGACATAATTCCTTACCTGAAATGTATTTATAACCCCTAGGATTTCATGCAAACATGAAGTTCACAAAAATATACGTGAAATCTGATACATATGGACTCTCTCTAAGTCTGTAACATTTATTAAATTTTCCATAGGGAGTCTGAGCCAAATATATATTGAGAGCTACTAATTAAATTATAAACTCCTGAAGGTAGAGATAGTTATTTTTATGTCCTATGCTTAAACTAGATATATTTACAAAATTTATATTTATCATATGACAAAAAGGATTTTGTAAATGTATATTATGTTCAAGGTACCAAGTTAAATTAGATTTTATTTTATTTTTATGTTTTTTGTTAAATTAGATCTTAAAATGTGCGTTTTCATTTAGATAGCATATTTATTTAAACTTGTCATAGCAGTTAATACAGGTTTATAGTTAACAGTGGCATTCATTAAGGTAACCTATTTTAGAAATTTGATCTCATTGTTAAAGATTACGTAGAAAAGAGAAATCACTTAGAACAAAGAAGAGAATATTCTCAAAAAGAATTTGAGAAAAATGCCCATCTTTATACCTTTGTATTAAAGGTTGAATTAACAAATATAATTTGTTATGTTTTAAGTCATTCTAAAGAATAAAGCATAAAACAATGAAGATGATAGAGAGTTTGTAGAACTATATTGGATGATTTTTCAATAGTAAGAAGGTATCAGATAAATTCGTAAGTAACATGCACTGGTGCCTGCCATTCCTATTAAGTTATGAAGCAAATAGGATATAAGATGAATTATCTACTTTTGTTTTGCTAGTATTAGAGTAGATTTGCTATCTGCATTCCAACCCCTACCCAGGTAATTTCTAATATACGGGATTTTTAATTTAAGTGGGCAATTCAAATAGTTAAATTTTGAATTTTAAAATATTATGCAACAGCCATCACCTTTTAAAGCATTGAAGATTACTGGTGGTGAAGTAATTGTAAGTTAGAGCAGCAGTCCCCCTGATCTGGGGTTTTGCTTTCTCTGGTCTCAGTGACCCGCCGTGAGCCAGGTCTGGAAGCAGATGATCTTCCTTCTGACACAGCATCCAGGGCGATCGTAGCCTAAAGCTACGTCACAATGTCGACATCCTTCACCTCGCTTCATCTCACCAACTCGGCAATTTATCTCACATCACCCCAAGAAGAAGGGTGAGTACAGGACGTTAGAGAGAGAGACCACATTCACATAGACTTATTACAGTATATTATTATAGGGGTGCCTGGGTGGCTCACTTGGTGAAGCACAACTTTAGCTCGGGTCATGATCTCGCAGTCAGTTGATTCAAGCCCCACATCGGGCTCTGTGCTGACAGCTCAGAGCCTGGAGCCTGCTTCAGATTCTCTCTCTCTCTCTCTCTCTCTCTCTCTCTCTCTCTGTCTTACTCTCCCCTGCTCACACTCTGTCTCTCTCTCTCAAAAATAAACAAACATTTAAAAATTAAAAAAAAAACTAATTATAGTATATTACTATAATTGTTCTACTTAATTATGAGTTATTATTGCTAGTCTCCTACTGTGCCGAATTACAAGTTAAACTTTATCATAAGTTGTGTGTGTAGACAAAAAACATAGAGCATATAGGATTCAATACCGTCATGGTTTCACGCCTCTGCTGGGGTCTTGGAACACCCCCATGAATGAGGGGGGATGCTTGTATCAGAGCTCTTAGAGGCAGCTTACATTATTCTGCTCACTCTGACTCCACATTGGAGTCATGTAGAAAGGTTTCACGAAAAGTAGCCATGTTGGTCCGCAGCCTAAATCGTGAAAATCACAATCTCTGGGTGCTTTCTAAAGGCTTCCGACTGTCCCTGTTAGACAGCCAAGGCTGATTACGGTGAAACTGAGGAAAGTGGGGAAACACTGGTCATCACAACAGCTTCAACCTGTAGACAATAAGATGTCAGAGAAACCTCTAATTTCAACTTGGTTAAGGTTTTTAAGTTCAGTCAATTATTTGTCGGCCAGGGATAAATATAATTTTCTGAAAAAAGGTTATAGTGAAAAGGATATTGCCTATGTATATATCTATTTCATACTGTGTTTTTATTGAATTAGAAAAAAAAAATGATCTACTGGGCAGTCTTACCGTAAAGGTAAGGAAAGTCTGTAAGCATAATCAGCTTATCATGAGAAGGAACACAATTACTTAGCATTAGGAAAAAAAAAAAGCGCTTTGGTCTATATTTATCCAACTTCTATTTTTGTTCTTTCTGTTTATCTTTATCCCCAAACCCAGCTTTACTGAGGTATCATTAAGAAATAAAAATTGTGTGTATTTAAGGTGTGCAGCTCGATGTTCTGATATATGTATGCGTTGTGAAATAGCCACCCCCCCATCAAACTTGTTCACGTAGCCACCACCCCATCAGCCTCCAGCTAGAACTATACACATCCAGGGTCTGAAGAGGCTGGAAGATTATATGACAAGGAAACCAGTACCCAAGGACGTTACGGGACACCAAGGTAGTGACACATTCCCCGAAGACTGTGTGTGCTTCCCAGTAAGAAGCTCACAGCCTCTGCTCTTGCTTCTGTGGCCTTGCAGGTAACAGAGCACTGGTCTGTCCGGCTCACCTACCCTTAGGGTCACCACTCAGGTCTAGGCTCTCCTGAGATGGTTGGGAAGGATCAGAGAGAAAGGAGTTTATGATACAAGCCACCCAACTTTTTTCCCCGTGAAGAGTTCTGACTGTGTCCTGACTGCCACAGGTAACGCGCGTTCGTGTAGATGAGGCAAGTTGCGGTGGAGAGGCGAAGAGGCACAGAGGCCTCCGGGGCACGCGGTATCCCAGCCATCTCGCTGCACGAGACACAGAAGCACAGACCGCAGCAGTAGCTAAAGCAATCAGATCTGCACCACATTGGAACGCGGCCTTTGTGTGGCTTCCCCATCTGAGCCCCACGGTGTTCTTCCTGCAAGGCGGCTGTGGTGAGCACTATTTTATGGATGAAAAAACAGACATCTGCAGAAGCTAAAAGACTTGGCTAAGGTCACAGTGGTCTTCAGACTCCATATGTCAACCTCTTTCCACTAGGCCATGCTACCATTTGAATGGATACAGGGTAGTAGATCCCTTCCACGTGCTTTTGATTTGCTCAGGAGTTCAGCTACTCATTCAACAAACATCAAGTGCATGCTATCCCTGAAGATCACTTCGTTGAGTGCTGGAGACAACAGAGAGGTGCTTCTGCTCTTAAAAAACAAAAACAAAAACAAAACGACAAAACAACTACCTTATTATCCTCACTTACAGCAAGTGATTGTGTGATGTATATATGTGAAAACAAAAAAAAATCAAACTCAGAAATGGAGAGTAGACAATAGGAAAGTGGTTTCCAGCAGCGGGGGGCAGGGGGAATCAGGAGAGATTGGTAGGTACAACCAATCAGTCATAGGATGAATAAGGCCTCAGGATCTAACATGTACCCTGGTGACTACAGTTGATAACATTCTATTGTAGACATGATATTTGCTAAGAGAGTAGAACTTACATGTTTTCATCGTAAGAAAACAAAAACAAAACCAAAGGTGAGTATGTGAGGTGATGCGTGTGTTCATTAGCGTGACGGGGGAGATCTTTCCATACTGTGCAAGTAGATCATGATATAGCACTCTTTGCATATGTACAATTTTATTTGTCAATTAAACTTCAGCGTAGCTCAAAACAAAAGTCATAAGAAAAGGCTAAGTGCTGTGCAGGTACATGCAGGTGCGTGATCGGTGCTGGTGAGGGAGGCTGGGAAGGCTTCTCTGAAGAGGAAGGGAGTCAAAGACCCTGGGGGCTGCATGTGTTGGTGGGAACATAGGGCCAGGGTGGGGACCGGATGATGCGTCCCGACAAAGTGAGTGTTTTCGTAAGAGGAGTGTGCGGTGTCTGCAATGTGGGCTAAAAGAGGAGTCTGCAAAGGAAGGCTGGAGACATATCTTTGAGAGCTTTGGTGTCTGCTCTGTGTGTTGTACATGATGGGAACTACAGCGATGTTTTACACAGGGACCCAGCATGACCAGATTTGAGCCCCAGGCTTGGGAAGTATGAGGGCATTTATAACAGGGGAAGATTTACCTAGGAAGTTGTTTTCTTTAATTTTTGGAGGAAAAAAAAAAAAAACCCAAACCAAACCAAAAGGAACCAACAAAATACCAGCCAAAGACAGTTACCAATGGATTAAAAATGAGGAAGAGTTAGTGACTTAGCTACATATGCTAACCTAAGTCTTCTAGAGGCTTAGTGTACATTTCTCTAGAAAGAAGGACGTCCATATTTATTTTGCTGTATATTTCTATAGAACTTAATGGTGTGTTTAATGAATAGTTCCACATAGCTGGCTAGTCACACGTAGCTACTATGAATATATTTAGGGAGGACGTTTTAAAATGTGTTGGGCACCTGGTATATCGCAGGCATGATTCAAACAGCACAAGCCGCTAACTCTTCTACCTCTGGGCAGGTTTGAAGCTGACTGTTACTCTAGAGCTTAAATCTTTAAGGAATTTCATGAGCTAACACTGAGGCATTCTGCAGGACAACCCAGGTCAGGCAGGGCGAGGACATCCAGGAGGCCATTCAGATAAATAGGCTGTGGCTTGTCAGGTAATTCGTAAGTCAGTATTTTCACAATAAATATGGACAGACGAGCTGAATCGCAGCCCTGGGTATATGTCTGGAGAAAGCTCCTATTAGTTTCAAGGTAAATTTTAAAGTAACTATAGGAAAATAGTTAGAACTCTATACCTTCTGTGATATATATTCTTCAGTTAAATATATCTTGGGTTAGTGAATTGTACGCAATGTCATGGTCAAGAGTTAACTTCAGATCTCCCATGAAGTGAAAAGACACAGCCCTTCCAATGGTAAAGGTCATGGTGGTCAACTGTGCAAAGATGCTGGCTGGAACCTTGTGAGCCTTTAGAAACCACCACTCAGACTGTTTACCAGATGGACGGTACCCTTGGAGAAACCTCCCGGAAATTGTTGTGGTAGAGGAAGGACTTTCAGATGAGTAACGTGAAATACACTGAAGTGATGTGAGGGAAACAGTCTGCATCTGAACAAAAATAAACTCTCCCACCACAGTTTTCAGTGGCTACAGCACGCATCCTCCCGCCACACGTTGCTTCCAAACCCAGCGTGAACTCACATTTGCACTCGTGTTGGGGGTTGTGTTTCTGCCCTGAGACGTGGGCACTAGCATTCCGTAAGAGGCGTGAGGCTCTGGTTCCATGAGGCGGCCACTGGTAGTGCCGAAGCTAACTGCCTCATCCGGGATTACTCATGATGCCGACTGGGCACCGCTTTGCTCTTCAACCTGACCCAGATGACTAAGAGAACAAGCAGTGTGATGCGTCCGTTCTAAGCTGACTGGCTTCCTGCAGCACTAACAGAGCCGGGCGGCCCTACGGTGCCACTGCTTTGGGTGAGCGGTTTACAGCCGCTCGGAGGGAAGGAACCACACTCTGAGGCTCCCTTGTCCTTGTAAATGCCGACAACTTGGGTTGACAGCCTCCTGGTATGGGCAGCATCCTGTCTTAGCTTCCAAAGCATGCATGTCCTGCAAGAGGCAGATGTGCCCATTTATCCCATAAGCACTAAACGTAGTCTGCAAACTGGACCGATCAAACTGCCAGCAAGAGACAAAAAGCATGAAGAATGGGTACAGTTAGGGGTTCGTTGAAATGAAAGCCAGAACGACTTCTGTCTTAACGTCACATAAGCCGAAACTGTAGAAATACGATTTACCGAGGGAATAATAACCCTCCTAAGCTTTTCTGTTCTTTATGCATAAAAACTTAACACCCACCTGCTGTTGCCATGTATTAGTCTGTTTTAAATAGCTGTGATTTACTGTGTCACATTGTTGGCTTCCCGTTTCCCAGGATGAACCACATTTTGAAGTTTAGAAAAAGAAAGGGTCTAGTTTAAGTGGTTTGATATACAACGACTAAGATTTATCATGTGTTAATATTTCCAACACAACTTTAAAATAAATCGATACATGAAAATGCATTGATTTAAATCAAAAGTCTGGAACTAACTCAAAAGTTCATTTACTCCATTAGGGCTGCCTCGAGGTGAGAACTCTATCTATTAATTTAACATCTCTGTTGAATAAAACTACACGCTTTCCTTAAGAAATATGTTCTCTTATTTCAACTTAGTAAGATATTACCCTCAATGTTTAGTCAAAATAATTACTACTCAAATTTAAACACATTCTCTTCATTCTTCTTAGTAGACACCAAACAGCTGTTCAGAATGAATTTTTACCATTAGGGTTTTTTAAATATATTGAGAGACACACAAAATCATACCTGTTTTATTTACTGTCTTTTACAACATAAGTGGGATGTGTCTATGAGATTGTTGCACAGCCAGCCCAAGAGCACACTGTGCAGTAGGTAAAGATTTTTGGCCAAGTGGCAGTTTGGACAAATGAGAACATTAAAACTGCATATCACCTGAGCCAGGACTACAACCCTCCAGGCCCTTTAGCTCAGGGTGCCCTCAACACGGTAGACCAGAAAGCATGATTTTCTAGCACTCTGACACGTTCTATATCTCAGGATGTGGTCAAGTAGTCAAGACGAGAGAAGGCAGTAAGAACCACCATGATCATTTATTAATTTATAAGGAATGCCATAACACATCGAGGGGACAGAATATTAAGGTCTAGAACTGCATTCTCTACAGAAAAACTCAAATGATATGTTCAAAATGGAAATCGGGTCACATCACTTTCTCATCCAGACATTCTGAAGTCTCACTTTGTACGTGACATAAATCCAGTCTCCCACTGTGGATGCCCTCACACGGCCCTGCAGGAATTTGCCCCAACGCATCTCTTGAGCTTTTCCACACCTCAGTGTGTTCCTGTCCCTCTGCGGTTCCTCCTCCCTCCAGGGACTGGGACTTGCTCTGTTCTGTATCTGCTTTGCTCTTTTTGACCTACACAGTCCATTCGGATCTCAGCTCAGGAGATGATGCGAGGAAGGCTATTTCTTGACCGACTGATAAAGTTTCCCACCCTGCAGTTGCCACTTGCTGTTTCTTGACTGGTTGGATGGATTGTCTCATCCTGTCTACAAGGGCCACTCCGTGGGAGCAGAGGCCTTTTCTTTATTGACCACTACTGTAAACAGAGGTGTTACTGGTGCACACTGGGGGTACCGTGACTGTTGGTGAAATGTGTTCATTCATACTGACCCCTTCATGTGTCCCCAGGAGAAAGCTGGGATACGACCAGACCACTGTTGCTGAGCCTGGGAATCTGTCCCACCAGGCTTCGCATCACTGTCTTGTCTAGCACCCGGCTGACTGGGCTCTGAAGAAGTTTCTATGACCGTCACCACCAAACACACACATACACACACTTCTGATGGACACACTCTCTCTCAAATATACTAATTCCTTAAATTTGACTGTGGCAAAGCCTTGGACTGAAGGGCATTGGATCCCTTTAGGGATCAAATTTGTTGAGGGGCAAATTCATGTACCTCAGCAACATTGTTCCTCTTCTTTAAACATGATGACCAAGGGACAATCTTTGTTCCTGTGCTCACTGTCTTAGAATGTTCCAGTACATGGTCCTTCTTTCAGAGCTATCCCTGGGCACTACCTGGAAGCTAACAAAGGGGAACTTACCAGAAGCTTGGGCAATGAAAATGTGTGCATTGTTCTCTATTTTCCCTCTCCACAAACACTCCAGTGATCTTTCTTGTTTACCCACGGTACAGTTACGTTTTTAAGGATAGCATAAAATCCTTCCAAGATCCAGCTATCCTCCCCAGCTTTATTTCTCATTGCTCTGTCTGACTCCCTTCACACCTCAGTATTGAACCACCAATATTTGCAGGAGCCTGAACACACCGTGACATGTCATGCTTTTCTGGGTCTGCTCGCACTTTTCTCGTACTCAGAACCCCCTTCTCCCTCTCTCCTGGTGACCTGAACACAGTGCAGGCACCCTCTCCCCCAGGAAACCTCCTACAAACGCCCTGCCAAGTCAGTCGAGGTACATCTTTCTAATTGTAGGGCATTTTGTGCATAATCTCACCCACGATGTATGCAGATGGTCAGCTTATGTGTCTCCCTGACTTCTTCGCTGGAATCCAGGGGCTGAAACGTGGCTCGTCATGTTTGGTTCTGTGTCCCTGGCACCGTGCAACCCACACTGCCGGTGTCCTATAAGGGAGCTGGAGAGAGTTTAATTCCAAATGACTTGAGGTGGCATCCCAATGAATGGTCATCGGACTTGGGTCAGTGAGGTAGTGTAAACGAAAGAGGGAGGCAGGGGAGTAAGAGACAAAGCAGTTGGGAACTGAAAATCATTCTAAGAAGTTCCAGGAAGTTTGTGAAAGTAATACAGTCCCGCGAAGCACTTACTGGGTTTTCCATGCGAAGTCTGTGAGGCAGAGAGACAGGTTAACTGAGGTATTTTCCCCAGCTCGAGATTACAAACCCAAGTTTATGAGACACATGGGAGCCCATTCTGGGCACTGTGCTAGATGCCTCCAATGTATTACCTTTTTAATCTCCACCTCTGTGCCCGGGTGAGCATTGTTCTTCTCCCCATTCTTAGGACAGGAAACAGATTTCACTATATAGGAGGACTATAGGTCTAGAGGGACATCTCTCCAGTTAACCTGGAGTTTCTGAGACTCCAGACTGAGTCAGGACGGACTGAGACCAAGGAATCCTACCTCCAATCCTGTTCTCTCTGAGCCACACAGTCAATCGCTCATGGTCGAAGGGAAGGGAGCAGGATGAACACTGTGGACAGAGTGTCTGCATAGTGGCTTCCTCGTTTCTCAAGGTGTCTGTGCCAGTGGAACCTGTCTGTCAGTTGGGCCTGCCCTTAGCCATGCTGTGAAACTGTTCCTTTGCTCTATTTTTTCATTTTCCTTCCTCTGCAGAATCGTGTTTCAATTTTTTAACTTCTTTCCAACACTACCTTCTACCTTCTTGTTGTCCAGTAGTTACACACACACACACACACACACACACACACACACACACACACACACATTCTTCGTGAATACATTTGCTCATTCTCTTATTCGGTGCCTCATGTTCCAGATTTATGATTTCTGCCAACCCCCTCCCATCATTGCTGCACCTGTTCCCGCAGTGGTCTGCCAGTTTTCTGCTTGGAATAGATCAACCTGAGAAAATAGATAACGTTGCCACTAACTTAGAGCTGTCCCTGGGTGTTGCTTTCTTCAGTGGGATTTCTGCTTTACAAAAATAAATCACTGCTCCCCAAAGAAAGATGTTTTGATCGGAACTCATAAATCAGGGCAGCAAGTCAATTGTGAAAATAGGGTTGGAAAGGATGACATTGAAAAGAAAGATCAGAGACTTCTATTTACATCCTGACGCTGCCTGCCATTTACAAGCTGTGTTGTGCAAGCCCTGTCACTTACTAACCTCCTTCCTTGTGTGCGGGTTGGGGCTTCTAATTTTGACGTTCAGTTGCACCATGGCATTGAGTAGGGCTTCTGTAGGTATTTTGGCCTAGCCCTGTTTGTAAAAGAATTCTAAACACCTTGTCATTTTCTTGGATAGGAATTGTTCTAACCGTTTCTAAAAGCACTTTTTAAGTTCAAGTATTTTACATACACATACACACAGTAAAAATATTCTTTTAGTAATGAACACCCATGTAAACACTTAGTTTTTAGAATCCTAAATTTTCTATGCATATATTCCTGAAATACTATTTATATTATGCGAGTATATTTATGTGGGCAATACAATGCACACGCTTCTGTGCCTGGATCTTTCCATTCAACATTATGCATGTGGAGGTCATTTGTCTTTTTTTCATTTTTGTCTAGTATCCTGCTGTATGAATATATATATATATATATTTTTTTTTTTTAATGTTTTTAAATGTTTAGTTTTGAGAGAGAGAGAGAAACAGAGCAAGAGCAGGGGAGGGGCAGAGAGAGGGAGACACAGAATCCGAAGCAGGCTCCAGGCTCTGAGCTGTCAGCACAGAGCCCCATGCGGGACTCAAACACACAAACTGCGAGATCATGACTTGAGCTGAAGAAAGACGCTTAACTGACTGAGCCATCCAGGTGCCCCTAAAGCTCTCCACTTTAACTACAAAGTAAAAACGGGGCCCCTGGGTGGTTCAGTCGGTTGAGCATCTGACTTCAGCTCAGGTTATGATCTCTCGGCCTGTGGGTTCGAGCCCTGCTGTGTGCTGACAACTCGGAGCCTGGGGCCTGCTTCGGATTCTGTGACTCCCTCTCTCTCTGCCCCTCCCCTGCTCATGCTCTGTCTCTCTCAAAAATAAATAAACATTAAAAAAAAATTTTTTTTAAATACGAAGTAAAATGAATAGTTACATAGAGCTATCACCTAAAAAGAAAGCTAATTATTTGTGTCAACACAAGATTTAAATCCATGGTCAGGTTTTCCCTTGATTTATGAGACAGGTGTTCTCTGTGTAAACTGGTACTTTATGACAGACACTCAAAATGATTTATCAGTTTCAGAAAGCAATGAGAGTTTCATTTTGTGAAAATTGTATTTTTATAAGTAGCCAGGTAAATATATGTAAAAGTAGAGCTCAACACATATTGTTACCTAAGAGGGAAGTGGTGCCTGTGGTTCAATATCAACATATCTTTAGAAAATCCATCTTGCAGACGTCAAAAATGTCTACGAGGTTGTGCTAACAAGGCACTTATTTAATTATAATTAATGAGGGAGGCAACATATAATGAATGAGCTCAATTTTCAGCTGATTTAAAGAAATAATGTGTCCTACATAAATCTGTCATTCCATGAGAACCCAATATATACACAAGATATTGCAAATATATCAAGTGGCTTTTATTGCATTTTCCACTTCTTTGTTCACATTGCTATTTTTTTTTAATTTTTTTTTTCAACGTTTATTTATTTTTGGGACAGAGAGAGACAGAGCATGAACAGGGGAGGGGCAGAGAGAGAGGGAGACACAGAATCGGAAACAGGCTCCAGGCTCCGAGCCATCAGCCCAGAGCCCGACGCGGGGCTCGAACTCACGGACCGCGAGATCGTGACCTGGCTGAAGTCGGACGCTTAACCGACTGCGCCACCCAGGCGCCCCCACATTGCTATTTTAAAAGTGAACATGTTTTAGGAGTAGCAACTATAGACCAGTTTTACTTGTCAGTCAACCTCACTACTACTTTTGGCATAATTTATTGCCTGATTGAAGAGATGAAAGCACAGAACAAAGTGTAAAATCCAGAGAATAAAGAGTATAGAGATGAAAGTTAAAGACACAAAGAGAAGAAAGAGTATGTTGTGGTGGTGGTTTATTTGACCAAGAAAAGCACCAAGTTAAAAAGAAGCTATTCTTTGTTGTTAGAAGTTATAAAATTCTCCTCCTGCACGGTACTGCCGAACAGAGAAGTTTGTCATCCAGAGATCCCACCCGAAGCCTTCATTAGCAGCTTAGAATCACAAAGAGTTTTTATAGGTATCCTACATAAGTTGTAATCATATTTACACCGAGGAATACTGATGGAATTTGTATAGTCTTGATAGCGACCATAAA
Source organism: Herpailurus yagouaroundi (assembly GCF_014898765.1). NCBI lineage: Eukaryota > Metazoa > Chordata > Mammalia > Carnivora > Felidae > Herpailurus > Herpailurus yagouaroundi. The sequence continues at coordinate 3,058,260 of NW_024412412.1, forward strand.
TGATCCACGTGACTGCAATTATGTTTAAAAGGTCATAAGCATAGAAATGTATATTTCTAAAAACCGTTCCCCTCCTCCACCGACTAACCCAGGATTCAGACTCTAATGGAATATATACACAGATCTTTTTTTTTTTTTTTAATTTTTTTAATGTTTATTTTTGAGACAGAGACAGAGAATGAACGGGGGAGGGTCAGAGAGAGAGGGAGACACAGAATCCGAAGCAGGCTCCAGGCTCCGAGCTGTCAGCACAGAGCCCGACGCGGGGCTTGAACTCACAGACTGTGAGATCATGACCTGAGCCGAAGTCGGACGCTTAACCGACTGAGCCACCCAGGTGCCCCTATACACAGATCTTAAAACAGCCTTCGGTAAACACACTGTAAGTTTTCACTACTACTATTGTTTCTCTTCTTGCTTTTCTGGATTGCTCATCTACTATGCTTTTCTTTTTTGCAGTTGTGTTGGTAATAACCTTGGTGTCTATTATTGTTTGTGTTTTGTTGTTGTTTCCTTGGAACAAATGTCCAATACAAATTGGGGCCCCTGGCGTTCAATCTAGGCAGAGAAAAAAGGAAAGACTTAGATGCACAACCTATTTTCCTCGTGTGTCAGGAAGGTTCCCGCTGGCCCGTCGAATGAAACACCTGAATGCTCCTGACTGCAAAGTCATGCAGGGAGGGGGCCAGGAGGGTGGCTGGGGATGGAGGGTGGGGGGGCGGGGGGGACTTTGAGAGGAGACTCGTCTCATCCTGAGCTACTGAGCCATCTCTTGCCTTCTGGGGCCCATAGGCATGTTCTAGAATCAGCAGAAAGGACTATCTGTAGCTTCCGCTTCCATTAATTAGTGATATTTCTTCCCTCTGGACCAGCAAAAATGAATGCAATACTTTCCTGTATAACATTTACCACACTCCTTAAGCCAGTGGTCCTTGCGTCCTCTCTTGAAGGTTTCTTGACATCATCCTGGATGCTGCCCATTTGGTTGGTTTCCTTCTCAAAAGGGTAACATCTGGTACTGACCCCTATCTTCCACATATTGTCTGCTTCGATGTGGTCTTAGGCATGACTCCTCCTTTGAGATAAGGGTCTGTGTGCTAATGCGAGTAAGCATTTGGCAGCTCCCTGAAATCAGTTTGTCTTGGAGTTGAACTTCAAAGTCCGCCTGGAGAGGTTTTCGAATATATTACTGTTAAGCCATTATAGTTCTGCATCTTTTTATATTTTTGCACTATGTGCAAATTTTCTATTCATCACTCCGTGTGTGTGTGTGTGTGTGTGTGTGTGTGTAATTTTAACCATATGTATATTGGTTATATATAACTATATTTACATATATTAAATAATATATGTATGTATGGTTAGCTAATTATATAAATAGTTATATGGTTATATATAGTTATATACAGTTGATTCATATTTATTTATTTATCAATGGCTGATATGTCTAAGCTATTACAATTTTCCGTCAACCAGAATGTTACTTATATCTACCAATTTGGACCCTCTTCGAATTTGGTATTCTATTTTTTGCCTTTCTTCCAATCACTGGTATAGATGCCAAATTCACTGATCCGGTTTGAGGAACGATACCTAGAAGTTTCTTCTGTGGTTCAATGCCAATCTGTTAATCAGGATCAGGACTTTTTGAGAAGATCAATCAGTAGTTATAGAACAACCCTATTGATCAACCTACCTACCTATTGGTCAGTCAGTTTGCCTTCTGAATATTGATTTAGGATTTTTCTGAGTCGGGGCTATATATCTCTGTGGATATGGGTGGATATAGACAAAACTCAGATGGAACTTCCCAGGCAAAGGTCCCAGAATAGGTAAACAGGGCAAAGGTCCCAGTATAGGACAAAGGTATAAGGATAGGGAATCTCAGGATGAAAACCTCCAAGATGAGGTAAACAAGATTAGGTATTCAGGGCGGGTAACATCCCTCCAACTTAGTACAAGAGCAGGAAGCTGCTTTCACAGGAAGGAAGGATCCAAGGAGGTAAACAGGTAAATAGGGCTGTAGACCTCTGCAGGCAAAGTTGCCCTGAGGGGAGCTAATTAGCAGAAGAAAGGTGCCTTGTTGACCCTGAGGTGGCCTGCTCTGTCTTCCTTGTCCCCTAGGCCTGTTTCTGTAAAGGAGGTGGGGCCTCACGTCTGCTGTAAACAACCTCCAGCCCAGGGCCAGGATTTTGCTTTGTAGTAACCCAAACCCCTAACCCCCACATCTTGCCCTCAGGCCCCTGAGTTAGTGTTCACAGATTTATTGTCTCTTTGTGCACGTCCATCACCATGTTTGTAAGCCTCCTGACCCTAATAAAAACGGAGCAAAGACCCTTACCCGGGCTCTTGTCTCCTCTCGCATTTTTAATCCCGTGTCCTGCTTTCTTGCTGGACAAGAAAGGGCTCCAGATGCAGACTGTACAACATATATATGTGTCATATGTTATGTATGCCCCCTGTTATGACTACAGGCATGGTATGTGGCCTTAAAAGCTAAAGGCAAATAGAGATCTCTAAAAAAGGAGATCAGCCTTGCCTGATTTCAGGAAAAGAAGCCAAGTGTAATGACTCCTATAAAACCGTATATTTGCAGTCAAAGAAGATAAAGGTAAGAACTCTGGCAGCATCAGAAGACGATGTGAGATGAGCAAGGCTCCTGATGATAGACGAATACATTTTGGTAAAACACAATTGGCCCTGCATTTGAAGTCTGGCAATTCCTCGAAGGTCCCCCTGCCCCGGGGACCCCGGTGGCAAATAAAACCAGCACTCCTCCTCCATGTGTGCTCCCCAGCACTATCTGTATTCAAGCCCCTGAAAATTACTCTTTGTTTTCTACCTTTTGTCCAAAAGGACACAATGAAGGCATTACGGATTTTAAAGTGGCTTTTAGATAGGACACGTCCAGACCATTTGTTGGAACGTTACTAAATTCTCCTGGAGTGGCTGGCATGATTTCGCTTTTCATTCTGCCTTTCATGGGAGCTGTCTGCAAACTGTGTCTCTGACCTACTAGATCAGGAGCGTGGGGGCTTATTAGAATCTCCTCGTTTGGCATCCTGGCTTGCATGTGGCTAGTGTTTAGAGAATGCTGCCTTAACTGATGTGCTCATGGTCATGATTTGGGGGAAGCATGAGAAGTTTGCTTGGGAGGGCATCCTGCTTTCTGACAGGTTCATTTGATTGTTATTTGCAAATGCAAAATGGAATTGTTTTCAATGGTTCTCCTAATAAGTTGGATCCTTTTTATGGTATCGATAAGGATTATTGACTATTAAAAACACATGGGCAAGGACACTATATTATCCAGGTATAAACACTAGAAGTTCCATACCAAGAGGAAGTTTCAAACCTACATACTGGTGACTACAGACTTTGTTTCAGTCAGCTGCAAAAAAAATCTCACTTTTTCCTTTTGATGTTCACGTACATGTAAATTATTAAAGCAGGTAGCTGGGTTTAGGTACTGTGAATATATTTTACAGCTGAAAGGGTATGATGTTGCATTTGCATATTCACATGGCCTATATGCTGTACCATTTTTAAGGAGCGGATAAAGAAAACAACAGGGCAACTGTGGATATTTTCCGGTTAGGTAAATATGAATTAAAATAAATGCTAATATATATTTATTGACTTACTGATTAAAACATAGTAATAATTCAAGGAAAACAATAAAATACATTGCATGCGGTCAAAGCAAGAAAGCTTTACTAGTAAGTTGCTAGTACCCTTTGTAGAATTTCCAAAGTCAATTGTTTACGAAAGTTCTAGAAGGTATTTTCAAGCTTATATCTCTAGTTCCATCTCTGGCAAGGGAATCCTGAAACTTGAGGGTGAAAACGCCAAAATACCTTCCGTTATTTTCTGTATATCAAATGGGGCATTCTTACCTTGAAATTGTGCATTGAATCCTTTGCGCCGATGGTTGCTGTCAGATGTAAAATGCAGTCGTAACCAGTTCTTGCTGCTTATAACGGGAGAAGGAAGGTTCATGCCAGTCAGCCTGGAAAAGAGAACCAGAAAAAAAAAAAATCTGCCTTATAAATCAACCAATAAATGTCCTCTATCAAACCCACTTAAAAAAAAATTAATGTTTATTCATTTTTGAGAGAGAGACAGAACATGAGCAGGGGTGGGGCAGAGAGAGAGGGAGACATAGAATCCAAAGCAGGCTCCAGGCTCTGAGCTGTCAGCACAGAGCCCGAGCCGAACTCATGAACCGCGAGAACATGACCTGAGCGGAAGTTGGACACTCAACCGACTGAGCCACCCGGGAGCCCCTCAAACCCACTTTTCAAATTGACTGCTGACAGTCATGATTTTGAGCTGCTTAGGACAGAAGTCATTGATGAGCTGTGCTGACCCCTTGAAATGACTCAGGTAATTTCACGTTTGCCCGCATATCAGCGCTGTATTTTACCCTTGATGACGTGAAGGCTTTCACCCATACTTGACATTTTTATTCTTCTTTATTAAGGATGGACACATGAGACGATATTCTTTGGATCTGTTATCAGATCCTGTTTTCATCAGGACCTCAATCCTAATGACTTCTAAAAGGACAAGAAATAGGCAAACAGTAACATTCTGCCTTTCACCCTTTCAACACTTTGTGATTCTGACCTGCCCTCAGATACACTGTTCATCATGTTGATAGAATCCCGCATTTGTAGTCTCCTGTGCACAGAGTTCCAAACAGTGGCCCTTCCCCACCCACGGGAGGAAGAGCAGTGTTTAGGGGGTTGGGGACAAGCACTGTTGAAGAGATTTGAGATGAGGTAAAGTTATGTTTGGGGCAAGCGGTATTTAAACACACTTAAATCTTTCAGAATCAGACACGATCTCTGGCTAAGCTGTTGAAGCTCCCCTCCCAGTTTACACTGGTGGTTTAGTTGTCAGAAAAAAAAAAAAGTAATTTACTTCCTGCTCCTGAAAACCTGGCATCTCCAAGAAGTGAAAGCCTTCTCAGGGGGTAAAACTCCTCCCTGTCGGAGACACAGGGGTACGTTGGGTTTTGGCCAAGGGCAGAAGTATCCTTGGGTGGGGCCACCTCTGGTCCCACCTGGTACAAGTTCAGGTAGTACAGTTGCCTTATCTTTTCTGAACCTCTACTTTCCAGTATGTAAACGACCTGAAAACACATCCACCGAGGGCTTGAAAGAGATGATCAAGAGGTATGTGTAAATGCCCCTGCTGCGCGTTTTAAGTGTCACCCCGAGTTATGCATCATAGGATTATTTTGCATCTCAGTTGCCAAGTACATTTGCAAAACGATGCTTATTAGTGCCGGTGATCAGCAAAGGGTTAAGCAGTCCACTTGTGGCTGGAATCTGTGCTGCCCTTCGTGGGCTGGCCTGTGCCCGCAGGGCTGCTTGGCCGGGCTGCAAGCCGTCTTCCGTGCACAGGATTCCCCAGGCTCGGGCTGGCTTCCATCCTTACTCCATTATCTGGAGGGAAAGCAGCGTCAAATGAAATACGTAGTCAAGCTCTCTGATGTCAGGGTGTTCAATTTAAACTCTCAGGTTTAAAAACGTGCAGGATCCGTTTAAAGAGAAAAGCCAAACCTTGGCTGTAACCGATTGCAACAGTGTTTATGTCACCATTTGAAATAATCTTCTGTGAGAGGAAATACACCACTCCGATCTGCCTATTTGCCTGGATTTATGTAGTTCTGACTGCCGAGGTCGGATACAGCTGCTTCTAGGAAGCATTGCGTTACTCTGCTACTTTGTTGGAAGGCTTTCTCCCCCACCACCTTGGTGAGCGTGTGTTAGATTCTGTTAGAAATAGGTTACCCCTTTGCCTGATACTGACAATGGCCAAAAGGTAGGTGACTTCTGGATTCAAAAACCCAGTATATCCTGCTCACCTACATTTACTCGCTGGCAGTTTTATAACTGAATTCCATGTTTACTTGTTGAGGCTTTAACAGTATTTTCCCCCCTCAATTAGGTTCTTTTTGAGGGGTTCAGATCTCAAGAGCAGGGTGGGATTGCATTTTAGTTGTGTATCAACATTAGTAATGTGAGTAAGTAAATATGCTCTCCACCTCCCACATTTTTCAAATACCGACCCACAAAAAATAATAGTTTTGTGTCAATCAACAAATTTCATCTCTAAAGTGAAGACATAGTTTAGGGTTTACTAGGAATACAGTTTCTTTTTTTTTTTTTTAACGTTTATTTATTTTATTTTTTGAGAGGGAGTGTGAAAGAAAAGGAGGGGCAGAGAAAGAGGGGAGGAAGAATCCCAAGCAGGCTCCACAGAGCACCAACATGGGGCTCGAACCCGGAAACCGTGAGATCATGACCTGAGCTGAAATCAGGAGTCGGATGCTTAACCGACCGAGCCACTCAGGTGCCCTAGTAATGTGGTTTCTGCTGTAACCATTCGACTCTGCTGTTGTAGTGAAAAATCAGCCATAAAATGGTTATTATGGTTGTGTTCCAGGAACACTTCCCTTATGCAGGTTTGCATGTCATGTAATTTTTCTACTAAACAAAATGTTACTTTTTTTCTTTTTTCAAGTTTTTATTTAAACTCCAGTTAATTAACATACAGTGTAATATGAGTGTCAGGTGTACGATATACTGATTCAATACCTCCATGTGTCACCTGGTGCTCAGCACAGCAAGTGCGTCCTTAATCTCCCCACCCATCTCCCCACTGGTGACCATCGGTTTGTTCTCTAGAGTTTGTTTGTCTCCCTCTCTTTTCCCCCCTTTTGCTTGTTTTTTGTTTGTTTGTTTCTTTCTTTCTTCCTTAAATTCCACATATGAATGAAATCACCGGAATGTTTATAGCAGCATTATCTACAACAGCCCAACTATGGAAATAGCCCAAGAGTCCTCTGACTGACCAATGGATAAAGAAAAAAAGATGTCGCATATATATTACACATATATGTAATGAAAACTAATGAAATCTTTTTGCAGTGATGTGGATGGATCTAAAGAGTATTATGCTCTATAATAAGTCAGAGAAAGACAATTGTTACTCTTTTTTGATGGTTTTTCAAATACTGAACAATGTAAAAACCATTCTTAGTTTATAGGCTAGGTTTGGCCTATAGACCATGGTTTGCTGACCCTTGCTTTGGCGAATATGAGGCAATTTGTACAAATACTGAGCAGGTAGATAATTAGGTGACACATATGAAGGTAGTGTAACTAGTTTCTAAAAATATGTAACTCCTGGACAGATGCATTTCATATAGAATTAAGGGTGAGGACTTTCTAATAATTATATAATTCATTTTCTGTGGTGAGAGGCAAGCCGTGCCAGTGAATCACACTCCAGAGTGGATCGACGTGCTTGGATTTCTTGATTTGTCCATGGGAAATAAACAAATATTCATATCCTCTTTTCTTGGGGTGTCAGGTTGGTGGAGGTTCTATATAAGGCATATCCTTTGGAACTGTGACTTTTTCTGTCCTCTTCCACAGGCCTGGGCTAAATTTTTTTAATGTTTATTTACTTTTGAGAGAGAGACACAGCACAGGTGCGGGGGGTGGGTTACCCAGAGAGAGAGGGAGACACAATCCAAAGCAGGCTCCAGGCTCCAAGCTGTCAGCACAGAACCTGATGCAGGGCTCAAACTCATGAGCCATGAGATCATGACCTGAGCCGAAGTCCGATGCTCAACAGACTGAGCCACCGAGGTGCCCCAGGCCTGGGCTAATCTTAAAGCTGTCATTTAACAGAAAGATTACATTATAAAGTCAATTGTTCCTTTATTGCAAACTAATTTAAAGGAAGTTGACTCATACACAAGCCAGTGGTTGTTATAATAGATTTACTGAGAACTTGGATGATTCAGACAAGATGTAAAGAATTGAACTGAACAGCTTGGTGGCATCAGAATGGTTCCCAAAGGTGTCCACAGCTTAATCCCCAGGCCCTGTGACTATGTCACCTTACATGGCAAAAGGGGGCTTTGAAGATGTGATAAAGTTACAGACCTAGGGTAGATTTTCCTGGATTATGGGGTAGCCCAATGTAATCAAAAATCCTTACAAATGGAAGAGGGAGACAGAGGAGGAGAGTCAGGGAGAAGAAGGAACCCAGGAAGGAGGTCAGGGGATGCACATTAGAGTCATGGCCATGACTGTTGACCCTGAAAAGGGAAAAAGGGGCCGCGAGCCACGGAATGTGGATGGTCCTTACATGCCTTCTTCCCTAGAGCCTGGAGGGGGAAAACATCCCCGCTGACACCCTAGTTTTATTCCAGTATAGCCTGTGTAAGATTTATAACCAGCACGGCCATAAAATAATACATCCATGTCAGTTTAAGCATTCATAGTTGTGTGAAGTTGTTATGGCAGTAATGGAAAACAAACCTTTTAATACATGTGTCATATGTTTCATTCTGAAACAGTCCGGAATGAGAGGAAATAGGGTAGAACATGCCGTCACTCTGAACCTATTAATAATCTTGGGGAACTGGCCCATTTTAAACACTTTGTATAGTTATCAGGGATTGAACATCCATCGTTGTTGGCTTGTTTCTCTGAAAAGTCCTGCTCAGTGCTTAGCTGTCTGTCTTTGAACTCTTCTGGATTTGGTTTTCTAATAAGTAAGTAGTTTGGGACGTGAGAGATTATGGGGCAATAGTAGGAACTTGACATGAATAGTGAGCATAAGATACAAAGCAGAAACATTTCACAGAGAAAGGATGAAATAATGGCAGGGATCAAGACACGTTTCTGTCTATTAGTTGAAAGTGTCTAACATATTCTGAATTTTTATCCTATACGCATAAAAGCAAAGGAAAACTACCTGGTGAAATCAGGAGATTCAAGTATATTTGGACTTAAAAAATAAAGGACACGTCAGGGTGATCTGCCAGGAAAGGGTCTTCCTGAGGGAATGTGAGAGGCACGTCATTTCTGGAGCATCTCAAACTAGGTCAGGAAACCCATAAAGCCTCACAGTGCGAATATTGAGCAGTCCCTTTAGACATGGCTAAAGGAACTGGTAGTTCTCACTCTTCCCCCCAAGATGGCCAAATTAGGCAATTTCATCCATTGGCAAACTCATTTCTTTCAAAGACTCAACAAGGTTTCGCTGCTGCCAACAGTAAAAATAGATGTGGGACCCGCGGGGTACTTAAAGTTAAGACGACCTTCTTTGAGCCGAAATAGAACCGGCCAGTCTGTTCCACTTTCTCCAAATAGCTTTACCATAAATTTCAGGGTTCTATTTATAATACGTTCATAACTTCCTTTCCCACTTAACCTCCCGCAGTCCCACACTCTCAGGTGTGAAATGAGGGGTTTGAGTACCTCTTCTTCTCAACCATTACTGCCTTGTGTCGGTGACTCATTCATTTTACTTATGTAACTCGAAAAACATGAAGTCAATTTATTGAGATAATTTTCTGAAATGCATTCGGTAATGTGAAAGGTTTTGAAAGAGCTCTGTTTGAGCACTTGTTTGACATTAAGCCAGATTTCTTATGTCTTTAGAAAATCATCATATAAATTGCTGGGAGTTTCTCTCTAGTTAAACCTCTTTAACTGTGATGACTAAGAAGCCAGAAAGCATTAATACCATCAACAGAGACTGTGAATTACCCAGCCTCCCTAAGGAGACTCAAGAATTTCATAAACCTATTACTCCCAAGAGCTGATCGCTTGTCATCTACAGAAAGTCATCTAGAAGTTGTCAGATTTTCCTGTGCTCTTCTGGACATGTAACTGACATGATTCAGAGGGTGGTGTTTCACTTCCCTCTGCTTTATAAAAATGGAATGGAATAATCTGATCCAACAAAGGGTTCCTGAAGTGTCAGTCTTCTCAGTGAGTGTTATTCATGTTACCAGGGAAAGCCACTGTCTTCTGAACATACATTGAGTTCATATTGCTTCTTCTAAGCCATATTTTGGACTTTGATGGAAGTAACGATGGATGTTAAAGGTAGTTCTTACCTTGGAAGTTCATTGAAAAGCAATGAAAAGGAGAGATCCAGAAGTGTGTGTGTGTGTGTGTGTGTGTGTGTGTGTGTGTGTGTCTGTGTGTGTGTGTGTGCACAAATAAATATGCATGTACATAGATATATATAAAATACAATAGATACATTTATATACAGATATTTCTAGAAATTTATTCCTAAAGTTTCACACTCACATATCTACCCTCTGGGAGACACAGCTACAATAACAAAAGAAAATAACCAAACAACAAAAAACCATCCCTAGCCTACTTCAAAGCATACGACAGGAGAAGACCTCTCTTTTAGAAAGTTCTTTCTTTCATCGCAATCTGTTCTTTCTGTTAGACATCTCTTCCACGCGCCATGGCACTCATGATTAGCCCTCGTGCAGGTCTGCTCTCTCGTGGACGGCTTTTCTCTCTAGCTTCACTCTTTGCTCAAGGTACCTGTGAAGATTCGCTCAGGATGGCACGCCAATAGCTATTCTCCTCCCTCTCACGGACGTCATCTCCTCTCATGTCTGTAGCCATCACCTTGTTCCTGCTTTGTGTTCGTCTTGTACATTCTGTGCCTTTAATAAAAACGATTTCTAGCCTCTCGAGCTCTCCGTCCCCCATTCAGTTCCCGGCTCATCTTTCTAGGCTCACCCCACGTACACACCCTCCCCTTGGTTTCTATGCTCCGATGCGGATGCGGTTGACTTGGTTCAGTTCCCAGCGGAAAGCCCAGTGCTCCTTCCTTGCTCAGACTCTGTACAGATCACTCTCCCACCAGGACCCAGGACACCCACCCACCCTGGTGCACCTCCTCTTTGCTTGCTAGTAATTCCTGGCCCCCCTGTCGATTTCAGATTATGGGTGTCATTGTCAGGGAAGCATGACTTGACCATGAAGTTGAGATCCTTCCACCCGGGTTATGTCTTCTCCTGGAGCCTTCATGGAGACATTTCAGAGCGGAAGTTGTGATATCCCCGCTGTCGCTCTGGAACCTAGCCAGGCACTGGGCATATATAGGAGCAGCTCGTTACAGATGGGATTAATAAATGGAATCGGTAACTTTAAACATGTGGCCCAGCCCCGGCTGCCTTGCACAAAGTGAGCGCTGCTCTAAACAACGCTTCCTGTCACACCAGGCTGGGCTGCGTTTGTGCCCAGGCAATGTCTGTGTTGGGTATCTCGTACACCTTTGTGACCCTGGAGGAAAGCGAAGAAGGAGTGGAGAACCTGTGCCAGGAAAATAACAATGGCTCTCATGTGCCCCAGACCTAGGTCTCTGCACACAGACATGCACAGCTCCAGGGAATACGATCTAAATGGATGCCCCCAGGGCTCCATTTCTTCCTGGACAGGACATCTATTCTCCACTCACTGTAATAATCCCTAAGGAAATCCAGAGAGCCACCACTTGCTGCTCCAGGAATGTCCTCAGTACCCACCTCCTCAGCTCTGCCTTTGGTGGCTGGTGAGCTCTTTGGCAGCCGCTTAGACCATAGACACACCATGTCCCAGATTTCTATAAGTGTGGCAAGCTCTCAGATGTGTAATCCTGATGACACCAAATCAGGCAGGGCAGCAGTGGATCCAAGGGAGGCATCAGAGTGTGCAAGACACCCTCATCTCATAGACGCCTTCTCCACCTGAGACCTGCATGCAAAATCTACCCAGACGCTGAGCATTTCGGACGCAACTCTGTGACGTCTGCTACACTCCTCTCTTCTAACCAGGCACTGCCCGTGTCCTGGCCAACCCAAACCTCTATGCGTGCTGTTGGAGAGGTCTCTTCCTGTCCCTCTGTGTAACTACGACATCACTGCCCTAACTGTAATTCAAATCAACATTAGAAATGACCTGCATGTGCCTGACACCCTGCCGGGCACTGAAGACATAAGTTTCCAGCAAGCTGTGGTCCCAACAGGCATCAGCGGAGTGCAGCCCACATAAGTGTCCACAATAGGGTGTTTCCACTCCTCTGGGGAGCGGGGAGGCCACTCCTGGAGGTGTGATGTCTGAGTTGTGACTTGCCAGCTGAATGGATAAGGGGGGGGGGCACTGGGGACAGCGACGAGAACAGCTTGTGCTGATTCCCAAGCTAAATCACAGCACGAGCCTCTCCTAAAAATGCTTTCATTGCTCCAAATCACTCCCGAGAAAGACGTCAAGTTTCTTAGCTTGGAATTGAAGACGCTTCCCGAAGACACTCCAACCATTGCTTGCCTTATCTCCTGTCTGTTCTTTCCCAAGTCCTCTGTAGGGACAGAGGGTGGCTCCCTAGCTTGTCCCAGGTGGCCCAGCTTCCAGGTCTGCTTCCCCTGCGCTCCCCCAGCCAGAGTCCCAAACTGGCTTTTGCCTGTTTAAATTCTCAAATTTCAAAGCTTTTGCAGAAGACTATCCCTCTTAAACTCCTTCCCTTCCGCGGGGAGGATCAACCACCCGTGCCTTCGTAACCCTTGAGCACCTGCTCGCATATTTCTATGGAGATGATAGGAGTGTGTGGTACCGTGGGTGGTTATGTAGATGTCCGCTTCCCCGACTGAACTGGGAGCCCACTGAGGGCACGGCCAACACCTTATTAATTTCCCTCATGCTTGCAGCACTGTGCATACACCAGAGAGCCTCAATATACCCACTTTGAATGGTTTCTGTGCTTTTATTTTTGCTCACGATGTGAGCTACTCAAACAGCGGCACACCGTAGGACTGCAGAACAGTTAAACTCCTTATGAGAATGCCATTCCCATCTTTCCACACACAGGGAGTCTCTGTCGAGTGTGAACACTGAGTGAGACAGATCTGGTATCTTCTTTGTGTTTCTCCTAGAATATCCACGGGACCCAGAGCAGGAATGCCGGACTCACTTAAGACAGTGAAAACATCAGTCTGTGTCAAGGAAGGAGCAGGAGCAGGACAATAAAATCTATTAGAGGTGGGGCAAAGAGGCCCAGGACAGACAAGAGGGATTTGAGAGAGGGTCAGAAAGGTGTCCAGGACTTCAGCAAGCCAGGCATCAGGAATTAACCCGGAGGTCAAGCAGAGAGGATCATTTGGGAGAGAATGTGACAAATCCTGTCCTCTAAAGCTCAAGGACTAAATGTCAGGGAATTGCCCTGAATGAAGCCCGGGAAATGGCTCAGACAGACAAGTAATAGGATAAGACAGTCAAGAGACAGCGGGCTCTGACACCATTTCTCAGTGGGAAGTTCTCTGGGCCCCTGGGCCCCCCTCCAGACGGGAAGGAGGCCGACCCGGAGAGCAGAGTCAGCCCATGGGTGTCTTTTCCTTCCTACACCGGAGGGCAGCCTCACCGCATCCGGGGCTGTGTGCGTGCCCTTCCGTGTGGGGGGAGCTGTTCCACACATACATGGCACAAGGTCATATCTGTATTACAGATCCTGGGTGGGAAGCAAGCTCTTCTGCCTCTAAGTCAGTGACCTGGAAAACGAATCTTCCAGTCTGTGTCTCTAATCCTCTGCTCTGTCCAATATCCTGGTGGGTCGTTTTATAACTATCTGTGAAGACAGGTGTCTGGATTTTGCCAACAGGAAAAACATTCTTTGTCTCCTATATCACTTGGACTTTCAAAACAGCTAACAGTTGGTGCTAGACACGGATGAGTATCGATATCATTTTCTGGCCATTAAAAGAGACATTATCCACAGATCTCTATAATAAATGCATGCACAGTCAATACCTGAAGACCAACTTTTTTTTTTTTTTTTTTAAGGCAAGATAGCATTGGATTTCTGGATCACTGATCATTTTCTCTTTGATATTTTTAGCATACATGCGTTCTAAGACATTGTAAGAAATACTTTCTCCTTAATCTTGGGGTAAGATTAGTCTTATCCTAGACCATTTCAAGAACCTGAAATGAGCTTATTTAATTTTTTAGCAAACTTACTTATTTTTTTAGCAACACCTTATGCAACCAGCTGGTACAATACGGCCACCTTGCTGCGCTACGGCCCACGGCAGGAGCTCAGCCGCCCCCCCTGCTATCACAGGGCACCCGAGGCGTAGGGCTGTGACACCTGAGATCATCAGAGCCTGTGGTGTCTCACCGAGTGGCACCCCTGTGTCGCCGCCCAGCTCCTGCAGACCTGGTTACACCTCACACAAGTACGCGCAACCCCCGGGTGTGGGTCTGCGGCTGCTGCCTTCCCGGCTGCTGCGGTCTGTGGCCACTACCCTCGTGTCACAGGAGGTGAGCTCCCTCCACGCGCAGGGCTCTGCATTGAGGCCGCGGAGTGGCTAGCGCTCTTGCGGAGGCCCACCTCCTCCCTCCATCAGGGGCACATCTCTAATCCTGCCATCATTGCAGACAAAAACTGTGGCATCAGCCTCACCTGGATTGAAAGCCAGCCATGCCCCGCCCCCCCTCCCTGTTGGGTGGCCTCAGGCCTTTGCTCAAGTCACCTGGACCTCCAGGCCTCACCCGTGTGCATAAGCCCACGCACACTGGGCTAGACAGGCTGGGGGTGCCCAGTGCTGTTTCCTACTTTTCCATCCCAGAAGGCGTCAGTTTTGTCTTGCTTCTCTCCCAGCAGCAACGTGATTCAGGGAAAAGGGATTACATCTGACCACCTCCACATATATATATGCATGATATACACGTACACTCTTAGGTATGCAAATTCTACCTATGCCAAGTGGTGAAAACTGGATTATCTACATGTTATGTGATACATGTGTGGGCACGCAGGCATCTATCTACATGCCGAGCTAAGAAGTTTTTGGATATAAACAATTTTCCGTTTCACGTTCATGAGCAGCATATCGTTCCGTTAATTTTTTCAATTTATCTATTCTCTTCTATATCCCAAATGTTGTGCAAGGCACATGCTTTGGCTTTGGCCAGGTAAACATGAAGGATGGAAGAGACAGGTGCTGTAACATCCCACCCATGGACTAATCTGACCACACGGTCACAGCCCCTATGGAACAGCATTGGGGAATTCACGACATCCAGACTTTCAGAGGAAACACCCTTGCAGATCAATCTGTGTTCGGAAACGTCTTTCACTGATTATATACTCTGTATTTAGAAAGCACAGCTCCAACCCATTCTCCCTGAAGGTTTCCGGTTGGGAAATAAAGGAAAAATAACAGGAAACCATGTGAAGAATGGACATGAAAGTCTACGTGGCACGTGGAAACCCGATTTGAAGTTCAAGAGAACTTCCCATTCAATGTGAAGTGTGCTAGAGACAGACATTAGTTGTACAGTGATTGGAATTTGTACGTGTGTTTTTGCCACCTCCAAGCTATGCTGGCAAAGATATACATAACTTCCTTGCTCGTATCTTAACCAAGTCTGTATGTCACACATTTCTGGAACGGTCTTAGAAATGGCAGGGCCTATCCTAAGATCTGCCAATAATTTCATTTAATAAAGTATTCTCTTGAATATTAATCTAACACAAAATCACATGGGCCTTAGGAAATGCAAATCCTAGAGATATTTAAATACTCTCACAGAACCCGCTTAGCGTGTTGTTGATGGTTAATCATGTGAATACATGTCTTTCAATGTACTTATTTTAAAAAATTATTTGTTTTATTTATACTTTATTTTTTCCATCTTTATCAAAGCATAATTGATAAATAAAATTATATGTACTCGGGGGGTACAACATGATGATTTCATACAA
Organism: Herpailurus yagouaroundi; assembly: GCF_014898765.1. Taxonomy (NCBI): domain Eukaryota; kingdom Metazoa; phylum Chordata; class Mammalia; order Carnivora; family Felidae; genus Herpailurus; species Herpailurus yagouaroundi. The sequence continues at coordinate 3,073,845 of NW_024412412.1, forward strand.
TGTAAAACGATCACCACAATCAAGGGAATTAATGCACCCATCGCTTCAGATAGTTGCCTTTCTTTGCGGTGAGAACATTTCAGACCTACTCTCTTATCAAGTATAGAATACACTGTTATTAACTACAGTCACCGTGATGTACATCAGTCTTCAGAAATTATTCATTTTCTAATTGGAAGTGTATACCCTTTGACTAACCTCTTCCCCATTTCCCCCACCCCCAAACCCCAATGACCACCATTCTAGTTCTGTTTCAGAAGTTGGCTTTTCTTGATTCTGCATGTGAGTGAGATCATCGGTATTTTTCTTCCTGCTTCTGGTTTATTGTGCTCAGGACAATGCTCCCAGTTTCATGCATTTCACGGTCTTGCAGGAGATGCACAGAGACCCTTCACCCAACTAGGATTTGTTTGTTTGACTTGGAATCGGTATCATTTCTCCCATTTTACAGAAGAGGAAGTAAGCCCCTAGGCCTGGAGTTTGGTTTTTGGACTCAGCATACAGTACACGATAGGTATATCTGCCTTATTATTGTTGAATATTGAGTTTAGTGCCTTTTAGATCTGGAAAATGCACATCCGTGTAGGTCTGTGGGATCGTGGGGGCTGGTCAAAGGTAAATCACATCCCAACCTACAATCCCTTGTTCACTGAGCCAAATGTCTGCTGCTTCTTGAAAATGTGCAGGAGCTCAGGTCCGGTCAGCCACAGGTGAGTCTGGGTGAACTTGGAGGGCTGGCTGCCAGAGAACTTCAAGCCAGCCTCCCCAGTCTGGGGGTAGACGACGCTCTGCCTTCGTGTCAGGCAAGGGTTATTGGTCTCATCGATCATCCCCATTAGCTGGTAGGTAGGATTCAATATCTCACATAAATAATTTAACTCTTAAAGCATCCTCAGGTTTGAGAATCTGTGTTCAGGCTTTCGGCAGAAGGAGTTTCACAAGAGAATTTCATATTGTTGCAAATGCAGGATTTCCTTCATTTTATGGCTGAGGAATATCGCATTGTATATAGGTTTATATTTATAGTGCATGCACATTGTATGTGTATATTATATATATTGCATTGTGTATGCATATGTATGTGTATATATGTACGTCTTATGTGTATGTACATATGTGATTATGTATGCATATCACCTTATCCAAGGAGAGCCTGCTTCGCACTTACGGCTTTTCAAGCATCTGTTCTGTGTTGAAGGAGGGTAACCAGTGCACAAAAGGCCAGCTGTCTTCCTCGTCGGCCTGCTCACACCTTGCCTGAGGAGCTATTGCTTTTACCCTAGGAATGGTGGTGTGTTTTGTCTTTTTTTTTAAGTCAATATGGATAAGCAGAGTTGAAGCAATAATTAAACATACAACTTTTCTTTAATACTAACTAAACTGACTGAAAAGCAATGAAAACTTAAAGTTTTACTCTTGCCATTTTTCTGTGTACTTTTAATATCCACAGAGATACTAGTGAGACTCTCACACTTGAAAGCAATTATTCTAATTAATTTGAATCTTCACTGTGATTCTTCCCTGTAAGTCAGTAACAAGATAAACCGTAGTCAAATACTGGTCTGTAGTCATAATCGTCTTGAGAAGAACTGGAATATCGTTAAAAGACAGTTGTACCAAAACGGCTAAAAATACCCATTAAATATTATATTCAAAAGCACTCACTGATGCAAAAGAATATTCCAGAGAGGCTTAGCTCATAGTGACATCCTGAACTATTTTTTTTCTTCCACGGTCAAGGAGTAAATTGTAGATAAGCAAAAAGAATAATAATAGTAGTAATAATAAAATTTAAATTAGTCACAAAAATGAATCTAATATTCTAAATGTTTTCCTATACGATATGCGAAGGTAGATGTGAAAAGGTGGTGCTACTTACATACCACTTAAAGACCTACTTTTTCTTTTTCAGTGAGCATTATCACCTTATTAATATATATCATCTGTGAAAAACAATAATGTTTAAAAAGACAGGGGGGGGGGACATCTGAGTGGCTCAGTCAGTTGAGCATCTGACTCTTGATTTCAGCTCCATCATGATCTCACGGTTTGTGACGTCAAACCTAGTTGGGATTTTCTCTTTCCTCCCGTCTCTGCCCCTCCCCAGCTTGTGTGTGCGCTCTCTCTCTCTCTCTCTCTCTCTCTCTCTATCCCCCTCTCTCTCTTTATCCCTCTCTCTCAAAAAAAAATGTTTAATACATATAGTTTGTGGATTTTATGTACTATCCCATTGAATGAATATTCCATCACTCATGTAACCGATGTCCCAGTGAAGTTACTCGATATGATTTCTGCTAGCTTGATGAATTTTATACTAAACCACATCATGATGAGTGCTTTTTGAATCACTGCATTTATTTCCTTAGGATCAACTCCTAGAAGTAGCATTGATGGGTCAGAAAGGATTCACTTCCTCAAGACTATTTTTTTTAATAAACATATAGATATTGTAAAATTGCCCTCTAAAAAAAGATAAACTTTGGGAAGAACCCTTTCAAAGGGACTCTATGAACTTGCTAGTGTGATCTTCCGTTCTTTGATTTTGCCACCTTCTCTGTGAACTCTGAGCACATATGGCTTGTTTTTCTCCTTTGGTATTACCTTGTTCTTTCTCACGGCAGAGTTGTTACCACGTCCGTCTCTACCTTGAGATGAAAAGCTACCGGAAGCCATGGCGTATGCTTTGAGTGTGAAACCCCTCTGATAGGATTCCCTAAAAGCTGCATCTATGTATTGCTTCTTTTTCTTGATAAAAAGGAAATGCTAGGAATCATTAAGAGGCTCTCCACACCCATAACAGCCATCAAAGGGCCTGGCTGGAAAAGTGTTTTGCATGTTCTTTTTTCTCTTGTCATTACTGACCATCCTTCCAAAATTGTCACCTACCGTCCCTGTGACTGTGATAACTCCCCTTCCCCATCTGCCACAAAATCTGTACGTGATTAAATGTTTCTTTGCATTCTCTTAACCATGGCATATTCAGCAGCTAATCTAAGAAAAGAAAAGAACAAAAACAAATTGTGGTGCCACTCGATGTTTTAGTCTCAAGCCTATTTCTCTGGGGCTAAATTAATTGCTTTCAGATGGCAGGTGAATTTTCTCTTTTGCTGGGAGGTAAACAAAACTTTCACCTGGGGTTGTTAACGTGGGCTGAGCGTGCAAGCATTTTGTGTGTGTGTCCACGGAGACACTCGGCCACTAGGATATTGTGTTCTTAGGGTCTTGGAAGGTTCTATCCAAATTGTTAAAAAGAAGAAAAATTAACACGTGCTAATTATCACTTGGTACATTCTGGGGGAGAAAACATGCCTAACTGCGTCAGGGCCAGCTTCTTCCTGGTTTGCAAATCACTTGCATTTGGCAAGTCCTATGTGTGAGGTCACGGCCACTCCCAGGTGCTGCTGGAGGCCAGCGGCCACGTGCTTGTTCCCTGTCGCTTGGGGACAAAGGGCTCCCTGAAATTCGGGCGGCGTTGCTTCAGACCCTGCACCAGCACCGCGCCCTTGAAGGGGAGTGCCCATCCACAGTGCTCTGCAGGGCACAAGTAAAGTCCTTTTCCTACGCTGCTGGGGGAGGAGGCAGGGCCGCTCCCAGACACCAGCCTCCCAACACCCAGCATGTCTGAGTTCTCACACGTCTGCTCCTAGGGGTGCTGGATTCACATGGCCAGGGCAGAATCACAGCCCCTGGAAGCCCCAGAGAGCTGGAGGGCAGGGACTCCGAACAGGCCAGCCCTAAAATCTCCCCCGAGGGCTCGGCGGGGGTGGGGGTGCGTGGGGCGGCCCCTGGTGACCCAAAGTAAAGAGACACTGGATGCTGGCCTCAGTGGCCTAGAGTGAGTGATTGAAATGACAGTAGTATCAGTCACTTCTCCCGTTTTCGGAAATACTCTGGGATCCCTTTACTCTGAGCAAAGGCATGGGTTCGGTTGATTCTCTGGATCCTCTCCCTGTCCTTCTTTGCCCACTTTCAGAGCAACCGCAGCCCTGATCTGACCCAGATAGGAAGAGGGCAAAAATAGCCAGGAGGCAACTCAACACGCCGTGTGATGTCTGCTGGCATCCAGTAATTACAACATTTATCCAATTCCCGGCTGCCCAGAACCTGTGCCCTCGTTCAGCGGGCCCCACACGAAGTGTCTGGTCCTGGCATCTGACTCCTTCTTTACCTCTTCATCTTCCCAGTCCATACCAGGACAACGTGTGTGAGCGTCCGAAACCGGGAACAAAGCTTCCCTTTGCTCCTTGTATCCTCGGAAGGGGAGAAATCTAAAAGGCAGATCCATTCGACACATACTGAACGGTCCGTAAGGCCCCGTGACGGCCACTCGTCGCGGTGCATGGTCTCCAACACGCGTGTGTGTCGGAAGCTGCTGCAGTCGCTCGTCACCCTCCCTCCGTGCCATGTCCCTCACCCGTTTGGCCCTGTGTCCCCAGAGTGTTCAGCTTCCTCAGGTGTCGCCTTGCCTTACATAGTGCTAGCGAAACTCCAATAGGTGCGACGTCAGTATTGTTGCAGCGCTATTAGATGTTGACTTCCGGTTTCTTCGCTGGTTGACAGCGGTAGCATCCTAACTGATCGACCCCCTAAAGGTGATGATGACGGTGATGATGGAAATAGTAGTTAACCCAGAATAAATATTTTTCAAGTGTCAGCCCTCTTTTAGGTTTTGTCACAACTCAATCATGGAATTTGCCCCATGTACCGATTATTATTTTAATGTTATTCATAATAAAAAAAAAAAATCCTGGGGATCTGTGAGGTTAAGCAATTTGCCGCAAAGCTAAGAGTCCAAATTAAAACCACATCTGTTTTCTCCTCACTCTTCCCGCACTCTTGGTTTCTCCCTCCACCATCTTTCACGCTAGCGCTCTTGGCTAGATTCCTAAAGTACAGCTTGAGTCCTGCCACTTCTCGAAAAATGTTCCCTGTCCGTCTCCTGTTAGACCCTGAGGATAAATGTACCCTCCTTAGAATGTCCTCTAAAACCTTTCTTGTTCTCTTTTTTAACCACCTGACCTCACCTCACTCTTCAACCTTATTTTATCCGTTGAGATTTGGCTCCAAGGCCACCTTCTCTACAAATTCTTGCAGATTCCCTCAGTCAGAGAGGAATTTCTACGCATCCCAATGGCATCTGAGTTTTAGTGGAGTGCATAGCGCCTTAGATTTCGTAGCACGGCTAGATATTCGGACATCTGTCCTCTCCCCAGGACGCCAACGTGATGTAGCAGGGAGCATGCTCTGTCTGCTGGTTGCATTTGCTGTCCCTCCGTGGGGCCCTGCTTGGGGCTGCACCACACTGCCCGCAGGGCATAGGGGAGGTTGACTGCATAAATACATGACCGTTGTTTACTTGCATCGGTATTCATCTTTCATTCCCTCATTAGCTTTCGGAATGCCAGCGCTTTCTGCATTTGCCTGGTTAATCTTCAGTTCCAAATGGATTCCAAACTCTCACTGTCCTTTTTGAACTACGGAACACGTAGCTGGAGATTGTGGAACAGATCCCTTTGACCAGCACTAAGATTAAAAAGAACAACATCTTGGTTTCTGCTAATTAGTTTCAAATTTTGGTGGAAGGATTTTTACGTCATATTCTGATCAGCACCAGGTGGCGGATTCAGGGTCAAATTGTAAAGCAGTGTTCATTTATTCACATAAAACTTAAGTCAAAGTGGGATTTGGGAGGCACGCCTGAAACATTGCAAAATGAGTTAAAAACAAAAAAGTTCATATTATGCATTGGAAAAATTAAAGGAAAGAGAAAATGAGAAAAGATAAGATGGATCCAGGAGAGAGGCTATGCGCTAAAGGGTCCCTCCCACACATTTGGTTCTGGATCTTTCAGCAGACAGAGCAAAAAGGGAAATAGGATTGACTTCAAAGTGCACATCAACTGAAAACCAACCATGTTTGGGAGACAGAAAGAAAAGAAGTGTTAAATTCATGATCATCATGAAAAAGACACTGGTTGAGGTCCTGAATGATATCACCAGTGGGGTCCTAACAAGAAAGACAAGGAAACCTTTTGGAAGAGGTCATCTTAAACTGTTTCCTGATGTAGACCCATGTGCTGATGTCAATGTGTAGTTCAGTACAAGCCATGAGGGGTTGGTGAAGGGACCAACACAACGCCATTGAAATGGGTTCTATTTCTTCAATGATTTACGTAAGCATATGGTTAATTACCCTGTGACCTGGGTTGTGAATTAGTTTTGTCCCCCTACTGAGCTAAAAGTCCACAAAACATCACTGAGCATTCGTGTCGTTGCGTGGTTGGCTGCATTTTGCCCATAGTGGGGTTATTGACAACCTGGGCTCCATCCTTGGACCTCTCTCCTGCTCTACATTCACCCTCTCAGAGAGTTCACCCAGTCTCTTGGCTTCAAATGCCATCTATATGCTGGTGATGCCAGTATGCATCGTCAGCCTGGACCTCTTTGCCAGACCTGCAGCCCATCACCCAGTGTCCTCCGTGTCTGCTCCACATAGTGTCCAGTCGCCATCTCAGAGTGGGCTTATCCACCTGCCTGGTGGGTTTCATCATTGTAAATCTGCCCCTCTCCCCTGCTCCCCTCTTCCTCTCACATGCACTCTATTTATCAGCATATCCAGTGGATCCTGCCTTCAAAAGAGATGCATATCTGACCATTCTCAGCATCTCATGGGTACCCTGTGCTCAGCTGGATGGATCCATGGTGTCCCCCACCATGACGTTTGCAGCCTCCTCACTTCTGTCCTTGCCCCTACATCTCATTCTCAACACAGCATCCAGAGGAATCATTTAAAGCATAAATTAGATCATAACTCATCTTTGAACAAAACTCTCCAATGGTTACCCAGCTCATTTAGAGTAAAGCTAAAATCTAAAAATGTCCTGTGAGGACCTACAACCTTTTATTCTTCTCTAAATGCATCCCTGGCCACTTTTGATCCACACACTTAGTTAGCTCTGGCCGCGCTGGCTTCTTGCTATCCTGTGAATACACCGGGACCTTTGAACCTGCAATGCCTTCTGCCCAGAATTCCAGATATTCTCAAGGTTGGCGTTCTTTCTCCTTTAGGACTATGGTTAATCTCATTAACATTGTATTACTGATGTCCTTCCATGCTCCAAATCATTCTCTTCCTCATTTTCCTCCCAGGAATCCCATTGCTACCTGATTTTAGATAGATGGGTGACAGATGGATAGGTAAAGATAAAGCTATATAGATTAGATTCTGTATCTAGATCTAGATATAGCTACACACATGTATACAAGTGTATATATATACACACACGCACACACACACACACACACACACACACACACATATATACACATAAGTACCCGTGTGTGTATATACTACTTGTTATTTCATTTTTGAAATTCATCTCCCTTTATAGAATACGAGCTCCTTGAAGGCAGGAGTTCAGTTTGTTTGATTTTTGCTTAGGGAATAATAGGTGCTTAGGAAGTATTTGTTGAATGAATGAATAATCTTGCTCATGCAATAATTCAGCCAGTAGTGCCTCTGGGTGGACTGGTGTTACATGCAGGACGCGGTCGAGGCCCCTCTTCCGTAGCTCTCCAAGCCCGGGAGATCTTGCCAATCCCTACCCGGTCTTTAAGCAAGGGGAGCCTTCCTTCTGGTGTCTTGCTGTTCTCAGTGAAGATGGACTGGAGATGCTCTGAGAGCCAAAAGATCGTCTGTGCAGGAAGGCTTTGTCTCCTGTGCTCGCTGCAGTCAACGGGGGAGAATCGTCTTGAGGACTTGTTCTCAGATTGATATTCCTCGCCACCTGCACCCCAACCAGCAACATCAATTTCACCTGGGCACTTCTTTAAAATGCGAATTCCCCGGCCCCACCCTAGACCTGTGGCATCAGAACTCTGGCCATGTGATGGATGTGGCCTCCAGCTGACTCCAGGGGAAACCAAAGGGGAACCACTGACCTAATTAATACACTAGCTTGGGAAGGACTCTGAGACTCTGTCTGGGACCGGTAAGAAATGACACCAGGAGCAGTTAGAAATAGGGGCAGAAGGCGCGGGAAGGGGGAGGTGGCCATCTGCTCTGTAGAAGTTGATGAATCTTACTCTATTGCTTCTGCTGACATTTGCTATCGTGTCCTATTTTGACTTTCAGGCCAAAATACATTTGAAAGGGTGTCTTTCTCCTATTACCTCTTCTCTAATTAGGGTAGCATATGCAAACGCCAGCTGCCTGAAGTCACTTTGTAATAAGGTAGGGACGGACGCAAATAAATGAACGCAACCCAGAATGGTATCTTCCCATGCCGGCTCCGTTACAGGTCCCTCACCTTGCCTGCACCCCGTCTTCCACACCTTCTGGTCCCCCCATTACTACATTCCTTGCGATGAAAGCCAGGTACGCAGGCTCCTGGAGTTCAACCCTTGAGGCTACAGATGGAGGAGAAAAGGCACGGCTACACTGTCCAGCCCCCATCCCGCGTCTCATCTTTCCACCTCCCTCTGTCTCTGGGTTACATCCAGGTTGTTGCTTCCCGTAGCTCCAGACCTATTCGTGCCTTGGCTCCCCAGCTGTCCCCTCCTCATCTCAGGGTCTTTGAAAATTGGGTTGAATATAATGGTTTGGGACTAGGCCCCGTGGAGTCTTGTGTCGTGCTCAAAACACATTTCTCCTGACTGCTGCACATGTTTATGGTTTCTCATTGAATGCATGGTTGAGAAAAAGTATTGCTTGTAGGCATTTGTAAGCAAAGTAGGGCAGGAGTTCCTTGATCAGGAGGATTTTCTTTGAAAATGCTGATTCTGGGAGGACAATTAGGCCTGACTTGTATCCTTTTGATTCCCAGCACTTTTTTCCCTGGGCTCCTATAAGCGTAGAGACACCAGAATGTTTGCATGATCAACATTTTTATGACAAATTACCATTTCTATTCTCCTCCAAATGTAATACATGGTAGATGACTTTCTAAATCTAGCTTTCAGAGAAATATTTTCATCATTTGTGTGTGTGTGTGTGTGTGTGTGTGTGTGTGTGTGTGTGTGAAATATTTGAGGGAACATGAAACAGAACCAATGATATCCTTCCTAACCTATAACAAAAAGCAAGAGCGATATCTATCTGCTTGAGCCTTTAAGGAACTAGGCTTCAGATTTTCTATTGATTTTTACGTGCGTTCTTTATTTAAAAATAGCACTGGAGCTATAAATTGCAATGATCCACGATAGAGAAGGGGCTTCAGAAAACCTGTAATGGATGAGTGCCAATTAGGAGCATAGGGAGAGATTGTTTAAATTGTCATTTTTAAAAGGATTTTATATGTGTTAAAATAATCTTTTTATAGCATTCACTGATTTCATCCATGCTTGATGTAAAATTACCCTAGTAAATGATCCATGCAAATTAGCCATGAATTATGCTCCAATATCCAAAAGCAATTATGTTGGTGTGTAAGTTGGTATTTTAATAAAATGTAGATGATGACAGGGTTAATATTTTAGTCGCACATATGTCATGACAATGACTCGAAATATGGAAAAACAGGCATAATAAGATTATCTAATACATATATATATGCAGAACACAGAAATATACTGAAGTTATTTGAAATATATCCTGAGCTAAGTCTTCATGCTCATTCCAGAAAAAAGATTAATGTTCAGAAATGTTTAATAGTCGTATGTCAAGATATATTTAACAGAGAACAAGAAAAATAGTTGCTTAAGATAGTCTTGGATATTTTAAGTTTGTCTTTTCCAGTTCTTTAAATACTTGCAAATTAAAATGTTTTAATTTATTGGGTACCGAAACAATGTGAACTTCCAAACTTTTTTTTCCCCCAAATAAGCATGCCCCTGACATTCACACCCTCCCTTTACTTTTGCGACAAATCTTCTTTGTATCATTTTAAATCCTCTTGCCTTACCACTCAGTATTAAATAATTAGGGTTGCTCTGATATAAAACTGTGCTATCTGGATACAAAAATTACAGGCACAAAGCGAACATCAAAAGTTCAAAGTGAATGGCATCTTTTATCTCCCTACGTAAGTATACCAGGACTAATCAAATCAGTATTGTCTAGTCCTTTCTTGCTCAGAAACAGCACAGATGATGCTAAGCGACCCGTTGGTGTTCCACAAATGAGTTGTTCGTCAGAATCAGATTTTGGAAGCACTGCAAACAGTCAAGAGGCTGCCTGGTCCTTAATTATCCCCTTTTAATCCACGTTATACACACTGCTGACTCACTCGTAACAGTGGCTTTCACAACTTTAATGTTTCAAAATTACCTAATGTTTCAAAATTACCTCCTGACGCCAATATTAGAAACCATTCCATTACAAACCAGTTTTTGTGGCAATACTGAATTGTATCGGTAATAACCCACAAATAGCAAAGTCATCTAATAATTCGCTAAAACCGACCCCAAACTGGACCTTTCCCCAGCCACGGAGGCTGGAATGTGGCCCTAACCATGTCAGTTGACCATGGAAAGAATGCGAGCCCATGTGCACATGAAGCCGATTTAATCTCTTTGGCGACATTCTTATAGATCAATCAAAAAGAAAGTCAGTCAGTTGGCCCTCGTGCTTTTCCTCAGAACAATTTCCTCAATAATTTTCTCTATGTATTGGATATTTTGAGATTCGCAGAGAGTGGAAGGGGGTTAGGCATTGCCAGAGAATTTAGATAACATCATAGGTTTCTAAATGTAAGAAGGAAGCTTAAAATGGGGCACCTGGGTGGCTCGGTCGGTTAAGCCTCCGACTTCGGCTCAGGTCATGATCTCACGGTCCGTGAGTTCGAGCCCCGCGTCAGGCTCTGTGCTGACCGCTCAGAGCCTGGAGCCTGTTTTGGATTCTGTGTCTCCCTCTCTCTCTGCCCCTCCCCTGTTCATGCTCTGTCTCTCTCTGTCTCAAAACTAAATAAACGTTAAAAAAATTTTTTTTAAAAAGGAAGCTTAAAAGATATTTGTCTACTTGTCCCTAAAATATCCATGATGTTTGTTTGACTCCGTGGAATGAAGTATTTCTTAAGGGACATTTAAACCAAACCAAATCAAATCAAATCAATTCAAATCAAATCAAAAGGAAAGAGGCAGATAGTTAGGAGCCTATTAAATGCGTGGGGGTGTGGGATTCCCTGAGAAGCAAAAGACACAGCTTCAGCTCTCCAGGAGCTCACGACCCAAGTTGTTGAAACAAGACAAAGGCCCTTATTATTTAACCAGAAGTACTAGGTTGGTAACTAGAGCAAAGTTTAAAAAAAAAAAATTGCAACTGCTAATTTTCATTGATTAGAACGTGTAACACCAATAACATGTTCACGCATGTAATTTATTTTTTCATTCCTCTCTCATTGAATGTGGTTAGGATTAAGTTTGCACGATTTTCCTGTCTCTCTCTGTGTTTTATTCAGTGAGGCACATTACATAGAATTAAGGCAATCTTCCACTGTGGCCAAGCAGACTGTGAGCTGCACAACCCAGGGGTTACCCTCACATAGACTATGGAGTGAATGGAGCCCCATGGAGCCATATTGTGGCCCTTGAATGGACTGTGGACTGACTGAACTGACTGTGGACACAGTGAGATGGTTTATCTGCCTGCGTACCCCCCACTTCCAAAGAGAACTCCCCAAGTGTCCATCATCTTTCTCCCACATCCTCATAGACAGGGAAGTCAGTACATAAATGGCTGTCTATGTGGTGGGAATTGCGGGTGCTTGGGAAGAAGCGTGCGTCTAACTGCCGTCTGTCTCTGAAATTCGATCACGGACTCCACCCTATGGAGGTCATAGCAGAGACCTGCTTTGATGGTGGTGGTATCGGGGCACTATGTGATGGAGACATATTAATAAATGTCCCCCGTCAAACACCTCATTTCTCGATCATTTTTCTCTCTGTACTTCTTAGAGCCATTGCTCAACAGCGTTTCCCGTTACATTTTCTCCTCTAAGTTCATTCTCTAATTTTAATAGACTCATTTATAAGAACGATAATCTCAAATACCAATTCCATTAAAGAACAGGTAAGTGGTTATAGAAGGAGGTGATAAGATAAAGAGACATTTGATATTTTAATGTACAACTTAAGAGTATCTGTCCATTAATCTATATTTCCGTCCACTTACTACATGTTTGGTAAGAGATCTGGATAACTTGATAACTTGAACAATCAAATTAGAGAGCCATAAAGAATTTAGGGGTCATATCCTCTCATTTTCCTCATTAATACAGGAAGAATCTGACACTAACAAGGTTTGTATCACATGAAAAGCAAATTTACAACACAGTATAAGACAGAGTATAAGTCATCTGAATCCTAATGTAGTGCTTGTTCTTAAGTTACAGATAATTATTTACTAGCCTATATATGGTAATACTAATTCTGCTTTTATTAAACTGCTGGCCTATAGGAAGGAAATGCCCCAAAAGGAAACATTAGTAAGTAACTTTTTTTATATAAATGATCATTGTAAACTACAAGATAGTCCACAAATGTGGTGTCTTCTTATCTAAGAACCTCATTTCAGGATGGCAGTAATGACATATTAACACCATAGGAAACCTAATGAGAGCAGGTGATTAGTTTTTTCATCATGGTAAAACACACACACACACACACACACACACACACACACACACACACACACCGTGAGATCCATGCTCTTAACAAATGGTTAGGTGCCCCAGAAAGTGGTGTTATCTATAGAATGTGGTACAGCAAAGTCTCTGGAACCTTTCCTCTAAAACTCTGTACCCTCTTGAACAGCAGTATCCTCTTGCCTCCGTCTCCAGTTCCTGGCAACCATCATTTTGCTTTCAGGGTATTTGCCCAAATTTTGCCAAAAGCTTCAACATGTTTCTACTTGCTCTCTTTGTATACCCATCATTCCATCTTGTGTGGGGTTTCAGGGGGATGGGGTCCATAGTCAGATACCCTGATGTCTTCTGTCAGGTGAAGCAGGGCCACAGAAGTAGTGGAGCCCCTGTTCCTGAAAATCCTAGTGCTCCACTCAGTCATACGTTAAAAATAACTGGGCCGACGGGGTCAGCAGAGCTAGTGGCAGATTATTTAAATCCAGTACCTCCTGGGGTGGTATCGTGGCCAACACAGGCAGGTGTGAGTGGCCATGGGCAGACACTGCAGGTAACACACATGTGCAAGAGTGACAGGGTGGCTGTGCCAGCCGCACGTTGGCACAGGGCTGACAGTGCTGAGAGTGACCAGGACCCAGATCTCTAGCCAGTGGGGTTGCCTTTAAGGTGAGCACAGCAGGCACTGTGGTACGGCAGAGAGGCAGGACCGGGGCACTGGGTACCGAGAGGTGAAACGAGTGGATGTCTTACAAATTTGGAAAAGTAGGCGGGGGTGGGGGGGATCAGACTGTGGGATGCCTCATAGACTATGCCAAGGATTATTATTGTTGTTTTTTAATTTTCTTGTTCCTAAATGCTTTGGACAACATTGAAGGCATAGAGGAGGGATATGTCATGATCACACTGAAATTTCAAAAAGATTGCTCTGTGAAGCATTGCCAAGCAGTGGGCTACAGAAGCAGAAGGTGAGGGATAGAAGCTTTCATGACCCTTCCCTGGGACATAACAGATCTCACACTGAGGTGGTGGCAGTAGGGGGGTGGGGGAGAGCAGGGGAGTGGGAGTAGGTTCAGGAGGCAGAAGGTCAGCAGGGTCCAGTGCCAGGTTGCATATGAGGAGGGAGAGAGGGAATAGGCAAGGTGATGCCAGGGCCTTGGTTTGCATAAGGAGACATGAAGAGTTGTTTGCTGAGACTGGACACTGAAAGAGAGCCAGGGCTTGAGAGAGGGTTGGAATGACAGATCGCAAATAGTATCTTGGGCATGCTGAGATGGAGGTATCTCTGAGACTTTTGATGAACTATGCCCAGTCAAGAGTAGGTTCACACTCATGGTGATCAGAAGAGATTGAACAACCGGCACAAAGGCTTTGGATTCACTTGGACACAGGGCAGCTGAAGCCACGGCTTTCGTGACCTCCCAGGGAGGCCAAAGAGGACTGAGGGTTTGCCCTTATAAAGAGATGGAGAGAGAGAGAAGTTGGATGGGAGCAGGTTTGTGATGGAAGCCAAAATGCAGGAGATAATCAAAGTATCAAAGTCCTGAAGCAGCCATGTTGTTGACCCAGGACTTAAATGGTGTCGTGTGGAGTTGAGGTGGATTGCTGTCGGGCTCTTGGCTTAGTGATGGGCTGAGGCTGGATAAGAGGGAATCCACAATGGGGAGTGAGGATGAGAATCAGAAGCCTGGCTTCATTCCACAAACACTTATTAAGGCCCTTGTGTGTGTTAAATGCCGCATTCATTTTGTGTTCAGAGTTTGCACAACATTAAGCATATCTAATTATAACTCAACTTAATTATCGCTCAACAGGAGAGGTAGGCAGATAAAAAATATATTGGGTTTGTAATGGTGTGGCTACCAACCCCTAGAAAAAGAAGAATGTCCAGAATTTGACATTCCTTTGTTGAAAATTGAAAAAAAGCATTTGATGAAAAGGCCATGGGTTACAAGAAGAACTATACACAATTTTGCAAGAAAAGTAAAATTTTATAGGTATTTGAAAGCTGTAGATGAAATAGCCCCATGTTGATGCTATGTTACATTCAAAATCAATTAAATAAGCAGAAAACCAATATTCTCACATGTTGCGGCCAATTCAAGAATTTCAATGATTTCCCTACACGATTTACAAGTTTTCATGTGAAAAACAAAATCGTGATTAATCAAGTAGAATGGCAGCTTCTCAGAAGAGGTTAATACCAACTAAGATGATATTGATATCCATGAAATATATGGGGAAATACTGATTTTCTAGGTACTTTAATTAAAGATATAAGTGTTACAACAAGTAAAGCTGTGTAATTATGTTTATTCCAAGGAGAAATACACCATTTGGTAATGCCAATTTAATACTACTTACAAATTATTATAAGCTTTCAGACAACTCGAAACCTATACTGCATTTGTCAGGAAAATGGGGGCCTTGTATGGGAGAATTGGAAACTTATAGTACAAGCATAGAACTCAAACTTTTTGGTACTTTGAATGTTTTAGAATGTTACTGTCCTATTTTACACAAAGCAGCACTATAATATGGTAGTATCATTCTATCTTACATGAATCAAAGCACTGTAGTGTAAAAGGAAGGGGGTAAAAAGAAGTGCTTGCATAGAATTATAATGTCTTTGCACTATGAGCTAAAAACTATGATCATTAGCCCAAGAAAAAAGAGTGAGTCTTTGGCTAAACTCTTGACTTTACACACTGAGCCAAATAGCCTGGCCATCAAGTGGGAGTATCCCTTGGATGAATTCTCACTCCCCTTCTAGCAGTCAGCTCTAAAATGTTCTTTAAAATATTCCTGGGGTGCCTGGGTAGATCAGTTGGTTAAGTGTCCAACTCTTGGTTTCGACTCAGGTCATGAACTCACAGTTCACGGTTCAGGCCCTGAGTTGGGCTCTGTGTTGACAGCATGGAGCCTGCTTGGAATTCACTCTGTCCCACTCTCTCTGCCCTTCCCTCCTTCTCTCTCTCTCTCTCTCTCTCTCTCTCTCTCTCTCTCTCTCTCCTTCTAAATAAAGAAACCTTACAATATAATTGAGCTCTAGACATGGAATCATAAATAAGAAAAGCTCATGTGGTGGTGTTTAATTAAGAATTACAGAGTGTTAGATCAATTGCTTTAAGACATACTAGTCATTTAAACTAGACATTTAAACATGATGGGCTTGGGGCGCCTGGGTGGCTCAGTTGGTTGAGCATTTAACTTCGGCTCAGGTCATGATCTCATGGTTCCTGATTTCGAGGCCGGCGTTGGGCTCTGAGCTGATGGCACAGACCCTATTTGGGCTTCTCTCTCTCCCTCATCTTCTGCCCCTCCCCTGCTTGTGCTCTCTCTGTGTCTCTCAAAATAAATCTAAAAAATTTAAAAACAAATACATGATGGACTTAGCAGTTTTCCTTTCTGACAAATTTTAGACTAGCAATTTGCTAAAAATCCTGAAGATTTCATGAGTGGTGCATGTCACTGGGGCTTTGACACCCAAGCAAGGACTCCTGCTCTCAGGGAACTTAACACAGGAAGTGGTTAAAGCTGGAAGCAGAAGCCGAAAGAAAGCTTGGGAATCATTTCCTTCCCAGCAAAGAGCAATGAGATCAACCATTTATTTGCTTCATCTCACTCCTGATATTTAGTTGTTCATCCATTAATTGATTCGCTGCATTCTACCAAAGGACCTGGGTGCATGACTTAAATCCCACCCTAGCCCTCTGAAGTTATAGATGCAGCCACATTTACAGATATAGACAGAGCTCTACATCTAGATGGCAATTTAGGGTTCATAAAGCACTTTCACATCCATGGTTGGATCTTCTAAATATTTGTGTAAAGGGACACATGATAAATACATACAACAAACACACTTACAATTTTATTCCCTATAACATTTACAATAACATACTGAGGTATGTTATTTTCACACACATTTTGCACATGAGCAAACAGGCTCAAAGGAGTAAGTGGCTGGACATGGGACGCATAGTTCATGGATGTCATCTGAGTGTCTCATAGCCAGGCCATCTGATTCCAAATCTAATCTATTTTCACTATATATTATACTATTCCTGAAGTTAGGGAATAACGTGACATGTGTGTGTGTGTCAGTGTTTGCTGTTTTGTTTTGTTTTGTTTTGTTTTGTTTTGTTTTGTTTTGTTTTAAAGTAATGTATACAATTTTAGGAGCATCTGGGGGCTCACTGCTTAAGCATTCAACTTCAGCTCAGGTCATGATCTTGCAGTTTATGGGTTTGAGCCCCGCATCGGGCTCTGTGCCAACAGCCCAGAGCCTGGAGCCTACTTTCGATTCTGTGTCTCTGTCTCTCTGTCTCAAAAATAAGTAAATATTGTAAAAAATTTAAAGTAATATATACAAATTTAATAAGCAATGGGATACAGATTATGAAATAACACCATTCAAATTTTATGTATGTACATTAATACTCTATAGATAATATGTTTAGTCACTTACTAAATAAAGCACATTTAACTAGAGATGCTGAATAATTCTGTTAGTCTTTGACTAAGTCCTCTAAGAGTCCTCTAAAATGGTGAAAACTCTAAAGACCCTAGTAAGGCATTTACCAGGCTGCCTGCTTAGTATTTATTGCAAATGTTAAAATGGTCATGGTTAATAACAATGTGAAAATTTACAGAATTTCACTGAAGACCCGTTATTAGTATATTAAATGAAAGTATCAGAGAAATCCTACAGTCATTTTTAAGACATAAAAATTAAATTTCCGTGCCTTGTTCCAAATCCCTATCTATGATCAGAACTCTAATATGCCTTGTGGCGCACCTGGGTGGCTCAGTCAGTTAAGCATCCAACTTCGGCCCAGTTTCATGGGTTCAAGTCCCATAACTCAATGTCTCCGCATAGATTAGCATGGATACTTCATAGATCAACGTGCTCAAACCCCAAATCATCACACACATAATAAAGCTGTCCCTTTTGTAGGGCTACGTGTCTTCAAAGGTGCCGTTTCTAGTGACGTAGTTGCCCCAGTCATGATGCTTCCTTCTCATTAGTCCATATCGGACTCTGTGCTGACAGCTCGGAGCCTGGAGCCTGCTTCAGATTCTGTGTCTCCCTCTCTCTCTGCCCCTCCCCCACTTGCACTCTGTCTCTCTCTCTCTCTCAAAAATAAATAAACATAAAAAAAAATTCAGAACTCTGATATGCCTTATGAATCAGTGCTGCCCACAGGAAACCCTTTTAGGGAGAAAATGCACATGCCCCTCCCCCACTTGCACTCTGTCTCTCTCTCTCTCTCAAAAATAAATAAACATAAAAAAAATTCAGAACTCTGATATGCCTTGTGAATCAGTGCTGCCCACAGGAAACCCTTTTAGGGAGAAAATGCACATCTGTGTCACTAGGAGTCCACAACTGGAAACAGGAAGAGTCATGATCACTTGCTGTCTTTAGTTTCAAATATGTGGTGATGATGATGGTGGTGGTAGTGATGATGATTAGCACAACTGGGGCCAAGCACAAATTATGTGTTTTCTTTTTTTTTTTTTTTTGGCTTACAATATAATAACACATCATAATACCAACCTGTCAATAATAATATCCATAAACTATCAAAGGATTCTGTAAGCCCATAAAATAGAGAGGTAATAGTTGTGATTTTTTTCAATGGAGTGTGTTTTCATCTTCTGATATCTAGATTTAAAGCAATTTTTAGTATAGTTGACACATAATGTCACATTAATTTCAGGTGTCCAATAGAGTGATCCAACTCCTTGATAGATTATGCTGTACTTTGATAGAAAACACCTGCATTTATTCATTTTAGGAATTGTGGCCATTAGAGATGAGTACTGAGAAAAGTGAGTTTGGGTTTTAGAAACAAGGAGGTCATGAATGGACCCAGAAGTGCCAGCACCCTGAATAATACATATCACTAAATGAAAGAAGCCAATCTGAAAAGGCTACCTACTGGATGATTCTAACTATATGACATCCTGGAAAAGGTAAAACTATGGAGGCAGTAAAAAGATCAGTGGTTTCCAGGGGTGGTGGGGGGCAGGGATGAATAGTTGCAGCACAGAGGGTTTTCAGGAACCTTGGGTGATAAAGACTAGTTCGCATAGGTTCATCGCTTGTAACACGTGTACCACTTGGTGGGGATGTTGATAAGGAGGGAAGGCTCCACATGTAGGGGGGCAGGGGGTATACAGGAAATTTCTGTACCTCCCTCTCGATTTATTGTGAACCTTAAACTATTCCATAGGAATAAAGTTTTAAAGGTTAATTTTAGAAATTGAGTTATTTTATCATGAGATTAGCTAATATGAGTAGAGAGGGGATATTTAACAACAATACTCATGATAGAAATATCCAGGGCAGTTCTGAGAACCGTATTAATATAATATGGCATGTTCTACACAAAGTCTTCTGCTCCTGTGGCATATGGTTCCCTTGTCTTACATAAATGAGTTTGTTGGCCATATCTGGAAGTCACTATTTCATCATTGCGTTGCTGTCTTCATTTTTTGTAGTAGTAGAGTGTTTAGTATTTTGTTTTCATTGAAATTTACTGGCATCTTACCTTGTTTGACAGAATCATTGAGTCAAAGACATTTCCTAAGCAGATACTTTGAAAGGCAAAGTATTATGTTGCTCATTTGTCTTCTGTCTGCAGTGACATTTCCCAACTAATTGCATTGTATCAGTCTTAGGAACCTCACTAAAATGCGTTCAACCCGTTTACCTAAAACTTGGAGAAAATCTTTGTAATTCTGCCTCAAATAACTGCTAGAAATTCATATGATGTTTAATTTCACTTTAATTCCAAAGCGAATGAAAATGTCTAGTTGGGGTGATATTTGAAATGTTAAACCTTGAAAGGCAAGGTAGATAAATACAATAAAATTGATGTTAAATTCTTAGGAATAAATGTAATGGAAATTCAGAGAGTTCATAATTTGAGCAGCTAAGTACATGAATGTTCAACCTATAAATTATAAGGGCTATGGAATTCTACATAATCAGTAATGTTAATAAGTTATTAAGAACACTAGTTATACTAAAATTAAATATAACTTACGGTAAGCTTTTCAAATGTTTTAGAAGACTTGTCTATTTGCAGAATTATGTAATTATTCATCTCATATGAGACTTGTTTTAGAATTGGACTGAATGCTAGGTAATATGTAATTACATCTTGCTCCCTGCTGTTTACCCCTTTTCTTAAGTCCTTGAAGTTGATCTTTTGAACCCATGGTACTACTGAAATTATTCTCTCTCTATTAACAGGGATTTTCTAATGACCCATTCAATGGCTATTTCCATTCTGCATCCCTGGATGCCATTGTAGAATCTCGCCATCTTGGACACCCCTATATTCACAAAGTCCTTTTCTCTGTCAGCTTTCATTACACTGAAATTCTGCTAGGTTGTTTTTGCCTTTTCTAAACCTTAATTTTACAAAGAGCTGAACAATTTTTTTTTATTGAATTATTTGTAATATTTAAGCAGCACAAAATTAAGGCCTATATGATCCATGTCTTTGAAGAATTTAAAGTCTAACAGAAGGATCCATGGTAGAGTAGGTGCTCAATGAATATTTGTTGAGGGGATACATTGGTAATGAATCAGGAATTGATGATAGATGCTCTTACTAAGCAGGCCCTGATATTTCTATTACCAAATGCATTGGAATTCAGAAGTAATATTATTTATTGTCTTACTATCACTCCACCCATTTTGAAAAGTTATTTTTCCTTTACTTCTGTGGCACATTCCCATGGTTCTTTCTTCCACTCTGGAGGCTCATTTCCCTCTACCAGTTCCCTTTGTCCTGATTGGCCTTGGATCTTCTCTACTTTGTAGATAGGTGGTTCTCAGCTCATCCTTTGAGAAAACTAGTCCTATGGTTCCAGTTGTCCTCAGTGTGTCAGGAACTTTCCAAACGTTTATTCCAACCCTAACGTCTGTTCTGAGCTCCAACAAATATATTCAACACTTAACTCAATGTCTCCGCATAGATTAACATGGATACTTCATAGATCAACATGCTCAAACCCCAAATCATCACACACATAATAAAGCTGTCCCTTTTGTAGGGCTACGTGTCTTCAAAGGTGCCGTTTCTAGTGACGTAGTTGCCCCAGTCATGATGCTTCCTTCTCATTAGTTTTATATCCACCAGTAAATAAGGTTCCCTGTATCCATCCTATTTGGTTCATTTCATCCTTGTGACCAGTTCCTGTTCCAAGCCCACTGTGTTCTCTCTTGCATGTGACCGCCCATAGCTGCCAACCAGTCAGTCTTAATTCTGTCTTAACGTCACCTTCCCTGTAACTCCCTGTCCCATGCTACCAATGGCGGATCATTTAAAAACCAATTCGTACCACTTTTTCTGCCTACTTGCATTTAATGCCTTCTGTTGCCCTTAGCCTATAAGCGCAGACCCCAGTCTACTTTTCCAGCCTTACTTTGGGCCTCTCATTCCGTTTTTCTATCTGCGTTTTTTTGGCGTGTGTAGTGTCTGAAACACACTCTACTTTTCCTACCTCAGGACTCATGTAAACAGTACCTAGAATGTTCTCCCTTTACCACGGGACTTGATTTCCCTTGCACCATTCTTCCTGCTTATGCTCCAAGTCTCAACTCCAAAATAGAGTTTGTAGGGAGACTAAACCAGTCCAATGCGTGGCATGAGGGTCTAGGAACACTTAAACAGTCTTGTTTGAGAATCATGATGCCTTGGTTATTACTGCCCCCAAGGGGCTAGAAGACGGATTTGAATGTAGGAAATATTCAATAAGCATTTTGACTGAAGTAAGACTCATGAGTTTGCACCTTACATAGTTTGCCAAAACATGGAATCTTAACTCTCAGTTTGTTGTGTTTTCCATATGTAGTGACATTTCCTAATAAATTCACATCCATATTGGAATGTGTCAAATTAGAGAACTAGCAAAACATTTGTCTGAAGTTATCACCAGTTCACTGGGAATGTGAGATTCACATTTCTCTAATTAATTAAGAATAGAAAATTGTTTTCACAGGGTTCGACAGAATATTTATATGTATTGATTTAGGGTTTTAAAAGTCTCAATGAAGTATAAAATGGGGTGAAAGAAAATATACTGAAAAAATATATATACATGGCAAGTGATGCTTTCAACATTTTTTAAAAATCAAACTAGTAAGTTTTTTGGAGACACTAGGCGATGTGGGGAATACAAGAAAGTACATGGGAGACCATTGTTTTGAACGTGCGAGGATAAGAAAAGGTGACAGAGGTAAGGAAACAGGTCCTTGTCTTCTGGTGAAAGTAATGGGAAAAATCAGAGGTGAAAACTGGCATTTAGTGTCTGTGGTGAGCAACAGAAATGAGTTTAACTAAACAGAGGGCACAGGCTTCAGTGTCCTGAGAAGTCAGGCAGGTGAGGTGAGGAGGTATTTGATGAGGGGTCCTTCCTCATCATGGCAGTGATGGGGGTGAAGATTTGGAGGTGCTACGGGAGCCCCAGGAGCACGCGTGGCTATTCAGACAAGCACTGCCAGCTTAAAATGATGAAAGACACTTCTAGTGATTCATTAGGTTGCACAGGAAACACACTGGAAATAGGAACAGATGGTGTTTGTGGCCATTTAGTAAGGAAAAAGGGGGGAAAACCCAGAATCTACAATAGCAATTTCAGTTAAATGTAAGAAAACGGACCTTAAGAATGATGTGATTTAATCCTGGAATAGGCTTTCAAGTGAGGCTGTGACATCGAGGTCCCCAGAGACTGGCCTGCATGATGTGATTTTCTGGGAGCCTTTTGAGTCTTGAGATTGGCATCCTGGCCAGTAAACCACTGTTGCCAAGGTAACTTGACAGAGTGCCCTGGTCATCTCAAATTTCTAGAGCACTGGAATGTCCCCAAAGGGCTAGCTGGGCAGCCGCTGAATAAGTAGGACTTGGCTCAGTGCGCCTTGAAATAGCTACAGAAATATGCCCAAGAAAGCGTTAGTGATCATTGTCAATCAAGATACTAACAATATTGTATGGAAAGTGTGTGGGAAACACTTGTTTTTCTACTTCTCTTAAAATTGATCTCCTCTAAGAAAGGAGAAATTAGATGGAGATTGAGCCTGTTATGCGCACTCTCCAATAAGAGCTTACATTCATAGCGGTGTCCTCTGGGGGGAAGGCAATACACTCTCTAAAGCGGTGCTGGATTTGCGGTAGTGTTTCTACACCCCTAATGGTTTGAGAAAGCATATCCTAACAACGGAGGAGAAAAATAAATTATATAATTAGCAATATTGGTCTGTTTTCTTATTAACCATAAAAGCTTCATATTAAACTCATCTGTCTTTTGTTGTATTCGAGCCCTACCAATAATACATCCGTAAGAACGCCTACTCCGTTCAAACCCCACCTCTTGGTAAAGTTCGTGTCCTGCTTGTCCGATTCACATTTAAAATATATAATAACTTGCAAAGTGAAATAAGTCATACAGAGAAGGACAGAGACCATATGTTTTCACCCTTATGTGGATCCCGAGAGACTTAACAGAAGTCCACGGGGGCGGGGAAGACAGAAAAAAAGGGGGTTAGAGAGGGAGGGAGCCAAAGCATAAGAGATTCTTAAAAACTGAGAACAAACTGAGGGTTTATGGGGGGTGGGAGGGCGGGGAGGGTGGGTGATGGGCATTGAGGAGGGCACCTGTTGGGATGAGCACTGGGTGTTGTATGGATACCAATTTGACAATAAATTTCATATTTAAAAAAATTAAATATATGATAACAAATATATCAGTGAAGTTACATTTCAGGACTTTGTAAAGAGACTCAGAGTCCTCTTGATGTTCAAGGGAATACCTTCAGAGCAGTGTCGTGGATGGTCCTGTGATCCCCATGCTCTGGGTCCCCCCGCGGTCAGCTTGTGGGACAGGCAGGGTACTGCTTCTCCCATCTATTCTAATACGGTGGCGAGACATCCGAGCATTTGGACAGCAGACTGACCTCTGACAGGCTTTCACTTCTACACAAAAATGTGCTGAGCTTCATGAGGATTGTTCTGACAGCATTATCAATATCCTTTTCTTCCAATAAAACCAATGCACTCAAAATAAGCCTTAAAATTCACACACTGCTATTCCCCTCATTTTATATTTAGTTCTCTCTTCCCAGGTCCATGTTACTATTTGACCTTTGCGGTGGGGATGTCTCCATTTAGAGCAAAATATAGGTGATGATGAGGAAATAAGAAACAACATTCCTGTCATGCTCTAACTTTGTCTTCACTCCAGTCAAAAAGCCGTGTGTCTTATGTATCTAATTAGAGTCGGACACAGTTGTGATACAGGGATTAGTTTTTTAATTATTTTGCATCCATTCTATCAACTTTCATCCAGCTGTATGTGGTACTTTCATTACAGACACTATCCAAAATGGCGATGGAAACTAGTGGTCGTTTTTCCAATCCATGGAGTTCATGTTATCTCAAGAGTCAAGAGGCCCTTACCTTGATCAGCATTTGCACCTGCTGGTAAAATTAACCCAGTATCCATTGTTCCCCACTTCCTAAGAGTTTATGAAGGGGAATCCTAATGTCCAGAGAGGAATAGGAAGGTCCCCAGATGGATCTTCACCTGTTCCTGCAGTGATGGACGACAAAGGGCATTAGGACTTGTCCCTTTATGCTACTTAAGGCAGAACAGGTCTCCTGGACTCCTGGACAAAGGTCACACCTTGCCACAACACTCCTTTTTATGTAACAAAACAACGCGCTGGCTGTCATCCCTGTTGTCATGTCAGGTGTGGGCTATGTGCTCTCTCTCATCCGCTGATCCTGTCCTGGCCGCTGTCCAGCTCATCTTCCCTCTGAATTTGGTCTTGTTTCCCACTTGCAACCATCAGCTCTAGCAAAGCTTCTCAGCCACTGAATCATCACAGAAGATGTACAACTGGTAGACCCCAGTTAGGAAATGTTGCCCCAACACCCAACCATTTCTGAAGATAGATGTGCATTCCCAGGCAAGGACATGGTTGACAGAATAACTCTTTAGCCTGCCACGCTAGCTAATCCTAGGTAGGGCCTGACCCCATTCTGATCGTGCAGTCTCTCCAGGTCCATCACTTTGATTCTTTGCAGCCACCACACCTGTCCCTAGAATCCCCCAAAGGCTTTCTGAGTTACATCTTTCCTTTCGCCTCATGACATGAGAGGCAAGGACATTCCTACCGAAATAACATTAAGAACATTATTCCCTATCAGGCTTTGAAGAACAATATAAGTGTAGTAAGAGTGATCTTTCTCTGAGGAGGAATGTGTTATTATATTACATCCACGAGCGATATTTGAGAAGTCTAAATGCTGCTGGTCCTCGCATACAGATCCTGTTTTCAAATAATAGCAAAGAACTAGAATCTCTTCTAATGCCCGGAAGCAAGTTTGGCACCTTTGGAAGTTATATTAATAATATCTTTCAGACCTCGAGGCTGCTATTAAGGTATTTCTTCAGCAGAGTTGTTTCATGCTGCTAAAGTAGGCCCAGCAGAACAATTTAAAAAATATATATTTTTTGAGCAAAGTTTTTAAGCATGTTCCAGGCTAAGAACAGAGAGAGAGGTAAGTATGAGGTCTCTAGCTACAAAAGAGTTTCCCTTAGGTTGGGAATTCCTATCAGGAGACATAAGACCTTTCAAAGCTTAGGGTATTTGGGAACACCCAAAACTGCAAGCACATTTTTCTGCTCTTGTCCATCGAGACAGCATCGCTACATTCCTCACATTCCCGCTGGGAGGTCTCCAGCCATCGTGGTGAGGGCATCAGCTATGAAGTAAGTTAGACATTTTTGAATCTACTTTTCCACTCACAATGTAATGACCTGGAGTAAATAAATTTCTTAATGAAACTTGACCCAGTGTTCTCCTATCTTCTTTAATCTTATTATTGTATTATTCTTTTATTCATACACACACACACACACACACACACACACACACACGTATATACATATATTTAAAGTTTATTTTGAGACAGAGAGAGCTGGGGAGGGGCAGAAAGAGAGACAATCCCAAGCAATCTCCACACCTTCAGGACTGAGCCTTAAACAGGGCTCAATCCCATGAACCAAGAGATCATGACTTGAGTGGAAATCAAGAGTTTGGTGCTCAACTGACTGAGCTACCCAGGGGCCCCTCTCCTGTCTTCTCAAAGCGTTGTGCAAAGTGGATGGTGAATGTTATGTGCTCAGCATCTAGTCTGGCTCACGGTCAGGCATCTGCAAATAAAGGTTTGCAGTGATTCCTATATTCCATAAGGGAGCAGGCAATTAGGGCTCTGATCCTCAGTGGCTCCCACTTTGAGGATTGGACTTCATCTCCTATCATAAGTGAAATCTTTGCAGTCATCCTGGGGGTTAGAGGAGGCCGTGAACACATCTGGGCTCCCTGCTATCCCCAGCAAATCACCCTGCTTTCTGCCCTCAGTGCCCCCCAAAATAATAAGGTCTGTTTTCAGAGGCAAGAACCCCAATAAAGTTCTCAGGAAGAGAGAAGGTTATCTTCCTGAATCCCAGATGGTAGTGTTGATGAAAAGAGGGTCTATATAAGAGAACTTCTGAGCTGTTAATCATCAGTAACAGGGCCTGAATTCTGAGTCTGATGGATGATGACTGACCAGAGGTAGAGTCCGATCACTCACATGCACCCCTGATGGCAAGGATCCAGAGAAGTCCACATTCCCCCAATGACCTTGTTCCCTTTCTGACCTAACATGAACTAATGGGTGGCATTTTTGCCAGCTAACCTTGGCGTAGGGTATTTCTTCATGGTATTGCCCTATACCTGGCACCAGCCACAGCCAGAGGTACCCCACCCTTGGCTGAGGCCAGTTCTTACAGATAAAGCAAAGACCTGCTACGTCGTTACAAGATACCCTACTGAAATGGGCTGTGGAACATTTTATCATAATGTTACTTTAAAGTGTATGCATCATGAGATCTCTAAAAGTACACTAGGGGAAAGTGATAAGGGGATAAACAAAGAAAAACCTAAATCACCACATTTGGATAGTTCCTACATAATTGAACTTTGATTTTTTTTTCCAGTTATAATTTTAATTAAACACTAAATGTGAACTTTACAACATTTAATTTTTATCATGGTCTTAAATTGTGTGTATAATATGTTGACGAAATGTATTTTTTTTTTTTAAGATTTGTGATAAAATTAAACTTTTTTTTTTTTTTGCTTTTCCAACACAAATGGTCATCTTTGCATTTGCTATAGGAGTTCAGGTATCTGGCTTCAGGTAATGTGCATTTCTTCTGTTCACAGTAGTATACAAAGTAACTTTTGTGCATAGTGGGCTGATTAAAGACCAGAGTTTGGGAATCAGACTGGTCTAGATTTGAATACTGTTTTGGCTGTTTAGTAGCTGATGTCACTTGGGAACATTTTTAACCTCTCAACCATTTTCTTTATCTAGGAAATGGCAACATAAAACCTACTTACAAAGTGTTTCAGGAGGGGCGCCTGGGTGACTCAGTCAGTTGAGCGTCCAGCTCTTGATATCAACTCAGGTCATGACCCCCAAGGTCACGGGATCAAGGCCCGTGTCAGGTTCTGAGCAGAGCCTGGAGCCCGCTTTGCATTCTATCTCTCCTCTCTCTCTGCCCCTCCACTGTTCACATGTGTGCACGCACTTTCTCCCTCTCTCAAAATAAATAAGTAAAACTTAAAAAATTTTAAGAAAAAAACACAAAGTATTTGAGGAATTTCACTTGTCTGCTACAAATGGCACTTAGTACTAGAAGAAGCACCCAGCATCAGTCTGATGGATAATGTTCACTGGTAACAGTTGATGATGATGTTGGGGGCTATATATGAGGATCTGACCCTAATATTTTCATATAACTTACAAAATGGAAATTATATCCTTCTTCATATATGCATATACACATTATGTAGACATATGTTATATATAAAAACACACATATACATTGTATACATTATATCTGTATTACATATGTGCCATATATAAATATACATATATAGTATACTATATAAAATATGCATATACATTATGTACATATATGTTACACATATACATGTTGTATATAAAGTATACATATGTGCTAAATGCATATATAATATACATATGCATATATTTCTTATATATAAAATACATATATATGCATTATATATACATATGTATGTTATATGCATATACATATATATATATATATTTTTTTTTCCTTCTCAGAGGTATTTGTATTTCCAGAGGTAGGGAATTTCTTCCAGCCACTGAGTTAATTGACATTATTGTTATATAAGCCATAAATAATTATGTATACTTTTTCTATGAAAACTATACTTTGCAAATCTAAAACAAAATACTCATTTAGGCTCATTTGATACTGAATTATTACTTTATTTAAAGACAAGTTTCCAAAGATCACGGTACAGCATTTTTTTGTTTTTTGTTTTTGTTGTTGTTGTTGTTGTTGCTTTTGCCTAAAAATCCTTTCTTCAACCTTTTGACTGAGCATAACCTTGACTTTTTATTCTCCCCGTTGGACACAATTTGTCAATAGCCTCTTTCTAGAATTTACAACAGGCTTTCTAAAGTATTAAGCATTCCTCTGTCATATTTGGTGAAAATTTATTAAATGTTCCACATGATATATTTAGACTATGCAGTAGATGATGAAGGTATACCTTGGGATTTTGAATTAGTTAGTATGCCAAATCGATGTGTCATACTTTTTATTCTTGCAACAGTTGATTTGAAGCAGATCCACGTTGCAACGTTATGCCATGGCATTTACTGCCCGAGTCAAGATAATTATTTACAATTTACTTAGAATGCCTCCCATCAGCAATGCCTATAGGATGATGCTTGAATGGTGTGCCTAGAGTGTGGGAGGGGTTCCCATAGCTCTGAAGTTAGCTTTGGGAGAAGCAAAGGGAGAGAATGTGAAACCCCTCACCTTCCCCCAACAGGTAGGGCGTGGAGAGACAGACAAAAACAGGAGCCTTCAGACATACTAACCATCCGGTGAAGGAACAGGATTGAAAAAAAATGGACAAGCATGTTTGCAGATATATATATATATATATATATATATATACACACACACACACACACACTTACATATATATAATTATAGTATATATTAATATATGATATAATAATTATATATGACTATAATATATATTAATATATAATATAACAATTATAATATATAATATATATAATGCAATATATATATATATATTATATATATAATATTAGAGAGAGGGAGTCCAAAGTCAGAGAAGAGCTTAAGCAGGACAAGGTGCTTGGACTTTATTTACTAAAGAAGAGTCCATTGAAGAATCTGCACAAGAGAGTGACATAATCAAAATCCAACTTTGCCATGACCCTATCATTCCCGTGGACTTGTGTGTAGGTAAGGAGATCACCCAGCACGTGGCCCCTGGTCCAGCAGAAGGAATACAACCCAGGAGCCTATTGGAAACGCACACTCCCAGCCAAGCTGAATCAGAAACTCTGGGAGTGGGGCGCATACTCTGTACTTTCGTGAGGCTCTGAGGGATGCTGGTGAATGAGGAATGTGGAGACCCGCCGGGTAGTCCCTGAAGATGCATCATGTACTGACTTTTGGGGGGTGATAGGCATCCTGTCAGTCTTTGGTGGGACATTACATTGTACAGTGACTTTATGTCACCTGCCTGGTTAGTTGAAGCCATGTCACTGCTCACAGCTACTAACGAAGTCTCTAGAGAACTTTGTTCAGGTGACCAACACTATTTGCTATGTTGGATTTAAACTCGGGTAGATTTTATTAATCTTTTTTGGTATTGAGTGGATACCTTCCTCTCCTTGTGTATACAAGAATGTAATCTAAATATACTTCTCCATAGGTGGGGAAAAAAAAAAAAACATTCATATCATGGAGAAGGATGGGTTGTTTTCAGGAACACATTGGCTATATCTTTACCTTTTACTGATAATTATTTAAACAGAGGGACTCTGTTAATCTCTTACAAAATATCAAGGAGATTGTGCCAGCGCCCCCACAGAGATTTAGGTGGATATTGGCTCTGTGGTAGAGTAAACACAGAGAAAGTCAATCTTCGGCACAAATCCTGGTTCAGGGACATTCTACATGCAGCTCCACACCTCTTTTCATTGACATCAAAGGTCAGATATTAAAAATAATTGAATTCCTCATCCTCCAGGTGAGCTCCACAAAGGCAGAGCTGGCCTCACCAGTGAGCTTCTCAGAAATGCTCGATCTCAGGCTTCAAGTCCGAATGACTGGTTTAAAATCTGTATTTTACTTAAATCACGGGAGACATGGCTAGACACAATCACTGGTGTAGGCCCATAATAATAATCATAACCACAACATAGGAGGAGACTTCAGATTGCTGGCAATGGACTGGGTCACATGGCAGCGAACAGCATTCTTCCTGAAAGGACTTAGAATCCGTTTGGGAAGGAAGGACAGCGTTAATCTATATCATAATTCAGGTCTTACTACGCCTATGGGGTTCCAAAATGAGCCATAATTCTGGTTCCCTAGAAACACATACTGGTGCAAAGTAGACCAAATATTTATACAAATCTAATGCAAGGCAGAACTCCTTCATTCTCTAAAAGTGTCATAAACAAAAGTAATGTAAGATTTCAGAGTGAAGACATGACATCTGCAAAGAAAGCGATGCTGCAGGAAGTGACATTGAGGCCACGCCTGGAAAACCAGGTGCCTGTCAGCGGTGCAGGTGTACCATAGAGTTTTCCAGGTTCCAGCTTCAAACCAAAAGAAACTAATAGTGAACCAAAGAAGCATATTGTGTGGTACCAATTGTGGAAAATGAGAGTAAAAATAAGTAGTTTGGGTAAGAATGTTTGTTCTTATTAGTGGATGGATACACGGAAGGAAGGTTGCGTATAGCTACTGTTTATTCAATTTCTCAAATGGGCCAGGTAGTGCATTATGTAATTTAATACTCATAAAACTTTGCAAAGTAGATAGCGCTCCACTTTATTTGATAAGAAAATTGTGCCTTAGAGGGATAGAATAATTTGCTCCCGATCACACACTTTTGTAAATGGAAAAGCTAAGATTCAGTCTTAAAACTCCTTTCTGGGTAGTGTGGATTGAGGAACAGCAGCTGATGGTAAAAAAGGGGGCAGTGCATGGACCCAGGAAAGAGCCACTCTGAACTCTGGTTGCTGGGCAGGAGTCAGGGGGCTTGTCAGTGACCTGAAAAACACAGTCTGGAAAAGCTCAAGTATTAGAAGGACGATTCTTCACTTTAGTAGTAGGAATGCTGCTCAATTGTTGATGGTTGCTCTATAACATCTGTCTTATTCATATTTCCACAATGTGGTCAGGCAGGCTGATTTTAGAGACACAAAGAGACAGGAAAATGATGGTTCTATAGCTTGTACAAATCTCTGGGCAAAAAGAAATGCAACATGCAATTAAGTGTGGTAGGGTAGGAGGCTAAAGGAAAGTCAACACAGATTGTGTCACTGTGTCTCCAGCGGTGGCCCCCGGTGCATTGGTCCATCAACTCCGTCCTGAGCAATGAATAAATATTTGATGATCCACCGGTTGAACCCAGGAAGGTGTGAATACCTTAGAGAAAGCCTCCTTTCCCATTTTGATATAAGGGTTCAATTGCAACACAACATTCAGGTTTTTCTGCCCAAGAATTCATGCAACTGTCCATTATGAACTCTGAGAGACAAACAAAGTGAGGCGCCCAGCTGACTCAGTTAAGCGTCCGACTTTGGCTCAGGTCACGATCTCACAGTTTGTGGGTTCGAGCTCCACATCGGGCTCTGTGCTGACAGCACAGAGCCTGCTTCGGATCCTCTGTCTCCCTCCTTCTCTGCCCCTCCCCCACTTGTGCACATATGCACGTACTCTCTGTCTCTGTCTCAAACATGAATAAACATTAAAAAGAGAGAGAGAGACAAATCGACAATTGCTAAGAGAA
This sequence comes from Herpailurus yagouaroundi, assembly GCF_014898765.1. Lineage (NCBI taxonomy): Eukaryota > Metazoa > Chordata > Mammalia > Carnivora > Felidae > Herpailurus > Herpailurus yagouaroundi. Next base: position 3,105,398 of record NW_024412412.1, read on the forward strand.
CTTGTGGATTCGAAATGATGTATGGGTGCACCTTTGAGTGAATAAACGGTCTTATGCAGGTTTTTATATCTGCACATTTTACTGCAGCAAAGATTTATATTTATTGTGATAACCTAGAGACTCTACAGACCCCAAAGCACTCTCTGGAATATTATGTTTAGTACAGTTACAATGCTAAGCTACAATATTATTCAAACTAGCTGATATGTCCTATATTTTAAGGTGCCACATTGACCTTTGGTTAGTGACAGTTCTTACTTTAAACAACAAGCTATGACACACAACAGGTAATTTACTCCACGTGGATTAAATGACATCTGATTGTCTGCACTTCCAATTTTCAAATGATGGCTTATCATTTGTACTTCTGCCTGTTCCTGAAATTTTATCTGATCTTTATGTCTTCCATATATAAGAGACATTTTCCAGGTTTATAAGCTTGTAGCTGGATGGTGTGGGGAAACTGGTGAGTCACAGTTGCCCCAGTCTGTCCCAGCTGCTACCCTGTGAGACAGTGGGTGTTACGATGATCGTAGCATATGTCTTTATATGTGTTGCTTCCAAGTACAATGAGAACAGCAATCTCAAATTGGGATCTGAAGACCTCTTAGGAGTCTCTAGTTCTCTGTGCCTTGGTTCTAATTTTGTGTTTTCATTTTATGATTATATAACGCTGTGTAAGCAAATACTGTATTATCAGCATGGCCACCTTCTTTGCATTGTGTTTAAGATTCCATCGGCTATAAGTAGCACTACCGTAATATCCCCAGGATAATGAGAAAAAGGTGCAAGTGAACTTGACCCATTGGGGCCAAAGGAAGGTAAATTATATCAGTGTTTCCTACAGAAGAGATTTTTGCCATGGTTTTTAATAGTGCTTCATCAGAGTATCGTGGACATGTTAAAGGATATTGATAGTGATAATAATATTATTAATGATGATGATTTGTGCCAGAAGAGTCCATTTTGAGTGGCAATTTGTTACTGAAATTCATCACACTAATTGATGTTTTCAGAAATTCTCATTTATATAATTCCGTATGCATTTAATTTGTTGGCATTTTTTTGTAGTTGTATACAGGCTGTAAGCGTTTCTAATTTTATAATTGTGTGATTTTAAAATCATAATTTGAACAACAAACTAATCAGCCCATGGATCCTTGAGAATTTTTGGTTGTTTTACAAGAGGTTAAAACACTGTTAGAGCTTATTGGTGACGAGAGAACCCTGATCCACGTATTTGGTTGCCCCTCGCACATAATAACTCTCATCATGTAGATATTGTGGATATTGTGAAGTGTAGATAATCTGCATCACCAGGCGTGAGGCAACCACTGTCTCCAGGTAAGTGTCCTTGAACTTTCTGGTTGTTTTGACAACTTCCTGCCGCCATTCTTCTAACCTCACTTTGTTGAAATGTCAACTACAGCTTTAAAATTAGTGGCTGTGCTTTAGGGTCTCCGTGATTTCGAGGCTCTCATGAATACCCCCAGCATGAGAGGTACATTAGGAAGTTTCCAGCGTAATGAGACCATTTCACCAAGGAGGCAAATTAGATCCAGAGAGAGGTGACCTTGCTCCAGATCGATGGCCAGCAGAAAGCACCACACGGGATGAGAGGTCAAGCAGTCTTCATTAGCAATGTGGACGGAGTTATTTATGAGATAGCTGTTATATTACCAGAGAGCCGGATGTCAGAACGAAGTAAGTAATAGGCAAGTGAAACAGTCCTGGTTCAAACTCCATGCCATGCTGACACCAGTCCTTCAGGCTCATTTACATGCTGTCTCCATCTATTTTTCTGCTTTTTTTTTTGAAACTAGTTTCTACTTCTCATTTTTTACAACTAGAGAATCTAGAATTTTTCAGTATGCATTTGGTAGCATTTTATTCCATTTGTTTTCTGTCCTGGCCTGTGTTTTCAATGTTTCAGAATCTTTATAGGCTTTCCCCCACTGTAGAGCGATCACTATCTTCAGTATTTCTTAGTCCTTTAAAACATTGCTAATTTGGAAAAAGGGGTATATAAACTTCTACAAATCAGTTTATGCATCCCCCTCCCCCCTCGCCCCAGAAGCCAGGGTAGTCTCGTTCAAAGACAGATACAGGTTTTAAAAGCATTGATTCAAGCACTTTTGTCAACTTCATGAAGGCTATAGAATTGGTAGATTTTTTTTTCCTTACAGATTTCAAGATAACCTATTAGTTGTTTCTTAGGCATATTATTGATTAAATTGAATGGGACCCAAATACTGGAGCGGTGGTGAGCATGTTGGGAAGTTATAAACCATAGTAAGTCTCATTGGAAATCGCTAGTTAGTCCTCAGTTCCCTGGTTCATCATGCCTTTCTTTTTCTAGAACCAGTCGTGCTTCAGTAAATGTGAACCAGTACCACAAGGGCATGAAAGGGTTCACCTTTTACCAGTGTGACCTAAAACACTCCGTTCAGAACAATGTTTTTCTGACCAGAACCTTCTCTAACACAGCCATTGGGGATATTGTGAAACTACTAATTCTGAATCAATATACCTGTGGGGGGTCGCACGGGGTGGGGGCGGGGATCTGAGAGTCCATGTTTCTAATGAGTGTCTGATGTGTGGCTCCTCGACTTCCACATTTTGAGTGTGAAAAATTAACACTGTAGTATTAGTTGAGAAGTACATTCTGGATGAATAAATAAGTGAAAGAACAAACACATAAATGGATAAGTTAGAAGCTAAGTGCAAAGTCTTAAACTAGAAATATGTGCATAGAACATTGCACATACGATCGTTCCCCTCTTTGAGAATTTATCAGGACAATCTTTAAAAGTGAGATGCAGCCAGGCATTAGAAATAGAAGTCCATAGGGGTTCCTAGGTGGCTTAATCAGTCAAGCATCCAACTCTCAGTTTTTGGCTCAGGTCATGGTCTCGGGGTTCATGGGATTGGGCCCCGCAAAGGGCTCTGTGCTGACAGCTCAGGGCCTGCTTGGGATTCTCTCCCTCCCTCTCTCTCTGCCCCGCCCCTGGTCACACCACACGCATGCTCTCTCTCTCAAAATAAACTTAAAAAAAGAAATGTAAGTCCATAATTCCATGCATATAAATATTAAATACGTTTATGTCCTTCTAAATATTTCACAAGAGCAGGTACACCTAAATTAATAGTAGGGCTAATAACATTGATCTTTCTATTTTTTGTCTACTGATATTTAAATTTTGTAGATCTACACTATTGTATTACCAGGGACAAACATAAACACTATCACATAGTATCTCATCTACTGTGTAAAATAAGACATTCCCTTGGGTGATAAATCTTCTCAGTCATAATTTAAAGCACGAAATCTATGTTAATCAATTACTACTCAAGTTTACTTTATAAACCAATAGTATGCAGTGGACATTCTAACTCTGTGTTGTGGTGAGCCACAATTATGATTAAAAAATCAATTATTTTGATTAAAACTCATTTTCTTAGTATACAGGAAATATTTATTGGTGTCTTCAAGTTTGTGATTTTGAGGTGAAGCCTCAAATCTAGATGATTCATGAATTATCTCTAATCAATATGTGAGTAAGCTGTTGAATATGCAATTACGATGACCACAGTTATACTTGGCCTGAACAGCATTCAGCTTGCAAATGCCTTTCAAATGGCCTCTGTCAAGCTGGTCTCAAGCCAAATGGACATTTCATGATTGATTTTTCTAATTAGTCTCCTCATCATATTGGAACTTAAGTCACCTATATAGTTCAATTTTTAATGCTCCTAAGACACTATAATCTTTTAGGATTTATAAGACAGGTGTAAAATAATGCTGTTTTTAACAGAACCAGAGCAAACATTGTCAGTGAATCTAAATTAGGGCACCTAGATATTTCACACCCATATGCGGCTCTGATTGTGGTGTGGAGGTGGAAGACTTCCCTGGTAATTCCAGTTAATCAAGAAAGGAATTCATATAGTTGGAGGTGGAAAAAAGGATCAATGCAGTTTTCAATTAGACTCTCTTGTTAGCAGTAACACCGAACACTTACTTTAGCTGTATCTCGGAGCATTTATTTTCCTGTAAATCGCCCAATGCCAGACAACAAATCAATGGACAGTGGAAAAACTATTTTAAGTGAATATTTTTGAGGAAAATGTCTTAGAATTTTTTTAATTAGATAATTTTAAAGCTATCTGCAGTTCTGTAATTGAGGGCTCAAGGTAGTGCAAAAATTGTTTTCTTTTAATCAGACAAACTTAAACGTATGCTGGTCTTCATGAATGTCACAGCCATAAGAGATATTTCGCCGATGGCACTGTAATATCTAGTTGCTGCCAAAAGCAGAGAAAACCCAGAGTGAAGTTTACAGGGGGTGGGATGGGAAGGAAGCAAGACACAAGGCATAGGAAGTAGAAGATGGGTGTATGCCTCTCCTTTTCGAATATTCTTGAATTTCATTTGTAACGGAAAACATTTTAATAAATGTGAGGGTTTTACTTTTTTTTTTTAAATAAAACTTTAGAACAAGATATCAAACTGTCATAATAGTTTCCAGAGGCTGGTTTAGGTCTTGCCAAGTCTAAAGGTCATACGATTTGGGTGACCCTCTACCGAATAAAGATACAAAATTATGAATATTATATTAAGTTTAAAATTGACATTTTTAAGAATTAGGCAAGAAATCACAAGTTACACCTGTTTCCAATGCTGAAAAATTCTATAACCATCAGAAATATTGGGGGTGGGGGGGCCCGAATCTGAAAACAAAGTGGCCTAGTAGTCCTTTTACCTCTGACAAATCCTATAACAGGTATTTTTCTACAGCTTTGGCAGATTGATCACCTCTTCATGTGATCCTATGATTTTGTAATACTTTTTGGTAGAGACAACAGAATGATCATCTGGGATACTCTTAGTCAAATACTTTTTCAAACTTGTTTTATAAGTATCACTCATACTGGCAAGTTGTAGGTGAGTGTGACGACGCATTTTGGTGACGTCATGCGCGTTGTTACTTGGGAAAGCTTCCATCGAGTTACTTTCACTGAGTAGCATCTGTCTCTATCCATATCAACAACTGTTTTCTCATGCCCATGGCTTACCTTCTTCCAGTGTCTGTCACTTAGAGCACATCCTCGCTCTAGAACTCCTGTGGTCGGCACTGTGTGCCAGGATCGAGCCGAGGTCGCACAGGAATTATCTTAGGAGGACTAGTGACAACTCAGCTATAGGTGAAAGTGAGGAAAAAATGGAGTGGGGAGAGCAGTCTTCACCATTCATATGCAAAGTCTCTTATTTTGCAAAACCCTCCAACCACAGGATCCTAGGTGCACACTCGGAGAGGGCAGATTCCAGGGCTAGAAAGGGTCTGTGCGAGTGACCGGATCTGAAGCCTACGATTCGCTAGCTTTGGGGGAAACATTTCTCTAATGATTTGTGTAGGTAAATGCTAAGATATAAAAAGTGTAGAATCTTCTCCCACACATCTTCTTGAAGAGGGAGGTTGAAGACAGTTTTTTCTCTTTAGCAATTACGGGTGAGTGATGTGTAGCTGGGGTGCTGGATTATTGAATGTTCAGGTATCCGAGTAAATGTTTGACCTCAACTATTTGGTTTAACCTTATAAAATGTAACTGCCCATTCTAAGCACTGTAAAGACATCGTATATTTTGGGCTATTACCTTTCACTTACTAATGTTATCTTTTGTGTGTGTGTGTGTGTGTGTGTGTGTGTAATCTGAATTGCCTTAATGTAAAGAAGGACTTCTCAGCATGTATATGATAAAACCTTACCGAAATGTGACCAGCCTCTATATTTTTTTTCCTTTTTTGCTCTCATATTACTAACACTATCATGTACTATTATCAAAATAATTGATATGCTTTTGGAAACTAATTGGAAAATAATCAAATATTTCTTCAGAGCTTGGCATTCTGACAATTTTGTAAAATTTATACCGAAATAATAAATATACCGATAGCTAACCTGCACTGAGCACCTTCGAATAGGTTTGCAGATGAGGCCATTAAGGCTTATGGAAATCACTCATGTGCCCTAATCACATAGTTATGAACTTAAAGAGCTGTGATTCCATCTCAGGTCAGAATTGTGTGACTTGGAGGCTAGTTTTGGGGGCGGGAAGGTACAGTGGAAAGTTCATGGGTTATGGAATCCAAGAGACGTAGCTTCAAAAACCTGCTCACTCGTTGAGAGGACTTCATTTTCCTCACCTGGAAAATGTTCATGACATCAATTTTGCATGTTGTCGGGAGAATTATATCACAGCATTTAGTCCATATCAGACACTTAGGAAAAGTTTCTTTTCTGCCACTCTGTGAATATGAACATTTTTTTCATAAACCACACACTCGACATTGTAGTGTTTTAGTCCCTGGAAAGACTCAAGACAAAAACCTTGCATCACTATAGGCATCAGATATTCCTTCTCTTTGGAAAATGCTCCTAACGTGTTCCTTCAAGTGCTCTCTGAGGCAAGACTCATCTGGAGTAAACAGGTGTTATTTAACTTAGGGGTTGAAAACACGCTTCATTTTCTGGGACGGGGAAATACGCCACATGCTCTATTTCATGTAATATTTATTCAAAATTCCCTGTGAGTTAGGTATTACTCTATCCTTTGAGAGATAAATTTTATTTTTTTACACTTATTTATTTAAATTCAAGTTAGTTAACACACATTGTGGTATTTATTGATTTCAGGAGTAGAACCCAGTGATTCATCAATTACGTGTAACACCCAGTGCTCATCCCAACAGGTGCTCTCCTCAATGCCCATCACCCATCTAGCCCATCCCCCCAGTCATCTTCCCTCAATCAACCCTTAGTTTGTTCTCTGTATTTAGGAGTCTCTTATGGTTTTCCTCCCTCTCTATTTGATCTTATTTTTCCTTCCTTTCCTCTATGTCCATCTATTGTGTTTCCTAAATTCCACCTATGAATGAAATCATATATGTGTCTTTCTCTGTTGACTTATTTCACTTAGCATAATACACTCTAGTTTCATCCATGTCATTGCAAATGGCAAGATTTCATTCTTTTTGATCACTGAGTGATATTCCATTATATACACTCACACACACATACACACCACATCTTCTTTATCCATTTGCCAGCCAATGGCCATTTGGGCTCTTACCCTAATTTGGCTATTGTTGGGAGCACTGCTATAAACATTGGGGTGCATGTGCCCCTTCAGATCAGCATTTTTGTATCCTCTGGGTAATTACCTAGTAGTGCAATTGCTGAGTCTCAGGGTAATTCTGTTTTTAATTTTTTGATCAACGTTATTTTAATTGCAGAGATGTGAAGTGCCCCGTCCTATCTGAGTTAGGAAGCTGAGACTCTCTACTCTGGACCGGCCCCACAATCAGAACAGTTGGTGGGCAATGTGCAAGTTCATCAGTGTTTGGAAATTCAGGGACATGAATTCTCAGCACCCATAGAAGTGTCCACTGAATACCAGCTGGTAGGGTCCCATCAGAAATGCCTTTGATATAATATTATTTCTGTGGAGATTTGGAACTCAACCACACCTGTGTGGTTTCTCAGAGAAGGACACAAATGGGTGGCACCACTGTGGACACCCTGGGTCACCCCGGGGATGGAACAAGGGACTCAGGGGGATCAGGTGAATCCCAGGTGTTGGCAGGGCTTTTGCAGCCCTGCATGAAGGTAGGACCTCCATAAAGGCTCTGACCTTTATGTTCTGCATATTTTCCTTATGCCAAAACTTACTCAGCTCCAGTACAAGTTGGGAGTGAGGCTGTAAGCATGAGGAAAGAAAAGTTGAACACAGAACATTCTGCCTACCCATCACCTTTGATCGTCAGGAAAGGGGCTCTACTTTTCTCTGTTAAATGCACCTGATAATATTCTTCTCTCCATTCCACTTTTTGCACCACATTCAAAGTCTTGTTCCTAAAATTCTCATTTACTTAAAACCCTATAATGGTCCCTATAATGGACTGAGTTGTGTTTCCTCAAAATTAGGGGTTGGAGCCCCCAACGTGACTGTATTTGGAGATGGAGCCTTTAAGGGGGGAACTGAGTTAGAAAGAGGTCAGGGGGGTGGGGCCAAATCTGGTAGGACCGCTGCCCTTATAAGATCAGGAAGAAGCACCAGGCAGTAAGCGTGCCCGGAGAAGAGGCCCCGTGGGGACCAGGGAGGAGGCGGCTCTCGGGAAGCCCAGGAGGTAGGAGAAAACAAACCTTCTGATAACGTGATCTTAGACTTCCAGCCTTCAGAGCCGTGAATAAATATTTTCCTATTGTTGAAGCCCTCCATTCCGAGAGCACTGGCTGTGGCAGCCCCAGTGTGCTGCTGCCGTGCAGGGCCCTTACCTGCTAGTGTGGGATAGAACGCCGCTCTCCATCTTGTCACAAAGGGCCTTTCTAGTTCCAGTTTCCCAAACCACTCTACCCTAGAGACGGACCCTCTGTCCCCTCTGGAGCAGGTTCTCTCTTGGAGAGTAAGAATTCAGACACCTCCCTGGGTGTAAAACTTCCTCGCCATCTGTGTCCCCCGTGGACCTCAATCTCTGCGAGTGTAGTCAGGACGCCTTCACAGCTGCCTCTCTCCACGGGGCCCCCAGCTGTTTCTACCATGTCCTCCCCCTTCAAACGCCTCCCACTAAATTGGAATCGTATGTCTTCTCCAAGACACCTGGAGCTCCTCGAGGGTGGGACCAAGTTTCTATCTATCTGTTTTCCATTGTCTAGCTGAGGGTCTGCCCAATGGTAAATGAACAAGAGGCATCTGGTGAATTAACGGGTGCAGTTCTCCATATTATTAAGATTTTCCAAGCAGATTAATTTTAACATCCAGTAAAATGTCTGATGTTTCTTTGCAAATTGGACCGATAAGATTGCTTGTCTTTTATCAAAAGTGAAATTCTATCCTTCCAATATATTAGCTATCAAAATGCTCCAAAGGAAGATCTGATCCATATATTCAATAACTTATAAAACTGTATTGTTAAATTATTGAATTGACCCTGAAGCCACACTACAGAAAATGAAATAATAGTGATTCAGAAGGAATTTTTGGATTTCAGTGCCTTTGACTTTAGAGATTTTGTTTTTATTTCCTTGTTGTCTATATTCCTGAAGACTTCACGACAGATGAGTATACGATACCTCTACCTTTACGGCCATGTGTTGACGATAATGTTGAGTCTGCTTTTGTACATGGTAGGGCCACATTAGAAACAGTATCCCAATCCTTTTCAGACTTTCATCTGTGTGAATTTATAGTCTAAATGCATTTCTTTTGATAGGTAAGGAGCATTTGCTAATTACTTAGAAAAAAAAATTTCAATAGCATAAAACATGGTAGGGTTTTACTTCTACTTCTGAAATTATAGGCTATGGATTTCTAGAAGATCAACATCTAATAACCCTCTCCAATTTTTTTATTCAATTGTTGCTTTATCATTGTTTACAAATCTCTCAGAGAAAACACCTTAACAACAGTCTTCGTTGCTACTCTCGAGACCTTGATTTTTGGGTCTTGAATTATTAGAAGTCAAACTTCTGGTACATTGGTGATCTACAGATGAAATCTATATTTGGCATATTAAGCTCTGTTACAGTTGTATGGAATTATAGTAATTGTGGCAGCTGGATTTACAAGGGATTTTGGTCATAAGAAATAGACGTTTCAAGGACAATGCAATTAGTAATGTATATGCATGCCTAAATGATGTAAAGATACGCTTTTATTGTGGTAAAACTATTTATATTGAAGATCATTGAAAATATTACACATTCACAAGCATAGGCATTATTTCCAGGCCATCCTTTCCAGCTCCTTGTAGACGTACTATTCATTTCACCTTGGACACTCCCACTCACCATCCCATAGCCTGGACCTCCATAGGCTCTCCAGCTAGAAATCACATCCCAGCAGCACCCCCACCCCTTCTGTGCACAGTGAGATTAATACACTACATGATAGAGCACTTGACCTTGCTTGTATCACAAAGATCCTGTTAGATGATGCAGCTGGGCCATTATTAGCTCCGCTTTCTCCAGCTGGGCACTTGATACAACAGGAGTCCTGGCAAGGTCAGGAGGGAGAACTAGCAAAGCACCTTGTGTTTCATCTGCACTCGTCGATAATCATCTCCTAAATGACACTCCTTTTTAATTATGCATTTTGCACATGAACATTGCATTAAGGTAAAAAAAAAAAGTTTTGGTATGGAATGAAATAAGCTTATCTATCAAGATTGTTGACAGTTCACCCAACTGAGTAATCACTATGCTTTGAATTTGGATACAAAATCTTTGCTTGAAGATCAACTTGTCAGGTTTGTGTTAACAAGGCATTTGTATGTGGGTATATTTAGCAGATGAGCACATTTTCCTCGGGACCCCTAACTTAATCTTTAGGCTCTGATTTGAAGTTTCAGATTAAGTCTGTTAAAAAAAAAAAAAACAACCTTACAGTATGGTAAATATTTTACACAAATAATGTTTGCTGTTCATGTTACCCTGTTTAGATAAAGGTCAATTTGTTTTTAATTGTACAATAGTGCAGAATAATAACTGTGTCCTAAATCTCTTTTGGGCTTTCAATTTCTTTGCCAGAAGCTAGGCTTCTGTCCCAATCAGATAAAAATTCTGAAGGCACTATTTTTTCCCTTCAAATTTATCCTGTTATCAACAGCACTATTTCCAAACTGTACTTTTTGCTAAGTGGGTTCTTTGTTCACTCATCGCCCCATGGAAGCATGAAGAAGACTTGACGTTTCCAAGTTCTTTTTGCATATGTAAGGAACTGAGGCATAGAAGCACAAAAGACTTTCCTAACACCACACACCCAGTTCATGTACTGGCCTGGGTCACTAGCTCCAGTCTTCTCCTGGAGTCAAAGCTGTTTCCTGCAAAATCTCTAGTGACTCTTTTCCTCAGGGACAAAGATAATGGATCTTAACTCCAGGTCAACAGAAGTGCTCTGAACTCTATATTCATGTTAGAGTTACTTGGGGAGCTTTGCTTTTCTTTGCCCAGCCCTACAGAGACTCTGATTTAATTGGTTCAGGAGAAGGTCTGGGTATTGGAAGTCCTTAAATACTACCAGGTGATTTTAATGTGCAGCCAGAGATGAGAAACCAGGGTCTAGAACTAAATTCTAATTCTGTGAATACAATACCTAATATTCACGGATGTTTCAGACAAAACAGCATGTCCTTGGATGCATCTAGAAAGAACCATTACTCTATTTTTGTCCTGAAAAGGATCACCTGGCAGTGGAAGAAGGCTGCCCTGTGGGTCTCCCAGGTGGCTCTATTACTCTGCAGGCACAAGGACCTTGATTTCCCCACAGTCAGCTGTTCCTTGTTGATAAGCACCTTTGGGAGCTCAAACACTTCCAGTGTCTGGAACGTTCTCTAAGAATGCCTTCAACTTCACCCACTCAGTATAGTTTTGGTAAAGTGTTGAATTTCTAACAGATACTCGGCTTGAGTGGAATTGTGTCCTAAGAATAGATGAGAAAATGTTTAGGGTAGAATTTGAAAGGTGCCTACAGTCCTCGCTCTTGGGAATGCTCAGGGCTTTTCTGAAAGTTAGCAAATGAATTTTTCCTTAGATCAGGTCCACTGAAGACTGTTTTAATGCCTCCAGAGTCTAATAGAACCCGAGAAGTGATATGGTGACTGGATTATTGGCTGTGTTAATGCTTAGTGAATCAGTATGGATTGAGTCAGAGTTTAGCCACTGGGGGCAGACACTGTGGAGTTAGCATGAGGTTCAAATTCCAATTCTATTCCCTATTTATGTAATCTTGGTAAAATCTCCTCACCTTCCTAAATTGTAGCCACCTCTGGAGAATAGGAATGATCACTACCTAAAAGGCACCAGATTAAGGGTTTAGCAAGGGTGTCACATATAGATGATTCTTAATAATGTATTACAAGATCTGTCTCAGGAGTCCATAAACAAGAGCCTTGCCAATTCTTCCCCACTGGTTTTTGTAAAGTTTTACTGGAATACAACCACACTTAGTTGTGAATGTGTTGTCATTGATGTTTCCACATACCAATAGAAGCACTGAGTAGTGACAGAATAGGTAATTACCTAAAATAATTACCATCTGGCTCCATAAGAGGAAAATCTTGAACGGATGATCTTCTAAATTACTGCTATCATGTTTAGCAAACCAATAACTGACCATGATAGGTTTTTTTAAATAATTAAAATTATATCAATGTTGCTTTACTTTGATTAAAAAGTTTAACAGCTTAAGTTATGACTTGTTACCTTTTTTTAAAATTTTTTTTTTCAACGTTTATTTATTTTTGGGACAGAGAGAGACAGAGCATGAACGGGCGAGGGACAGAGAGAGAGGGAGACACAGAATCGGAAACAGGCTCCAGGCTCTGAGCCATCAGCCCAGAGCCCGACGCGGGGCTCGAACTCACGGACCGCGAGATTGTGACCTGGCTGAAGTCGGACGCTTAACCGACTGCGCCACCCAGGCGCCCCGACTTGTTACTTTTGTAGTGATTCACAGAGAAGCAACAAACCTCATAGAAAATTGAAAACATCAATTTAGGATGTCACGCAAAGCTAAGCAAAAGAAGTCAGACCAATACAATATGATTACACTTCTATGTGGAATTTAAGAAACAAACCAAATGAACAAAAGGGGAAAAAAGAGGCAAACCAAGAAACATTCTCCTAACTCTAGGATTTATCTTTCGTGTTCCAGGGGGGAGGTGTGCGTGGGGGGCGGTGCGGGGGGAAATCGGTGATGGGGATTAAGGAGGGCACCTGTTGTGATGAGCACTGGGTGTTAAGCATCGAATCACTATATTGTACACCTGAAACTGATATCACACTACGTTAACTAGAATTTAAAAACGTAAAAGCAAATTGTTCTGTTGATAGAAATTCTGTCAGATCAGAAATACCGTATGGTTGATTTCAGAAAGTCTGCTCTTAGCCATAAATAAGCTTTATTTCAATGTACGTGTGTGTGTGTGTGGGGGGGGTGTTGGTGTGTGATGCAAATACATGAACACATGTACTTGCATGAATTTGCAAAAAAGGAGGGGTAATAAAGAATAGAGAAGAGAAAGCCAGTGAAGATACAATTAGTAAATGGAGACCATGGACATGTTTTAGGCAAATGGAGACTCCAGATAATAGTCTACGTGATGGCAGTGATAGGTGAAGTAAATCCTTTCTTCCCTCATTTCTCTGATGATACAGCAGACTCTGGAGAGATGTTTCTCAGAAGGTTTTCATCTTTGAGAACAGTAGAAATTTGTACTTCAGCTCTGTTCACATAATTTATAGCGTCCTGCGATCGGATATTGTCCTTATAACAATTCCATTGGCAGCTTCAAGCTTTTATATTTTCATTGAACAATATAAATGTCACTAGGATGCCAATAAATACTGACAAACCCCTGACAAAGGTCAGATTGATTCTATAACTCACACACCTGCCTGATTCTAATGGCTTCTCAGGATTTTTCTGTGCATGCTGTTAAGATGGTCTCCCAGAGGAATCTTTCATTTTTCTTGCATGTCCATACCTCCTAATAAACCTTAGTGTCTGTGTTAGTTGTATACTGGAAGCTATTTGCTTCAGGAACAGGATATAGTCAAGGAAACCACACCTATGATTTCACTTGCCTTGGGATATATTAAGTTGTGTTTCATTTAATAGATTAATGTAAGCTTTATCAATGGGCACTCCCTATACCCTGCTGAACAGCCATCAAATCCATTATGTCTTCCCAAAGATGCTGGTCATACCATCAGCAACCATCCCCAGCACCTAACCAGAAATCCAATTTTCTTCTTTTCCCACCTTGTGCACATTTGCCACCATATTCTGAAGCTGCTGTCCCTCTAGATGACCCATGTCAGCTCTTTGTTCTCTGACAGTCCTGTTGTGTGGGCTCCCTTCGTCCTCTGCCTCCCTGGCCTCACTCCCCCTGCAGCTCTCCAGGACCCCACTGGGAGTCCTACGTACATGGGAGTTCCAATCAGTGTCGCTGCTTGCTCTGGTGCCTTCAGCACTCCCCCTTTTCTGGTTCTTGAGTTCAAGTCCTGCAGTCTGGCTTCCAAGCCCTCCAAACCTCTTTGTGTGTCCCCTCTCCAAAGCTGAGTTTCTGTTTATCTTTAAGGAAGGTACCCTAGACCCCATCAGAACTACCTTTGACTCACCTCAAGACCCTCTCCAGCATTGATACAGACACTCATCACAATATTGTCCACATTCATTCCTAACTCAGTTTCCCAACCACAAAATCTCTTGTGCACACTTAACCCTCCAAAGCTGGTATGACTTTCTTCAAACTTCAAATGGCATTTGTGATAGGACAGTGTAATTGCCTGCTTTCTCACCTGTATTCTCCATTAGAAGGATAAGTATGATATCTCCCTTGTTCACCTCTATTTCTAGTGTCTACATGGTGCCTGGCAAATACTGGATGTCTAGTAAGTTGTTGAGTGAATGCCCAAATCCTTGGAACCACAGGCAAGCTAGGCAAGAATTCTTTGCCACAGAGAATCTTCCACATCATTAACCAATGTCTACACACTGGGTCCACTGCTCAGTCTCTGGTGTGCAGGGAACACGTTCTATTCACCTCTCCTTCAACATGTCTAGTTTAACTAGTACCAGACCAAAAAGAGTAAATTTTGGATCCCATTTTTACTCCATGAAATTCACAAAGAAACAAAACCATATCCATTCGGAAGATCAAGTCTTGTTATAAATAGAACATCAGTAAGTGAATATTTTAATGTCTAAGCATCCTACAATTTGAAATGAGTTGGTCATCAAAAATTTCTCCTGTGCCCACACATGTGGCATTTAGCATGAAAATGACCATTTTATGCTAGCAAGTTTCTCAGCCTTGGAATTTTGATATACATGAGGACAAAGTAGATATTTTTATGTGGTCTCTACAAAAGCACAAAAATGTCCATGAGACTGGTACTCTTATTTACCTACATCTTATACAAATGAAGGCCAATCATAGGAGACATTGCCCCAGTGGAGTCGGATAAAATTGTAATTTAAAGGAGAATGTCCATAATTTGCTGATAAGCATTAAAACTTTTTAACAAAATCAGAATACATTCTTACATGTGTGCATGCATACTTGTAGAACTGTGTGTATCAGGGAATCAAGACTATGGCGTTGAACCTGCACATGACCTCACACAGCCTCAAGTGTGGGTGCTCCTGTGTAGATCCTTGGGGGCACTGGCAACTATGTTTTTTTTTTTTTTTTTTTATTCTCTGGTGTCCTTTCATGTCCTTTGAGCTCAAGACCTGTAGCAGAACATGCCACTCTGGACACGCGTGAGGTCTTTGTAACAATTCTATGAGGAATATATTTATTACTCTTCACCTATCCAGGCTTTCATAATGCACATACTGTCCACACAGCGCAGATGATATTGCATGTTAAATGGAAGGGTGTTTAGACTTGTCATAAGCATATAAAAGGAAAGTGTGGGGCTTGCCGAATAAACTTACCTATTCATAAAGCAAATTTTAAGGCACCCGAGTTTATAAATACTAAGAAAATGAGGGCAGAATGGTAAAATAACTTGGGATTTCTTTCATTGTGTTTACTTTTCCTGGAAGGTAGGAAAACGACATAGAAACCCATCTTTGGTATGGGAGCTAAAATCTCCAGAAGAATCTGACTTTGTGTCTATTTCACTAGACTGTATATGTGTAGTTTATACTTTGTAATTTATATAGATGAACATATTTATATAGCCAATTATTATTGTCCCAATTGGTAAATGCATTTGTTTTTTTGTTGTTGTTGTTGTTTGTTTTGAACAATACTTATAAATGAAATTCTGTAACATAAGCTAAAAAGTGCCACTTTCCTGTTGGTTTACAATTAGTTTCAATTGACAATTTCCAGATTGTAGAGGAGATCAACCATACAATGGTATATGGTACTTGATCGATAAGTTTGTGTGAATAAATTTCATCAATGAATTGGAGTTTTTGTAGACTTGAAGGCATTGATTCAATGTGCATCAGTGATCAAAAGACCTATAAATCCTAAGGATTCATTTTCGGCAGGAGTGGAAACTAATTACAGGTGCGCGCGCACACACACACACACACACACACACTATTCATATAAAGCTATAGTGTATTTTGGGGCACCTGGGTGGCTCAGTCTGTTAAGCGTCTGACTTCAGCTCAGGCCCTGATCTCACAGTCCGTGAGTTCAAGCCCCATGTTGGGCTCTGTGCGGATAGCTCAGAGCCTGGAGCCTGCTTCAGATTCTGTGTGTCTGTCTGTCTGTCTGTCTCTCTCTCTGTCTCTCTGCCCCTTCCCCATTACACCCTGTCTCTATCTCTCTCAAAAATAAATGTTAAAAAAATATAAAAAAATCTATAGTGTATTAGTACTGAGGAGATCTCAAATTTGATTCCATGTGTAGGACACTGCATCTTGTATGATTCATTCAGTGCTCACAATAAATCTATGAGGTAGGAAATAATTTATTTCCATTTTTAATGAGAAAAAATGAGACATAAATTGCTCCTTTACCTGGTAATCTGCATTTTCTGGAATGAACCCATGTGAGTGAGGCCTAAGCTTTTAACCATGCTGTTAGTTTTGTTTATATTAAGGATTTTTAGAGAATTTCTTAGCCAAAGAGACAACGTACGTTCTCAGATGTTCTCAGGCTTTTGATCAATTCAACAAAATAAAATATGCATATGGAAATGTGCGTATGTTCTACATTCAGAATTGAAAATGCTCACAAATGGAATTTTTGAAACTTCAGCTCAGGGTCATGTAGTAGAATATCCACCCCCGCAAGAACTGGCCATGCTCTTGGAATCCTAAATCTCGTTGCCCAACCAATCTCTTCAACCAGCGTTTGTTAATTTTTCCTGTGTTTTGGCACTTTATGTAATGGAACCATACGTCTTGCATTGTTTTTAGTTTCTTTCACTCAAGGATAGGTTTGTTGTCTTCATCCAAGTGTTGTCTACATGGAGTCTGTTCCTTTTTGTTGCTGTGCAGCATTTTATTTTGTGAATACATCATAATTGATGCATTTCTTCTGTTGATGGGCATTTATATAACGTCTAGTTGTGAGGATTACACATAGTGTCATTTTGAATATTCTAGCATGTCTTAGGTGAATAAACAAACACCTTTTGGGTGTATGCCTACAAATGGTATGGTGTCCTGGAATATGACTTTGTTCAATTTAGAGTCTGGCGACCGTTTGACAAAATACATGTGCTAACTCATGGTGTTGGGCAGTGTATGGGACTCTGTTGTTCTCCAACCTTGCTAATAATGTTCTGTTTTCTTTATAGTGATATAGTGGTATCTCCTTATGGAGGTTTTATTTGACTTCATCTAATAAAGTTAAGCATCTTTTCACATTTATCGGATTGGTTCTCTTGATCTTTCTCCAAGAATTGTCCCTTCAAGCCTATTGCCTTTTTGCCCCCTATGGGTTACGTCCCTTTCTTAATGATTCATAAGGCTTGTTTATACATTCCGTAAGTCAATCTTTAATTAGGTATATGAATGGTGATCATCCTTTCTCTGTGGCTAAAAGTGTCTTTTGATGCATAGAATTTCATAAATTTAATATGGTTTAACTTTTAATCTCTTCTGTTTGAAAACGCTTGGCCTACTCAAAGGTCATGAAGATGTTAGCTGGTGTTGGGCTCTAGGAAATTGCTCATTTTACTTCTAGATCCAGAATGATAGAGGGTCTAGATACTGTTTTTTACACGTGGATATGAAATTCACCCTCTACTGATGACCATTTTTTTAAGTTTATTTACTTTGCGAGTGAGAAAGATGAGGAGGGGAGGGAGAGGGGGAAAGAGGGAGGAAGTGAGAGAATCCCAAGCAGGGTCCATGCTGTCAGTGCAGAGCCCAATACGGGGCTTGAATGCACAGACCGTGAGATCATGACCTGAGCTGAAATCAAGAGTCTGACGCTTAACCCACTGAGCCACCCAGGTGTCCTGTGACAACCACTTACTGAGAAGCCAGTCTTTTCTCCACTGGACAGAAAGGCATTTCTTGAATGAGTCCCTCAAGTCTTAACTGCTTAATTACTACCAGAAGTCCTTGTCACTGGTAGTGGAAGACCTCAAGCTTTGCTCTTCAAAATTACTCTTCAATGTACTTAGCCTTCTACATTTCCCTGAAAATTTTACAGTTGGTCTGTCAATTTATACAAAACAAAATGAAACCCTGCTGGTGTTTGCATTAGGATTGGATTAAACTTATTGATTTGAAGAGAATTGCTACCTTTACAGTACTGTCTCCTTATCTCCTAACACCTGGGCATAGTGTATTCTGCACTTTCTTAACTTTTTTTTCTTTTTAATTTATTTGGATAGAGCGTGTGAGCAAGAGAGGGGCAGAGAGGGAGGGAGACACACAATCCCAGAAGGCACCACGAGCTGTCAACACAGAGCCGGAGGCAGGGCTTGATCTCACAAACTGTGAGATCATGACTAGAGCTGAAATCCAGAGTTGGACGTTTAACCGACTGAGCTGCCCAGACACCCCTCCTTATCTCTTCTGTAATCCCCTCCCCCAAATGCTAAGTTTAATGAGTCATTCCTCAGATTTACTCATAGGGATTGAGGTTTTGCTGTTGTCATAAGTGGCACCTTTAAAAAAAATTATTTTTCATTTTTATGTTTATTGGCTTTGTATCCAATGTGAATACTTGCTAAGTAGTATTGGATTTGCAGTTAATGCAGCACAAAGGAGGACTAGGGAAGTTGGTTACCAACAAAACACAGACAAGCACACAAATGTGTCCCAGGCATTAGATTACTCTAATGAAATCCTCTATGATCAGTCATCGTAAGGGAAAATATATTGCTTTTCACAGATTTATTTTCAGATAATACTTACATAACTATCTTTAGGAGTAATTTTTCCTCACTTGGGAGATTAGAAACTGAGGGAGTATGAAACACGAGTGCAAGCATTCCTTCCTCCGTAGATTTATATGAACAGTTAGGAAGTGTATGTGCCCTAGATTGGAAAAGGAACTTCTAAAAATACAGTATTTGTTCACAAGATAACTGGCTGTATACAGTCCCATTAAAAGGCAATTAATGAAATCAATCCCTTGTGTAGCTTTGGAAAACAAGTTTCATCTATAACTAAAAAAAAAAAGTTGAGTAGCAATATTTGGATAATTAAAATTTACATAAAATAAACACCGTAAAACCACTTTGGTCATATGGCAGTTCATTTACATGTAAAATGGGAATATTGTTGTCATTCAAGTAAAATCTAATAAAGAACTAAGACTCCATATTTTTGATGGGGCACCTGGGTGGCTCAGTGGGTTGGGTGTCTGACTTCGGCTCAGGTCATGATCTCGCGGCTGGTGGGTTTGAGCCCCGCATCGGGCTCTGTGCTGACAGCTCAGAGCCTGGAGCCTGCCTCGGATTCTGTGTCTCCCTCTCTCTTTGCTCCTCCCCCGCTCATGCTCTGTCTCTCTCTTTCAAAAATAAACATTAAAAAAAACCTCTGTATTTTTGGGAGTTTGAAAGATGTAACCAAATATTGGTGCATAGGGCAAAAGAATTTGATTTATAATACATGCTAAGAGAAGGTAATTCATACAGAATTGCACTTGGAATCAAATTGCTTCCCCTAACTGCTCCTCTTGGCTATTCTTGAATCTAATTTCCTTTGTACCATGATAGAATGCTCTGGAATTCACTACTGAAACATAGGACCCTATGTGGATTCAACTAATATACTTGTTATGTTAGGAACTGTTTTTTTTTTAAATCTTTTATAATCTTATGGGTTTCAACACTTTGCAGTAGGCAGTAACTTTGTGTAATCCAACCTACTAGCCCATCTTTAATAAGTTTCTAATTTATTAAAAAATACTTCTAGTTTTCTACCATATACAGAGCACTGGGTCAATAAGGATATGAAAATGATTAGAGAAGTCCCACTCTAAGATTAAAGTGCATGCACATACGCAACAAATAAACCATAAATACTGAATCTGAAAGCAGTGTTAATTTAGGTTGATGTGAGCTCTCATCTACCTACAATGTTTTTCTCTTTGTGGTACCAGTATTGGCCTTTCACATTTTTCTGTAAACCACGAGATAGCTAGACATGTTGGCTTTCTAAAGGGAAAGAGATGTTTGTGGTTCATCACTTGTGAAGCCTGTGAATAGGAACAAATATAGTTATAATGCTTGGTGTGTCTTTAAATTTATTTATTTTGAGAGACAGAGAATGGATGAATGAATATCCCAAGCAGGCTCAGCACTGTCAGCACAGAGCCCAATGTGAGGCTCGGGCCCATGAACTGTGAGATCATGACCTGAGCTGAAATCAAGAGTTGGACGTTTAACCGACAGAGTGGCTGCCGTGCCTGTGTGATTTTTTAAAAAGTGGTGTTGGGGCGCCTGGGTGGCGCAGTCGGTTAAGCGTCCGCCTTCAGCCAGGTCACGATCTCACGGTCCGTGAGTTCGAGCCCCGCATCAGGCTCTGGGCTGATGGCTCAGAGCCTGGAGCCTGTTTCCGATTCTGTGTCTCCCTCTCTCTCTGCTCCTCCCCCGTTCATGCTCTGTCTCTCTCTGTCCCAAAAATAAATAAACGTTGAAAAAAAAAAATTTTTAAAAAAAAGTGGTGTCAATGGAGAACAACAAAGTGGATTGCCAAGGGGGAGGGGATCTTCCATAACTCGCTCACCTGGGAAGAAGTCCGAGCCTCACCTGGGAAGAAGTCCAGCACAACCACAGTGATTGATTTCTTCCACATTTATAGCTGTTGCTACATAAATGCATGGATATTTGACGTATGTAGTGTCCTTGGATTACCCTAATCCTGAAAATTTTAGATTTCACTTCTAGAGCATGTTTGCTATAGACCCATAAAGTCTAGAATATACATGCAGCACATGCATTTTTGGGTGTATCAATGGATACATGAAAACTATAATTTTACTAAGCAATTTGTTAGTAAACATGACCTGTACCTGCCTTAACTAGGAACTGACAATAATAAAATACAATGTATTGAACACTGAGTAGAGAATACAATAAAATCCTGGGAGAGCTGGAAATCACAAAGATGGCATCCTATGCCTGCACGGTTATCAAAAGGTAATATTGTACCAATAACAAACACCATAAGGATATGAAATATCAGGGATGGGTAAAAGATACTCAAGAATTTGGACTAATACGAGGTTTTTAATGATGTACCCAAATCATGATGTAAAATGCATAGATGAAGCTATATTCCTGTATATCCACTCTAATTATCACTTCTGATATCAGTGAAGAATTAGGCTCAGTTTATTGTATCCTGGACACAGTTGATAAAATAGGAGAAGGCAGGGTGTGTGGTACCTGTTTGGCTCATTTGGTTAAGTGTCCTGACTCTTGATTTCAGCCCAGGTCATGATCTCACAGTTCATGTGATTGAGCCCCAGGTGGGGGCTGCATGCTGAAAGCATAGACCCTGCCTGGGATTCTCTCTCTGCCCCTCCCCTTCCCAAACTTGTCTGTGCACATGCGCGCTCTCTCTCTCTCTCTCTCTCTCTCTCTCTCTCTCTCTCTCAAAAAATTTAAATACATGAAAAAGGGAATTTATGATAGTAAAATAGTTACTAAGTTGGCTCAAAGTCAGGAAGCGTAGGTGACCTTAAGTAGAAGGAATGGCACATGTTCTACTAAACTGTGCCCTAGGCAAAGCATCAGACATAACAGCGACTCCGATCCCTTGAATAAAAGACTTTTTTTTTGAGCCTTTTAAAGTCTTTGCGCAGTAAATGATGGCATAGATATTTGAAAGAATTCACATTGATTACATGTTTCCCTGTTGATATAATTTTTCAATTCTTAGAACGAGGAAAAACAAAACAAAATTAGCTCATGTTTTACTTAGCTAATATTTGTATTTGTTTTCATGGTTGTAAATGAAAAGTAAAACTCGCATCATTATCATCGCCATTGTAATAGTTCCATTTGTGGGGATACTTACAGAGGCAATCTCAAGGATTCCTCTTTTCAGATGAAGAACTTACAGACGCAGGGCGTTTTAAGAACAGCAGATAGTATATCGTTACCTCAGGAGACGGATCAAGCTCCTTTTAATCTCATCCCTGGAAACTGTATAATCTAAGAAATGACCTCCATTTGCATTACCTGATATTTGTTTTGTCTTTGAACTACCCAATATGGAATGCTCTATTTGAGTCTCCCAAGCAAAGAAGGTCTGGAGACCAAGGGAGTGTGGGCATGTAGGCAAAACATGACAAAAAAAAAAAAAAAATACGGTTATTACATAACTACCCAGAATGAATTACTTTTTATGCTAGCCATCTAATAACATATTATGATTTATCATGTATATTTGCTTAAGTTGAAGACTTATGAGCCATAATTTAGTTTAAACTTTAAAATTCTTTAATTTCCTATAATACAGTGTTATATTAATTTCATATTTACAATAGTAATTCAACACTCCTGTACATCACCCAGTGCTCATCACAAGTGCATTCCTTTAAAAAAATTTTTTTTAATGCTTGCTTATTTTTGAGAGAGAAACAGTATGAACAGGGGAGGAGCAGGGAGATAATGAGACATAGAATCTGAATCAGGCTCCAGGCTCCAAGCTGTCAGCACAGAGTCCAACGCGGGGCTTGAACCCACAAACTGGGAGTCCATAACCCGAGCCAAAGTTGGATGCTCAACCAACTGAGCCACCCAGGTGCCCCAACAAGTGCACCCCGTAACTTCCCTCTGGTAACCATCAGTTCTCCATATTTAAGAATCTGTTTCTTCATTTGTCACTTTTACCCCCTTTGCTCATCTATTTTGTTTCTTAAATTCCACATATGAGTGAAATTCTATGGTATTTGTCTTTCTCTGACTGAATTATTTTGCTTAGCATAATACACTCTAGCTCCAACCATGTTATTGCAAATGGCAATATTTCATTCTTTGTTATGGCTGAATACTCCTGTGTGTGTGGGGGGGTGGTACTTTTCTTATCCATTCATCAATCGATGAACACTTGAGCTGCTTTGATATCTTAGCTATTATAAATAATGCTGCTATAAACATAGGGGTGAATGCATCCTTTTGAATTTGTATTTTTAAAAAATTTTTTAAATATGTATTTATTTTTGACAGAGACAGACCATGAGTGGGAGAGGGGCAGAGAGAGAGGGAGACACAGAATCTGAAGCAGGCTCCAGGCTCTAGCTGTCAGCACAGAGCCCAACACGGGGCTCGAATTCATAGATCGTGAGATCATGACCTGAGCTGAAGGAAGTTGGACACTTGACCGACTGAGCCAGCCAGGCGCCCCTGAATTTGTATTTTTGTAACCTTTGGGGAAATACCTAATAGTGCTGGATCATAGGGTAGATCTATCTTTAACTTTTTGAGGAAATTCCATATTGTTTTCCAGAGTAGCTGTACCACCATGCATTCCCAGCAACAGAGCATGAGTATTCCTTCTTCACATCCTTGCTGATGTATGTTGTTTCTTGCATTGTTGATTTTAGTCACACTAACAGATGTGAGGTGATACCTGTTTGTAGTTTTGATCTGTATCAAATCAACTTCCCTGATGGTAAGTGATGATCATCTTTTTGTGTGTCTGTTGGCTCTCTATAGATCGTCTTTGGAGAAATGTCTGTTCATGTCTTTTGCCCATTTTTAATTGTATCATCATGTAGGTTTTTGTGGCATGGAGTTTTAGAAGTTTTTTATGTATTTTGGATACTAACCCTTTAATGAAAATGTCGTTTGCAAATACCTTCTTGCATTCAGTAGGTTGCCTTTTAGTTTTTTTTATTGTTTCCATAGCGTTACAGAAGCTCTTTATTTTGATGTAGCCGCAATATAAACTTTAGATTCTGTCCTGGATATATAAAATATTTTCCTTATAAATGTTTTTGTTCATGGTTATTAAACAAAGTTGCAATATTTATATGATTATACACTTGATAGTATTAACATAATCTAAGTATAAAACTGAGTTATTAATAGACTTGCTAATTCTTTACATTATTAGACATGAATTACACAAAATATACAAGCTATGTGCTTAGAGCCATAAACGAGATAAAACAGAAACTTTACTGTAAACAGCATATTAACTGGAACAGAAAACTTGTACTGTTTCACATTTAAAAAGAGTGCGAGCAAGACTGAGTCTTGGATTCTGGTCTTCAATCCAAGAGTAACTCACTTTATACCTCTGGGCTGCACCCAAAATGGGGAGTACTGAGGCACGAGGGCATCTCTAAGTAAATTCTGTCACTTCTCTACTTCGATTACAACCAAATAGAAAAAGAGACCCAGGGTCCACTATATAACTCACTTTAATATTACCACCATTGATACTTGTAAGTGGGCTTGGGTTGGGTCAGCAGCCAAGTCTATCACAGCACCATGGCACATTCCTCTGCCATCTCTGACCTAGCTGGACACCTTCAGGACCCATAACACAGGGAAGAACCCCTTGGTCATACAACAAAGAGCATGCCAGAACATACACTCCCAGTAGTCAGTCAGGTTCCAAAGCTTCAGGGAAAGACCTGCTGAGCCGAGTGCCCAGTTCCTTTCTCCAAATGTTCCTTTCCTTCCTATCATGAAAGACAGAGGATGAATAAAGCAGGGAGTAAATAGCTCCCTTCCTGGGAGAGTTGAGTTACATGAGGTTGAGAACCCCGTCAAAGACTCTGAAGTTGGTGTGGTTTGTGGTTTGAAGTAAAACAATTCTATTTTACTTCTTAAAATGCTTACATTTCACCTAAAAGTGTACTATTAGTTAGTAGCTGTGTTAAGAGTTACGAATTATTTGTTACGCTTCTAACAACTCCTTAAAAAAAAAGCATACACAGACATATAGGGGCACCTTGGTGGCTCAGTCAGTTAAACGTCCAACTTCAGCTCAGGTCTTGGTCTTAGAGTTTGTGAGTTCAAGACCCATATTGGGCTCATTGCTGTCAGCATGGAACATGCTTGGGATCTTCTCTCTGCCTGCCTGCCTCTGTCTCTCAAAAATAATTAATAAAAATACGTGTGGCTCACATGACATGACACGTGGGATTTGGATAGAGCTATCCCCTTCCCTTCCTTCAAATATCTATAGCCCTCATGGCTCAAGGCGTCTGTCACAGGTTTTCCAGTGGTTAATTTCTTATTAGCACTGCTAAAACCGTTTGAAAGGAATGAGGTGAATGTGTAGAAAATGCCTGTGTAAGTAAATACCAAATGTAAACTTGAAACGCAAGATCAAAGGATACAAAAGTAGAAGTATAGTTGAGGAGTAACTATGACATTTGACCCTCACACTGTTGCCTCTAAGTTCCCATTTACTCATTCACAAGGAGAAGCATGGTCCTTTTCATGATCCTTCTGAAAAACGCTGGGACACGCTGTAGTGGTCCCTACGGATGATCCTTGCTCGGATGCCACATGCCCTCAAGCTGTCACCTTGTTTTCCTCCCCCATTTAATGCAGTGTGAAGACTTCTCTAGATGTTGTCTTCTCCTTGTAAATCCCTATTCACTCCTTCCTCCAGGTCACCAGGCTCCTGTCCCGGGACTGTGGCTGGAATTGCCCTCACCAGCCCCTGTGTGCAGTCCTCCCCTTCTTGCCACTCTCTCTCCTAATTGGGCTAATCCGCTTCCAAAATACTCTTCTGTGGTCCACTTCTCCTGGGTTTCTCCCTTCCACACCTGCTGTTTCTCCTGTGTTCTACCCCCTCATGCCAGGGAGCCTCCTGTCTAGCTTTTCCACCTGCTCTTCTGCTTTCTCTCACTGCCTCCCGATGGCTTCTTCAAACCCCAAAACTTTACACACCGTTAATCTTCTGAAAACAAAAAATTCATCCATTGCCCTCAATCTCTCACAATGCTTCACTCAATATAACTATAAATCCATTGAGTTTGGGGTGCTGGATGCAGCACAAAGATTTCCTCTTTCTGCACAACTGTCTTCCTATTTGAAACCACGTAGGCCATCCTAGGGGCCTCCCAAATGGCTTCATTGCTTCCCTCCTCCCCTAAGGTCCTTTCCAGTGCTTGACATTAACTTAGAATAATTTCCAAACACCTCACTGTGGTCTTGAAGTCACTGTGGGATGTGATACCTACTAACTTTCTTGTCCTCCTCTCTCTACTTGTCCAGTGTTCGCAGCTCCTACCTGCCTTGATGCCTTTGCATCTGTGCTTCCCCTTGTGATGCTCTGAAGCTCAGCTCTTGCCCTTGCTGGCTGCTTCTGGTGGCTCTCCACTAGACCTCACCTCCCTGGCTGGCCTTCCCCAAGTCCTGTCTAGATCACCAGCTGCCCACATCAGACTCTATCATAGTACCCTATTCCCTTAATTGTATTCTCTGAACTCTGCCCTGTCTTCGATGTGTTTCCTTGCTCATTTACTTTGGTCAGGGTCTCTCAGCAAAATCTAGTCTTCACAGCCACCTTGTGGCATTTCCTCTTGTTGTATGTGGCCATGCCTGGCACAGAGTAGGGGCTCCATAACATTTGTTGTATTAAAGGGATTGTGGGGTTCCTTTTCCACAGGGAGAAGCATGGAAGTTCCCTTTGGAAGTCTAATTTTTCTGAACTAAGCTAAAAAAAATTTTGCACACGTGGGAGTGAATATGTTGAATGATGTCTCTAACACCCCTGGAGTAGATATGGCAATGTGTCATAAGGTGCTGCTGATACTCTGTGAAAGCTTATGACATGTGGTCCAGTGTAACCTAGTAAAAAGTCTATAGGGACTGCAATAAAATCTGAGCTGTCTGGTCTCTGATGACTCTGCTTGGTCCGGGGTAACACCTATGATGGCTACAGGAACTACTTGAAGCTGGGTCTTCACACGGTTCCCTGGAGGTATAATTGCTCTAGGCTCTACTTCTGTTCAAAGTTGGGAAGCCTGTGATTCTATCATCTAGGACTTCTCTGGCCCAGGTAGAGGCCTGGTCTTGAATCTTGTAGTTATGCAGTAAGCATACTGTCCTTCCCTTTCAAAATGGCAAGACCTTGAGGGTGATTTCCATGGCCATGGACACTGGCTAGTTCATGGGATGGAGGGGTGGCAGACAGCACCACCCTGTGGACAGGGGTGAATGCTGCTGAGAGAAGACACTTCAGGGCTTGGCAATAGGACCCTACACGGAGACCCCCTCAGCTGCAGGGAGATGTGGGAAAGTGCAATATTGTGGTTTATAAGAGATATGTATTTGGTCATTTAGATTACCAAAAGCTACTCCTCATCTGTATTTGGTCTTTATCCAGGATTCTTAGCTCCAGGCTCCCAAAACCTGTGGAATTAAGTTTTGAGAGAAAGAAATGTGTGCTTTGTTACATGAATGAGGTGACTTTTGGACACCAGCTGAGAGTGAGGGCTTGTTGCCAGGAGAACCGGCCAGTGATTAGAAGGTTGTAACTTTCAGCCCCGCCCCTAACTATGGGGAGGGGAGAGGGGCTGGAGGTTGAATAAAAAAAAAAAAAAGCCAATGATCTAATCAGTCACGCCTCCATAACACAGAGCCTTCCGAAAGTGTGAGTTTGGAGAACTTCCAGGTTGGTGAGTACCTGGATAATCAAGGAAAGTAACACAGGGCATGGGAGCTCTGTGCCCTTTCCCCACTTCCTGTCCTATGTATCTCTTCATCTGGGGTTTGGATTTGTCCTTTTTGTAATAATCCAGTGATCTAGTTCGTAAAATGTTTCTCTGAGTTCTGCTAGCTAGAAAAGCAAGTTAATTGAACTCAAAGGCATGGGAACCTCTGATTTATAATTAGTTGATCCAGAAGTGCAGATGTCCCCTTGGACTTGTGATTAGTCTCTGGAATGGCAGGCAGTCTTACAGGACTGAGCCCTTCAACTGTGAGATCTGATGCTATCTTCACATAGATAGCATCAGAATTGAGTTAACCTATAGAATACCAAGCCAACGTCCAGAGAATTGCTTTGGGGACCCCCGCCCCATACATATAATGGAATTAGGTGCAGAATGCTTATTAAAACTAGGTGCCAAACCAAGGGAGAATTGCCTCAGCCACATGGTGTCTCAGAACACACCTAGTAGACCAACACAGTCCTGGAGAGCATTGCTTTTCTCTTACCAGAATCCCCACTCAGATCTATTTGTTCTCAAGACTGGTAACCTCTTGGGGGCACCCGGGTGGCTCAGTCGGTTAAGCATCTGACTTCGGCTCAGGTCATGATCTCACAGTTGGTGAGTTCGAGCCCCGCGTTGGGCTCTGTGCTGACAGCCCTGCTTCGGATTCTGTGTCTCCTTGCCTCTCTATCCCTCCGCCGCCTGCTTGCTCACGCTCCCTCTCAAAAATAAGATGGAAAAAAGTGACTGGTAACCCCTTGCCCTTAGTCAATCTGATTCAAATGAATATGTCTGTCTTCCTAACATTAGGAACCTACGAAGGTAGACTCCAGCCCTGACAGACTGCCAATCCCTGGAAAGCGACCAGACAACCATTAGTCATTTCTTTCTCCTAAACCCATGCAGGGGAGCTCCTATGATTGAGACAGGTGTCTTGTGTGTGTGTGTTTGTGTTTGCGTGTGTTTGTGCGTGCATGTGTTTTCTGTATCTATAATGCTGTGAGAAAAAAGGCCTTCTACAGAGTAAGCAGGTCTAAAGAATTGAAGAGCTGGGGAATAAACATGAGTAAATGAAGAATAAATGAATAGATGGAGAAAACTGAATTATAAAATGACTTTTCACCAGAGCCCATCAGGAAACTCTGAAACAGAAAACCTTAAATCTTGAGGGCCATCATCTAAGTGATCTGGCAGGGTATTACCTAGTTAAGGCACCAAGGGGACACATTTTACCTGTCCTTTTCCAAAGCTTTTTCATTTGCAAAATGGGATTGGGCTAATGCTTGTTAACTAGCAATTCAGGGAGGCTATGATGTATAGAGTAGGGGGTAACTGAAGCAGAAACATCTTGCCAGCACAGCGTCTGGCTTCCACGGGAGGGAAATGCTGGCAGAATTTAAAATGAACACAAAAGCAGTTACCAAGTGACCTGAGGCACAACATATTCAGTTCACAGCTGTACTCTTTTTTTTTTTTTAAGTAAAAAAAGAGGCAGACTAGAATAGATCATCTCAGAATTACAAACCAATTTATTTCCTCTTTATTTCCAAATGAATGGTGCTGTTTACTTTGAGAAAGGAATTAATGGCTCACAATTACTTGTAAAAGCCTCACCCAAATCTTCAAACTTCACATCAGCTTTATATTTACTCTACATGCCATCTACAATTGGACAGACTTCTCAGATACTAAAGTGTGGGTTTGGGAAGCAATTACATAAAAATAATTTTGCCCACAGAAAATGATTGACCTCCATATAAAAAAAAAACAAAACTTGAGATAAATTAAAAAGTGAGAAATATAGGAGCATCATACGTGATATTATTTGAAGCTTGATATTCCCTATATATAAAGAGTTTTTACAAATCAATAATAAGCTAAGAGACTAAGAAATTCAGGCCCTCACAGCAAGGGAGATCTAAACGGTGGCTAAACATCTCAAAAAGATATTCAACCTCATTAGTAATTGCAGGAAATGCAACTTAATTATGAAACTTTTTGACTCCTTATTTCTGGAAAAGGAGTAACATTTGGTATGAACTGGAAGGTAAAATTTTGAGACATCAGTAGGGGTTTAAACTGGTGCAGTTGCTTGGAAGGTAATTTTGTTATTAGGTGCTAAAGAGACTTGTTCCCTATTCATTAGGTTACTTGGTATTCATTCTAGAAAAACATTTGCCTATTTTCATCAAAAGCAGATACAAGGATGCTCAGTGAAGCATTATTCGCTATAATAATTTAGAACATTCTAAATGTCTACTAATAGGATCATTGTTAAAGAAGCTCTAATACACCCATCTCATGGAATGCTACACATTAGTACAAAGAAACATCGAGATCTGTATGCTTTCAAATGGAAAAAAAATCATCTGTTTAAAAAATCATTTGAAAATGTAAAGCCATATTTTGCATGTTACAGGGCCATGTAAAGTTTTATAAAAACATTAAACAAACAAAACCCTAAGAAACAGAATGTCAAACTCTGTTGATAAAAGTCTAGGAAGAATGGGAGTGATCATGTTGGTGATGTTTTTTTCTTATTAATGTTTCACAAAAAGAATGCAATTCTATAGTATTTGAGTAATTTAAATTAATGTGTAAACATGGTCAAATAACAGGGATAGTATATGAACAGAGAAGGACAAATAACTTGTAAGTTAAATATTAACATTTTTCTAATATTCAGATAACAAATGTAACTATGAGTCTTACAAATGAAATACTTATAATTTTACGAATCCATTTTTTTACTTTAACTGAATTTAAAATTTAATATATAATTTATATATACATGTTGGATCAAGTTTAAAGAAACACTCTTACTGGTTGTTGGTAACAAATTGATGGACTTTCTGTAGGCAGTTTGGCAGGACTTGTGAAAGTCCAAGTTTTCCATAGGCATTAAGCCAGTAATTACAACTCTAGGAATTCAAGAAATACTCGCCAACGGGCAAAGAGAGACGTGTATGAATGTTCACTATAGTGGTATATGCCTAGTTGGGGAAAAAGACGTATTGGTGAGGGGTTGGTTAGTCTGTATACACACTATGGGTTGCTACAGGGCCAAGAAAACGTGAGGACATACGAACATGGAAAGATGGATACATAGGGAGTTGATGAAATTTATTGTTACTGTCCTATATTGCTTGAGAGAATTGTGTGTGACAAATTTTTCTGGACCTTCTGGAAAAGAGTCTTTAAAGGAGATTCAAATTGTGGGAAAATGCAGTTGTGTTTTTTCAGAAGACCTCCTTTTAAAGGGGATGTTATCTAGAAAGCCCACAACTGTCCAAGGTTAGCATATCTGGGGAGTATGCTTACAGTGAAGGTACACAGACCTCCACTTTTCCTTCTATGTACCGCTGTATACTTTTCCCATTAGTTACACATTAGTTTTATAATTTTATAATATCTGGATGACCTTTTATGATCACCCTGTTCTTTTGCTTGTGTTATCCTTGGGAGCCTTAAACAAGGTGATGGACTTTGGTGCCCTTCAAGCACTAATACAGAATTGTATCAGCGAGTTTACTTAATTGAACAAAACTGAAGGTAAGAGATAACAAATTCATGAAACTAATTTTAAAAATAAGTAAGATAAGCTGGCAGTTCATAAAGGAATCTGGCAAATTTCCATTCTCCCCACTTATATCTGATAATCTTTTTTTAATATCTTTTAATGTTTATTTTTGAGAGAGAGCATGAGTGGGGGGAGGGGCAGAGAGAGAGAGGGAGACACAGAATCCGAAGCAGGCTCCAGGCTCTGAGCTGTCAGCACAGAGCCCGACACGGGGCTCGAACTCCTGAACCATGAGATCATGGCCTGAGCTGAAGTCGGATGCTTAACCGACTGAGCCACCCAGGTGCACCTCTGACAGAAATTTGTATCTGATTTATGAGTGAGCAGCAACGTAAAATCAGGCATTCCTAGAAAGAAAAGTATCGATGGTAGTTAAACATATGAAAGACCTTCACCCTTCCTAGCAGTGGAAGGAAGTGCAAGTTAAAGCAGTGGTGAGACTCGTTCTAGGAACTGACACCAGGACCGGAGAAAAGGAATAAAGAAAAAAAGTTACTGGCACAGTAGGTAGGAGCCTGACTGTACTAGATCCGTCTGTGCTCTGGACTGTAGGGTAGTTGTAAGGTGGAAAACCGGTGCAGTGGGGCAGGGTGCGTTGCCATTTGACAAAGTGACAGCTGACTGAAGACTTGGAGTGTGATGGTGCGAGTCCCAGAGCTGTTGGGGGGCCTCCCTGCAGACACAGGGAAGAGTAGGCACACAAGCCTGGAGGTGGGACTTGCCCGCTGCGTTGGGTGAGTGTGGCTGGAGCCAGGGGGCTGGTGAGGACACTGAGCTGCTGTCCTAAAGTGGCCTGGGGTGACTGGTCACACAGGGTCCCATCAGGTCATGGTCCATATTTTTACTTGGAGAGCGATGGAAGGTCACTGGGAGGCTCTGGACACAAGGAGACACGACCTAATGTTCCTTGGAAGAGGGTCAGCATGGCAGTATTGGTAGAAGGTGGCGGGAGTCGCATGGATATGAACGAGGACCCTAATTTGGAGGTGGTCATAATAACTGGCTGGGGGGGGATGGGAGCGTGGACCCACACAGAGAGTGCAGAGAATGCTCAGATTCTGCGCGCACAGTGAGGGAGAAGAGACAGGAGTTGCGGGTGGATTGGATGTGGATTGTGAGAAAACGAGAAAGATCCAGAATGGATCTCGGGCTCCTTGCTCTAGCAATAGGAAGAAGGGGACTGTGTTAATGGGCTGGGGAGAGTTCATAGGACTATGCATTTGGAGAGAAACACTAGGAACTTGTTCTTACAGAAAGTTTGAGCTCCCCATTCAAACTTAAGACACCTATGAAGTGTCTCAGGCCATTGGGAAGGTGAACCCCTATTTCATGAGTGCGGTTCAGGCTGGAGGCAAGCATTTGGGAATAGTTGGTGGCTTGCATGTGGTCTTTGTGCCTGGTGCACAAAGATGAGGATGGCACCCATAGCTGCCCCTCGATCTCCCTGGTTTGGTGGGAAGTGTGAACGGTGCCCCGTGGCCCTGCATATGTAGTATTTAAGACGCGACGAGGATAGAAAGGCACAGGTAACCTCCCAAGGAGGGGGAGTAACCCGCACTTGGGAAAGATGGTAGGACTACAGGGCAGAGGGAAGGATGCGCGTCAGAAGAATGGCCCTGAAGTGACCCGGAGACCCCTCGTCCTGGCTTGGGGTTCGCTACTCAGGTGCACTAAGGCAGGGGCGAACTAGGCAAACACCAGCATCCCGCCTTTGCCGAGCGAAAACGCAGTAAGACGTGATGCGCATGTAAGAGACTCCGTCTACCGACTGATACAGGCAGAAAGGTGTGCATTGCCAAATGTCAGACGGCCTGGGGAGGGGGCAATGTGGGTGTCCTACGGTGACATAAACAGCCACCAAGGGCACGAACAGGTTGGACCCAACAGTCTCTAGGCACAAAGATGAGCGGGTGCAGGGAGTTTGGGGGATGACTTCTGGGAGATGGGGTCAGGTGTCCAGTGTTCAGTTCTGGAGATGGAGACCTGAACTCTGGTGGAGTTGGGTCCCGTTCCACAGATGCAGGCTGCTTCCTGGGCCTTGGTGGAGGAGGGCTCCTTGTCACCTGGTCTAGATAAGCAACTGGAATAACTGAGGTAAATATGGCATTTGCCCCGGGTCTCTGTAAAGATTAGGATCATGCATGCAAAGGACTCTGTGTGGGTCTCAGGTACCTACGCACCTCACTAGAGGTAGCTCACCAGCCCCACGTTCCCTCGGACACATTAAAACGCTGTCTGTTCTGCCATCTTCAGCTTGTTGCTGTCGCTTGGTTAATTACACGCCCAGGAACACACACAGGTAAACCACTCTTGAATGAGAGCCTTGAAAGACAGGAATGAAGGGAACTTGTATACTGGATCTTTGTTCTAACAAATCTTACAGTTTCAGTCCATTCTGTAAAACGTAAACCTACCCTCTGTGGTAGTTATTAGACTGATCACATTTCCCCTTCTATTCAAGACCTGACTTGTAGCTTTTAACTATATGGCTTGGTCCTCAAGTTAGGTAGCTAGTTATTGATTTCCTCTTTCATCCATATATTCACTGTCAAGACAGAACACCAACCAGCTGTCTTACCCATCCTCACTATTTAATAGGAAAAAAAAAGACAAATTAAAAAAAAATGGTTGCCGTAACTTACTAGAAAAAAGTGGTCGGTAAAAGGACAGTAAAAGAGCACGTCTATGTCAACATCTTAACAGGAACAATTCAAGAGTCTGGCCGGCTACATCTCTATGCGTGCATGTGTCCCACGGGAACATAACCTTGCCGTGTATTGCACAAGAGCAACAGTTGGCAGCGAAATTCAGAATTAGAGTCCTCAAAAATGTGTCTGGTGCCACAGAGATTGTAATTTCTCAAAACCAAATTGGAATAACTGCTTAAAGATGAATCGATAGGTTAGTAACGAGGGGCCATTCATAATATTAAACAGACCACATCCTTCTGGATGTGGAGCCATAATCAGAGTCAGGAATCTTCACTTTGGATACATTGGTACCATCAGAGGGATCCCTGAGGCTTCACGGTGCAAGGACCATTCTGACAGAATGGCTTTGAGAAGAACTATTTTCTACTCGATTTTCCTTGCATCCGTTTCCAAATCCTGACTTCAAGGTGGAGGCGTGGACAGCACAGACTACACGGTATTTTTCAGTGGCTCCAGGACTAAGGGGGGCGTTTGCAGACTGAAGTGTACTCCTGAGAGGGTGTTCCCCCGTCACACACCACTCAAAATGGTAACATCCCACATATGTGTGTGTGCACACAAAATTAAATCAGTTAAATCGAAAATGTTTCTCTCAACAAAGAAAAAAAACCCCTGAGCTAAGCAATGGTAAAGGGAAATATGTGGGAAGTTTTGTATTCCATTAAAAGGACAGGAATGCCAACCCCCTCGGGCTCAGCTAGTCTTTTTTAACTGTTCCCATTTAAAATGTATTCATAAAAAAATACGTTTGTATGTACTTACAAATGATGTTCAAAACTGGGGCTAAAGATTTGAATGAGGAATAAAGACTTAGTGAGGCTCAAATTGATGCAGTTATGAAGCAACTTCTTAATGTATCTTTGGTGTATTCATAAACATATATGGAATAGTTTAATCCTTCCTTGGAAGAAAGCTCATGAATTTTTTTAAATGGTTTCTTGTTTTTCAAAAGTACTTCTGGGTTATTTGGGGGAAATTTGTCTGACTAATGTGGCGAGAGATGATTATAAAATTTCTCTCCATTTTATCATTTTAATTACGCTTCCAGATATGAGGGAAACCTGAATTAATCTTGTTTTGAGGTTACTTGTAAATACTATTTACAACTTGATTTTTCTACAATAAATGTTCCTCGTTCAAATTCACTAATAAAAGGGTAGTTATATATTAAAATAAAATAAAAAACTTAGAGAATTTGAGGGAAACCTAGTGAGCAGAATCTGTGCATCAGCATAGAAGCCCTGAATGCAGACTGTCTCATTTACTGCTCCGTAGAACCTAGAACAGGACCTAGTATATGTAGTAGATGCTGTGTTTTGTTATGAGGTAAAGAAATAAATGAAGGGATGATGTCATTATCATGTTGATAGTGGCATCTAAATACTTCTGTTTCTTGATTACTGTGCTTCCACTGTCCTATTCTCCACTGTCTTTTGCGTTACTGTAGACCTCCTCCTCTAGTTTTCCAGCTCCCTCTCAGATCTGTCAGCACCTATGATTGTGTGTGTTAGCCCTTCTTGTCTAGCTCTGCACACAACTGGCCCAGCACCCGGCATGGGGTCCATAAAAGTGTGTGTCCTTCATCTGTACACCCAGGTTTAGATCAGCAAAATCAGCTTAGACGCTGTGAAATCCACATGAGAGGAGTTACTACCACCCTGATTTGTGGATGAATGAATTTTGTCTTTTCCCTAAATGGGTTCTCGAGGCACCAATGCTATTGACCAAGAGTTCTGCATCTAAGCCTAACCATTGACTGGGTTAAAGGGCTGAAGTATGGGGTAGAAATATTATTCAATCACATTGACCAAAGCAATATGCTTTGGATGTGCCAACAAGTAGACCCGGAGCATGTCTGACTTGGGAAAGGAGAGAAATAGCCAGCACCCAGGGGACCACACTAAAGTGGGCAATGTCCTACTCGCAAACTGGGCTGTCCAACTAGAGACAAAAGCTTCTTGTTCAGTCAGAAGTCCCAACGTGATAGTTGGCTTGTCCTAAGTATACTCAGTCAGCCATGCCGTTAGCTTTAACCTGACCAACGCTAGTATAACTTTTGGGATAACTTCTTAGTAACTTTATAGACTTTGAGCTATACTAACACCTGCATGACCACATTGCCCACACTTATCTTTGAGGGAGGGAGATGAACTTTAGTTATAATGCTCCTATCCCAAAGAGACGGGACCCTCCACTGCCCAGAAGTGCCTCTCTTTCTTCCCTTTCTCCCCACTTTCTCTCCTAACTTTGTCTCCTGCCTTTTCCCATGGAAATGGATAGATCAGCCTCCTCTATACTTATCAATGCCCTGTCTTTATCCAACACACATTCTCAGAGGAAGAACTTAACACATATCTGAGTTAGTAAATTCTGATTGCCCCAAACCTTGATCACAACAGAGAAAATTATGAGGCCTTGTGGACAAGGAAAGCCCGAGTCATCATTGTATTATTATTTTTTTTAATTTTTAGCAGATCTCCTGAAATATAAAAGGTGATCCATATGAAGCTGATCAAATAAAAGGAAAAAAATCCAGAGCTTTAAAACAAAGTGGGAAATGGCATGAGTTTAACTTCAGAAAAAAAACATATTTGAGCCATTTTCACATTTACTTTCACAGAGTAATTCTAAGACTTGGAAACCTGTTTTTCTTGTCTACCCTATGCATTCATGACCTACCTAGAATATAGCTACACAAAAGAATGAAATCAAACCTCGGAGACTCTGGAGACCATTTTTCCATAATGTTTGAAAGGACATATGTCAATTTCCCTGTTCTTACACTACTCTTTAAAAGCAATGGTGAAAATTAAACTATCTGATTGAATCGATGCTTTCTTCAGGTGCTTAAATTTTGAGCACTCTGCATTAAGAATGGAGAGATTATGGGATTTTTAAATGGAAAAAACTGGTAGAAAATTCTGGGTGGATCTTTAACATTTTAGATGAAAGAGATTTCTTAATCAGAGACTATGCACATTATTTAATTATTCAGGATATAGGTGTGTGTGAGAGAGAGAGCGAGAAAACACATGTGGTTTGTAGTGCCACAACATGAAATATGTTGACAAGGTTTGGTGTTAGAGTCTTGGAGCATTCTTCCAAAAGAATTTACAGTAATAAAAGCATAAAATTCATGACCAAAGTCTTGAACATTAATCCTGATTCTTCCACTGAGGTAACTGATGCCGGTGTGATGAATCTCTTTGGGCTTTAACTTCTTTATTTGTAAAACATAAATAATCTCTTCTTACATCTCACGCTCTGCTGTTAGGAAAGCATGTGAATCCCTGCGTGTAAAAGTACTTTCAGTACAAAAACTAGAAAGTATATTGGATGTTTCAGTTAATTGAACAATCAAGCAGTTGCACGGCAATATATAAACAAAATCCTTAAGAAAAATACCCTGCAGGGTCACCTGACTGGCTCAGTTGGTTAAGCATCTGACTCTTGATTTCAGCTCAGGTCATGATCTCAAAAAGTTTCTTAGTTTGAACCCTGCATTGGTCTCTGACAGCACAGAGCCTGCTTGGAATTCTCCCCCTCCGTCTCTCCCCCTCCGTCTCTCCCCCTCCGTCTCTCCCCCTCCGTCTCTCCCCCTCCGTCTCTCCCCCTCCGTCTCTCCCCCTCCGTCTCTCCCCCTCCGTCTCTCCCCCTCCGTCTCTCCCCCTCCGTCTCTC